>NC_080676.1:62738712-63041743 GCF_030445035.2 Dasypus novemcinctus
CCACTTCCAGAGATAGATGGAATAGTGTTCAGGGCCTAACTTGCTCAACTGCCCCAATGCCCTGGGAGCCACCCTTTCTCTCGAGGGATACAGTTCCCTCTATTTGATGGCATTAGTCCTCCCCAGGATGTGGGTCCACCCCCACTCTCACTACTTGGGTTTCTACCCCATGGTGTCACCCACTCTGGCAGAATGAGCATTTAGACATTCCCCAGGAGCCCGTCCTGCATCAGACCCTCCCCTCCGAGCATTCTAAACAGGTAACCCTCTTTATTATATTTTGATATGATTTTCTCGGCATTTTACTCTCCACCAACACCTGACCCTCTCCTGTGTTCGTATGCTACCCCTCCCTCCCCCCACTTTTGGGCAACGTTACCCATCCGTCCCTCCCCAGCCACCCTCAAACCCGCAAAGCCCCAACCAAAGGCAACCCCTTGCCCCCCTTTTATCTCTTCTTTGTGTTCATACTTACCACCATCTCGTCTTAAATTCCACCCTTGCAGACATCGGCTCATATCCTTCCTCCACCCTCCGATTTCCTGTAAGCCTATCGTTCAGTCTCTTGCTATCTAGGGCAGCTTGGTTATTTCATATCATTGAGGTCATGTAGTATTTGTCCTTCAATGTCTGGGTTGCTTCACTCAACATAAGGTTCTCAAGATTCATCCATGTTATCACATGTGTTTGTAGTGTGTTTGTTCTTACAGCCGAGTAGTATTCCATTGTGTGTATATACCACATTTTATTGATCCACTCATCTGTTGATGGGCATTTGGGTTGATTCCAACTTTTGGCAATAGTGAACAATGCTGCTATGAACATTGGTGTACATATATCGGTTTGTGTCCTTGTTTTCAGTTCTGCTGGGTATATACCCAGCAGTGGTATTGCTGGGTCATATGGCAAATCTATGGCTAGTTTTTTGAGAAACCGCCATACTGTCCTCCAGAATGGTTGGATCCTTCTGCATTCCCACCAGCAGTGGATGAGTGTTCCCCTTCCTTCACATCCTCTCCAGCACTTGTATTCTTCTGTTTTTTTCATAGCTGCCAATCTTATGGGTGTAAGATGGTATCTCATTGTAGTTTTGATTTACATTTCCCTGATAGCTAGAGATTTGGAACATTTTTTCATGTGCTTTCTTGCCATTTGTATTTCTTCTTCGGAGAAGTGTCTGTTTAAGTCTTTTTCCCGTTTTTTAAATGGGTTGTTTATCTTTTTATTTTCAAGATATAGGAGTTCTTTATATATGCAAGTTATAAGTTTCTTATCAGATATATGATTGCCAAATATTTTCTCCCACTGTGTGGGCTCCCTTTTTACTTTCTTGACAAACTCCTTTGAGGTGCAGAAGGCTTTAATTTTGAGGAAGTCCCATTTATCTATTAGTTCTTTTGCTGCTCGTGCTTTTGGTGAGATATTCATAAATCCATTTCCTATTACAAGGTCCTGTAGATGTTTCCCTACACTGCTTTCTAAGGTTTTTATGGTCTTGGCTCTTATATTTAGGTCTTTGATCCATCTTGAGTTGATCTTTGTATAAGGTGTGAGATGGTAATCCTCTTTCATTCTTCTACATATGGCTATCCAGTTCTCCAGACACCATTTGTTGAATAGGCCACTCTCTCCCAGTTGAGAGGGTTTGGTGGCTTTATCGAATATTATGTGGTTGTATATGTGAGGTTCTATATCAGAGTTTTCAATTCGATTCCATTGGTCTATGTGTCTCTCCTTATGCCAATACCATGCTGTTTTCACCACCGTAGCTTTATAGTATGTTTTGAAGTCAGGTAGTGTGATTCCTCCAATTTCGTTTTTCTTTTTCAGTATGTCTTTGGCTATTCGGGGTCTCTTTCCTTTCCAAATAAATTTCATAGTTAGTTTTTCTAGTTCCTTAAAGAAGGCTGCGTTGATTTTTATTGGGATTGCATTGAATGGGTAGATCAGTTTTGGTAGGATAGACATCTTAATAATGTTCAGTCTTCCTATCCATGAACAAGGAATAGTCTTCCATTTATTTAGGTCTTCTTTGATTTCCTTGAACAATCTTGTATAGTACTCGGTGTATAAGTTCTTTACCTCTTTAGTTAAATTTATTCCTAAGTATTTGATTTTTTTATTTACTATTGTGAATGGTATTTGTTTCTTGATTTCCTCCTGATCTTGCTCATTATTGGTGTACAGAAATGCTACTGATTTTTGCGCATTGATCTTATAACCTGCGACTTTACTAAACTCATTTATGAGTTCTAGAATCTTCGTTGTAGATCTCTCAGGGTTTTCTATGTATAGGATCATGTCATCTGCAAATAATGAAATTTTGACTTCTTCCTTTCCAATTTGAATGCCTTTTATTTCTGGTTCTTGCCTCAGTGCTCGAGCAAGTACTTCTAAGACAATGTTAAATAGGAGCAGAGACAGTGGGCATCCTTGTCTTGTTCCTGAGTTTAGAGGGAAGGAGTCTAGGATTTCTCCATTGTAAACAATATTGGCTTTAGGTTTTTCATATATACTCTTTATCATGTTCAAAAAATTCCCTTGTATTCCAATCTTTTGGAGTGTTTTTATCAAGAAAGGGTGCTGTATTTTGTCAAATGCTTTTTCTGCATCAATTGATATAATCATGTGATTTTTTTCCTTCAATCTGTTTATATGGTGTATTACGTTGATTGATTTTCTTATGTTGAACCATCCTTGCATACCTGGGATGAATCCCACTTGGTCGTGGTGTATAATACGTTTAATGTGTTGTTGAATACGATTAGCAAGTATTTTGTTAAGTATTTTTGCGTCTAGGTTCATTAGAGAAATTGGTCTGTAATTTTCCTTTCTTGTGATGTCTTTGTTTGGCTTTGGTACTAGGGTAATGTTGGCATCGTAGAAGGAGTTGGGTAATGTTCTTTCTGTTTCGATGTTTTGGAATAGTTTCAGCAGGATTGGTGTCAGTTCTTTCCGGAATGTTTTGTAGAATTCACCTGTGAAGCCATCTGGCCCTGGGCTCTTCTTAGTTGGGAGATTTTTAATAACTGATTCTATCTCTCTGCTTGTGATTGGTTTGTTAAGATCATCAATTTCTTCTTTTGTCAATATGGGCTGCTTATGTGTTTCTAGGAATTTGTCCATTTCCTCTAGATTGTCATTTTTGTTGGAATATAGTTTTTCAAAATATCCTCTTATGATAGTCTTTATTTCTGTGGGGTCAGTGGTGATATCGCCTTTCTCATTTCTTATTTTGTGTATTTGCATCTTCTCTCTTTTTTTCTTTGTTAGTGTTGCTAAAGGTTTGTCAATTTTGTTAATCTTCTCAAAAAACCAGCTCTTGGTCTTGTTTATCTGTTCAAGTGCTTTCTTATTTTCTATTTCATTTAGTTCTGCTCTTATCTTTGTTATTTCCTTCCTTCTTCTTCCTGTTGGGTTACTTTGTTGTTGTTTTTCTAATTCCTTCAAATGTGCAGTTAGTTCTTCAATTTTTGCTCTTTCTTCTTTTTTGATATATGAATTTATGGCTATAAACTTCCCTCTCAGTACTGCTTTTGCTGCATCCCATAAATTTTGGTATGTTGTGTTATCATTATCATTTGTTTCAAGGTAGTCATTGATTTCTTTTGAGATTTCCTCTTTGACCCACTGTTTTTCTAAGAGTGTGCTGTTTAATTTCCAAATCGTGGTGTGAAATCTGGGCTTCTGTTCCTTGCAAATCTCCAGCTTGACTCCACTGTGGTCAGAGATAATGTTTTGTATGATTTCAATCTTTCTGAATTCGTTCAGCCTTTCTTTGTGGCCTAGCATATAATCTATCTTGGAGAATGATCCATGTGCGCTTGAGAAAAATGTATATCCTGCTGTGTTTGGGTGTAGCGATCTATATATGTCTATTAGGTCGAGCTCCTCTAATATACTATTCAGATGTTTTGTTTCTTTGGTGATTCTCTTTTGAGATGTTCTGTCCAGAGTTGATAGTGGTGTATTAAAATCCCCCACTATAATTGTAGATGTATCTATTCTTTCACTTAGTTTTTCCAGCGTTTGCCTGACGTATTTAGAGGCACGCTTGTTAGGGGCATAGATATTTATGATTGTTCGATCTTCTTGACAGATTTTCCCTTTGACTAAAATGTAGTATCCTTCTTTGTCTCTCACAATTGTTTCACATTTAAAGTCTATTTTGTCTGATATTAATATAGCTACTCCTGCCTTTTTTTGGTTATTGTTAGCTTGTATGATTGTTTTCCAGCCATTCACTTTCAATCTCCATGCGTCTCTGGGTCTAAGATGAGTCTCTTGTAGGCAGCATATGGATGGGTCATATTTCCTTATCCAATGTCCCGGTCTGAATCTTTTGATAGGTGAGTTTAATCCATTGACATTCAGTGTTATTACTATCAAGGAATTATTTGTGTTAGCCATATTTTGATTGGATTTGTGTTTGTCATATTTTGTTTGTATATTTTTTTTTGTCTTTTTTGTTGTTGTTGTTGGTCTTATACTCTCCTCCAACTTTGCCTTTCCTGTTTTTTCTTTCTTCCTGCAGAACTCCCTTTAGAATTTCTTGAAGGGGAGGTTTCTTGTTGGTATACTCTTTCAGTTTCTGTTTGTCTGCGAATATTTTGAACTCTCCATCATGTTTGAATGCTAGTTTAGCTGGATAGAGTATTCTTGGTTGGAAATTTTTTTCCTTTAGTACCTTGACTATATCATACCACTGTCTTCTTGCCTCCATGGTTTCAGAAGAGAAATCAGCACTTAATCTAATTGAGCTTCCCTTGTATGTGATGGTTTTCTTTTCTCTTGCTGCTTTTAGGATTTTCTCTTTGTCTTGAGCATTGGATAATTTGACAAGTATATGTCTTGGGGTGGGCCTGTTGGGGTTTATGACTTGTGGAGTGCGCTGTGCTTCTTGGATATGTACATCTGTCTCTTTCAGTAGATTTGGGAAGTTTTCAGCCATTATTTCCTGCAACACTCCTTCTGACCCCTTTCCCTTCTCTTCACCTTCTGGAATGCCTATAATACGTATGTTTGAGCGTTTTGCATTGTCATTCAGGTCCCTAAATCCTAATTGGATTTTTTCTATCTTCTTATTGACCCCTTCTACTATCTGTTTGATTTCTGATGTACTGTCTTCCACATCACTAATTCTCTGCTCTGTCTCTTCTAGTCTGCTGATATTTGCTGCAAGTGTATTTTTGATTTCTTGAACTGTGGTGTTCATTCCCATCATATCTGTTATGTTTTTGCGTATGTCTGCAATTTCCCCTCCAAGTGATGTCTTCATGTTGTTAACCTCTTTCATTACTGCATCAAATTTGTCGGTGATAAATGTTCTGAGATCTTTCATTGCTTGTGCCAAGTTTTGCTCCCCTTCGTGATTATTGGTTTGTTGATTGGATTCAGCCATGTTTTCCTGATTATTGGTTTGGTTTGTAGATTTTTGTTGCTTTCTGGTCATCTCTTTATTTTGACGAATTTAATCAGTTCCTTAGCTTCTTTGTCTGCTCTTGGAGGTTAATTAGTTGTTATTTTTGCATAGGTGTTATATCTTCTCTTTGTCACTTTTTTCTTCTTATTCTAGTTACTTGTTGTTGGTTAAGTTCACTTTAGAGGAAAGTATTAGTGTTGGGGAAAGGCAATTGTGTAAGCAAGGGAAAAGTGTAAAGTAGTATTGGTGATGTATGTTAACAAAGCAAGAATATGAGATCTGGGAGGATGGAGGTTAGATTCATGTAGATTGTATAGAGTTATAGCTGTAGGTAGAGTACCTTTTATGTAGTAGATGACTGAATATGGGAGGAATATGGTATGAACTACAAAGCTATTGTTTTCATGAGAGAGGGAAAAAGAAAAGAAAGGTAGGCGTTTCAAGAGTGGATAACAGACAGAAAACAGAACAAAGGTATTAGAAATTAAGAGTTAGACACTTTGTGGATCAAAGAATGGGAGGTGGGGGGTGGAATATAGGAGAGATAGTAGATGATAGTGGATATCAAGATGCAGGGGAAGGGGGATAGTGTAGGTAGCCTAAATCAGTTCACACAGAAATGAGGCAGTGGAGGATCGGAAAACCCAGCAAATGTGAGGTGTTCCCTGTAGCACCTATTGTATACTTGAATTAAAATAAAATGAGTGGAAGATGAGGGACAAGAGGGAAAGAGAAAACCGAAAAAAAAAAAACTAATTATAATAAAGAAAAAAAGGAAAGACAAGAAGAAAGGAAGAAAGAAAAAGAGGATGGGCAAACAGTGGGGAACAGATAGGGGGAAGAGAGATACAGGTATACACGTGTCACAATTGCAACACTATCTAAAACAACAACTTCCCCCCACTTTGCCCTAAAACCCCCCGTCTGTCTGCCCAAATGGGTGGGTCTGCAAGCACCTCCCTTCCCACAAACCCCCAATAGGCCGCCCAGGGCCCACGAACTCCCCAGTACTGCAGATGCTCCAAAAAAAAAAAAAAAAAAAACAAACAAAGAACAGAAACCCCTCCGCAGGCCCGGCTCCGCCCGCCGCTGCCCGCCGCGGAGGCCTGGACCGGCTCTGCCCGGCTCCTTATGCCGCCGTGGCCTGGCCTGGCTCCGCTCGCTACAGCGGCCCAGCCGGCTCCCGCGTCCACCTCCCGCCACCGCAGCCTGGACCGGCCCTGCCCGGCTCCGTACGCCGCCGCGGCCTGACCCGGCTCCGCCTGGCTCCGCTCGCTACAGCGGCCCGGCCCAGCTCCGGCGTCCGCCTCTCGCCGCTGCGGCCTGCACCGGCCCCGCCCGGCTCCCTACGCCGCCGCGGCCCGGCCCGGCTACGCCCGGCTCCACTCGCTACAGCGGCCTGGCCCGGCTCCGGCGTCCGCCTCTCGCCGCCACGTCCTAGACCAGCCCCGCCCTAGACCGGCCCTGCCCGGCTCCGTACGCCGCTGCGGCCTGGCCCGGCTCCGCCTGGCTCCGCTCCCTACAGCAGCCCGGCCCGGCTCCGGCGTCCGCCTCTTGCCGCCACGTCCTAGACCGGCCCCACCCTAGACCGGCCCTGCCCGGCTCCGTACGCCGCTGCGGCCTGGCCCGGCTCCGCCCGGCTCCGCTCGCTACAGCGGCCCGGCCCAGCTCCGGCGTCCGCCTCTCGCCGCCGCGGCCTGCACCGGCCCCGCCCGGCTCCGTACGCCGCCGCGACCCGGTCTGGCTACGCCCGGCTCCGCTCGCTACAGCGGCCCGGCCCGGCTCCGGCATCCGCCTCTCGCCGCCACGTCCTAGACCGGCCCCGCCCGGCTCCATACGCCGCCGCGGCCCGGCCCGGCTCCGCCCGGCTCCACTCGCTACAGCGGCCCGGCCCGGCTCCGGCGTCCGCCTCTCGCCGCCGCGGCCTACACCGGCCCCGCCCGGCTCCGTACGCCGCCGCGACCCGGCCCGGCTACGCCCGGCTCCGCTTGCTACAGCGGCCCGGCCCGGCTCCGGCTTCCGCCTCTCGCCGCCGCGTCCTGGACTGGCCCTGCCCGGTTCCGTACGCTGCCGCGGCCCGGCCCGGCTAAGCCCGGCTCCGCTCGCTACAGCGGCCCAGGCCCAGCTCCGGCGTCTGCCGCCCGCCGCCGCAGCCTGAACCGGCCCCGCCCAGCTCCGCACGCCGCTGCGGCCCGGCTCGGCCCGGCTCGGCCCCGCCCGGCCCCGCTCGCCGCCGGCGCAGCCCGGCCCGGCTCCGGCGTCTGCCGCTGCGGCCCGGCCTGGCTCAGCCCCACCGAGCGGGACTAGATGCCTCGTCTCCGCCTACCCAAGGAGGGAATCCTCTACAGGTAGCTGGGATCTCCGTGTATATTTCACAGACGGATCCTCTCTGTTACCTTCCCTCCAAATCAATGTCCAGACACCTCCGGACCAGCAAAAATCCCGAAACAATCCGGTCCCAAAGAGTCTCCAACGCCGCCCAGCCGATTCCCTGCAGAAGACCCTAACAGGGATGTTCACTCAGCCGCCATCTTGCCCCCTCTTGTATAACTTTTTTAAAGTTTCACTGATGAAGTGCACCACTCGTTAAGAATAATGTATGCATCTCAATTGACACAAAAATCATTTGACAAGATCCAGTACCCCTTCTTGATAAAAGCACTTAGAAACTAAGAATAGAGGAAAACTTCCTCAAAATGATAAAGAACATATATGAAAAACCCACCACTAACATCATACTTAATGGTGCGAGACTGAAAGCTTTCCCTATAAAAACAGGACCAAGACAAGGATGCCCACTGTCACCACTGTTATTCAACATTGAACGGGAAGCTCTTGACAGAGCAATTAGGCAAAGAGAAAGAAATACAAGGCATCTAAACTTGAAAAGAAGAAGTAAAAGCTTTCCTCTTTGCATATGCAGGGTCCTATGTGTAGAAAATCCTGAAAAATACACAAGAGAACTGCTAGAACTAATAAATAAGATCAGCATGGCATAAGATCAACGTGAAAAATTGGTAGTGTGTCTGTACACTAGTAATAAGCAATCAGAACAAGAAACCAAGAAAAAAAATCCATTTATAATAGCAGTTAAAAGAATCAAATATCTGGGAATAAATCCAACCAAGGATGTAAAGGACTTGTACACAGAAAACTACAAAACATTGCTAAAAAAATCAAAGACCTGAATAAATAGAAATATATTCTATATTCATGGATTGGAAGACTAAATATTGTTAAGAGGTCAATTCTACCCAAAGCAATTTACATACTCAATGCAATCCCAATAAAAATTCTAACAACTTTTTTTCAAAAATGGAAAAGTCAATCATCAAATTTATATAGAAGGATATGGAAGAGTAAGGGGTCCTGAAGAGCCAAAGCCATCCTGAAAATGAATGAACTTGGAGGACTAAGACTTCCCAATCTTAAAATTTATAACTAAGCCATAGTAATCAAAACAGCATTGCCTGGCACAAGAAGAGACATACAGACCAAAGGAATTGAATTGGGAGCTCAGAAATCAACCCTAACATTTATGTGCAATTGATTTTTGACAAGGGACAAAGACCACTCAATTGGGAAAGAAGAGTCTCTTCAACAAATGGTGCTGAGAACACTGGAACTCCATGGACAAAAGAATAAAAGGGAACTCCTACCTCACACCATATATAATCAGTTCAAAATGGATCAAAGATCTAAATATAAAAGCCAGAATGATCAAATTCCTAGAAGAAAATGTAGGGAAGTATTTGAGGATCTTGTGCTATGCAATGGTTTCTTAGTCTTTATACCCAAAATACAAGCAACAAAAGTAAAACTAGTAAATGGGACTTCATTTATTGGTACACAGAAAACTATATTTCCTAGGCATCCACATGGGGGGAAGTGAGCCTACGTTTATTGAGACCTTACTCTACACCAGGTACTTTGTACTTATTCCCCGCCCCACCCCCCCAAAAAAACTATTTTAGGCTATTACTCCTCTCTCAGATGTGTAAACTCAAACTAAAGGATCTTATATAACATGGATGGATGAATTAACATGAATGTGCCCATTTTAGATATGCTGAAACAAGTTTTAAGAGTGGGAAATTTGGCCCAGATTGCAAAAAGAACACTTTTTGAGAGAGAATGATACAAAGGGGTATAGAATAGAGTCTTTCTTGACTAGAGTTATTTGTTTACATGCTAATTCCTTCAATTACTCTCTAAGCTTTAGCAGACAGGGATTATGTCAATTTAAAAATTTACTAGTCTGACCCAGTGTTTATCTTATAGTAGGCACTCACTAAATATTTGTTGAGGGAAAACAACAAAGAGCACTGTCCTTGCAGGTAGGAACCTTGAGTATTAATACAAGCTGTGGCATTAACTACTACTTATTCCAGGGCAAGAATTCCCTTATATCTGAGTATCCCCATCTACCCAAACAAAGAGGCAAACTAGATGATCAACAGTTACTTTCAGGCCTGACATTCTTATTCCAATGAGTGGAGAAAAGCTTGAGTTTGAAATTTGGCCTGATGAATGGAAGGCCTTTGGGTTATTAGTGGAGGTGTTGCCTGAGATTCAGAGGAGGATGTGACTTGTTTATAATGTACCATTTAGATCATCAGTGAATGTGGCTAGAATGGAGTGCTGCCCTGGGGGCTAACTGAGATGCCTACCTTGTCATTCAGACACTGGCAAAGACCTCCTGCTCTTGACCACATGGAGTCACCACCATAGAAGTTTCCAACATTTAAGAGCTCACTCCCTGGAAGAGCATGGCATGTTGGGTAGGTTGGTGGGGATGCTGTGTTCTCTGACCGCCTCCCCCCCCCGGGGAATAACCACAACCTCACACATACATCCAGAGTTATGGGTTTCAAATCAGACAGATCAATTCTCTCTACTGATTTTCACCACTTTTAGTGGGAAGATGGAGCATTAGAGAGGCAGAGGGATCACGTGTCTCCCAGAAAAAAATAGCTAGAGATCAGGTGATAACTGGAGGGCTGCTCTGGGGCTCAGGACACCAGAGGAAGGCAAGACACCACACAGAAGAGAGAAGGACAAAGGAAAGGAGTCTCAGCTGGTTGAAAAATCCTGTGAGTAGAGCTGCAAAAGCAGCAGTGGGTGCCCTTTCCCCCACCGACAGAGAAAATAGCAGACTGCAGACAGTAGCAGCTGTGGACTGCAGTGGCTGCAGACTGAGGGAGTTGCAGGGGTCCTCTTCCCCAAGAAAGGAGAGAGGGAAGGACACAGCCTACAGCAAATTCAGATTTTGGTAGTAAATTTGGTCTGCTGCCTGCAGGCATTACACACTTCCAGGCAGAATGGGGCTGCAACATTGTTTGCCCTGAGAGCCAGCAGGGAACTAAAGATAATTTGCCTTCTCGAACACCCTGCCTACTGCCATAGGCTGGTTCCTGAAGAGGCAGAGGGAGGAAGGGTGTGGCTGACCAAAGGTGGAGAACAGCCTCTGAGAAGGTTTGTTTGCGAGGCTTGGCCAGCCCTGGGGACTTTGTTTCTGCACTGACCACCCACCCAAGGAGTTACACTAAATGCTTTCCCATCAGTACATGAGGTCTGAGCTGAGGTCTGCCAAATAGCACCATCTACTGGCCAGGCCAGAAAAGTACACAAAAAAGGAAAAATAAACAAACAAACAAGCAAACAAACAAGGCAAGCAGGTGCCTTTACTGCCACCCTTTCCAAGGCCCACATTACTGGGTTCGGTTCTTACCCCTGGTTTGAGCAGTTCAACAAGGGCAATCCTAAATATCTAGAGCAAGTTGAATCAAGAGTCAAAGAACAGTGGTAGTCCACAGCTACTTAACAGTAAATGCCTAGAAAAGAAAGAGAAACTGAACATAGAATAAACTCAGCATCAGAACCAGATGCTTAGACATCAGCAAAAATTATAAGTCATACAATGATAAAGGAGGATGTAACACAGGCAAAGGAACAAATCAAAGTTCCAGATGAGACACAGGACTTGAAACATCTAATCAATGACGTTCATACCAATCTCTTAAATCAAACCATGGAGTTGAAAGACAACCTGGCTAAAGAAATAAAAAACATTAAGAAGACACTGGGTGAGCACAAAGAAAAATTTGAAATCTTGATAGAAAATTTACAGAGCTTATGGAAATGAAAGACATAATAAGTGAGACTAAAATACAATAGATAACAAAATGATGATGATGGACAACACTCAGCCCCCCAAAACAGAGAGTATCTACAACTGCAAGCAAAACATTTCCATCCATCTGCCCCATGGGCTCTAAGCCCCCCTCAATCTGAAGCAAAATGGACATCACCATCCTAAAATCCTCAAGATTGAGGAATGAACAAACATAATGGGGGAGTGCAACTATGAACTAATGTAGACTTATTTTTATTCTAGTGATGTGAGACTTGTAACATTGATATAAAGATAGTGGTTACCAGATGTTCTGAGGGGAAGGAGAGTGAAGAATAGGTGTAACATGGGGCATTTTATGGGACATTGAAATTGTTCTGCATGCTATTATAATGATGGATACAGGCCATTATATATTTTCTCAAAACCTTTAAAATTGTACAATGTGAAATGTAAACTTTAATGTAAACTATAGACCATGGTTAGTAGCAATAATTCAGTATGTGTTCATCAACTGTAACAAATGTACCATATTAATGAATGATGTTGTTAATAGGGGAAAATGTGAGAGGGGAAGAGGTTGGGTATATGGGTATCCCTTATATTTTCAATGTAACTATTATGTAATCTACAACTCCTTTTAAAATAAAGTTAAGGAAAAAAGGAAAAAAAATACAATAGAGGCACACAATAGCAGATTTGAAATCATGGAAGAAAGAATCAGGGATGTAGAGCAAAGAACAATTGAAATTGAACAGAAAGAAGAACAGAGAGAGAAAACAGTGAAAAAAAATTCAGCAGTGGGTCAGAGAGTTCAATGATAACATGAAGTGCACCAACATATGTGTTATGGAAGTTTAGAAGAAGAGAAGAAGAAAAAAGTGTAGAAATAGTATTTGAGGAAATAATGGATGAAAATTTCCCAGCTCTCATGAAAGATATTAATATACATGTCCAGGAAGTACAGCATACTCCACTTAGAAAATATAGACCTACCCCAACACACATAACATACAGAATGCCAAATGTCAAAGATAAAGAGAAAATTCTGAAAGCACAAGGGAAAAGTGAACCATTACATACAAGGAATGTCCAATTAGACTTAGTGTCAATTTCTCTTCAGAAACCATAGAGGCAAGAAGGTAATGTTTTGATATAATTACCATATTGAAAGAGAAAAATTGCCAGCCAAGAATTCTCAATCCAACAAAACTGTCCTTCAAATACGATGGTGAGTTTAAATATTCACAGATAAACATAAAATAAGAGAGTTTTTAAACAAAAATCCAGCTTTTCAAGAAACACTAAAGGGAGTTCTGCAGCCAGAAAAAAAAAAAAAAAAAAACATGAGAGAGAAACTTGGAGGAGAGGGTAAAAGTGAAGACTATCAGAAGGGAGAATCAAAAAGATAAAAATATGGAAATATGGATAAAAGTAAGATATGGCATATGAAAGTCAAAGTATAAAATGGCTGAAGTAAGTAATGCTTTTATAGTAATAACATTGAATGTTAATGGATTAAAGTCCCCAATCAAAAGACATAGGCTGATTGAATGGATAAGAAAACATGAGCCATCCACATGCTGTCTGCAAGACACTCACCTTAGACCCCAGGATGCAAACAGACTGAAAGTGAAAGGTTGGAAAAACATATTTCATAAAAATAGTAACCAAAAGAAAGCAGGAGTAGCTATACTGGAGTCAGACAAAAAAAGATTTTAAATGTAAAAAACTCATAAGAGATGCAGAAGGCCATTATATATTAATATAAGGGACAATTCATCAAGAAGGAGTAACAGTCATAAATATGTATGCACCTAACTAGAGTGCTCCAAAATACAAGCTAATTCTGGCAAAACTGAAAGGAGAAACAGATGTCTCCATAGTAATAGATGGAGACTTCAACACACCACTCACATTAATAGATAGAACAACTAGACAGAATATCAACAAGGAAATAGAGAACTTGAACAATATGATAAACAAGCTGTACCTGACAGATTTATATTGCACCTCAAATTGCTGTTTACACATTCTTCTCAAGTGCTCATAGATCTTTTTCCAGGATAGACCACATGCTGGGCCACAACACAGCTCTAAATTCAAGAAGACTAAAGTATTACAAAGTACCTTCTCTGATCATAATGGAATGAGTCTGCAAATCAATAATAGGTTGGAAAGGAAATTTTGAAAATATATGGAAGCTAAAAAACACACTCTTGAACAATCAGTGGGTCAAAGAAGAAATTGCAAGAGAAGTTAGTACATATCTGGAGATGAATGAAAATGAGAACACAACTTATCAAAACTAATAGGATACAGCAAAGGCAGTACCAAGATGGAAATTTATAGCCATATTTGTCTTTATTTAAAAAAGAAGAAAGAGCTAAAAAAAAAAAAATTTAACTGGACAACTGGAGAAATTAGAAAAAGAACAGCAAACTAATCCCAAAGCAAGCAAGCATAAATAAATAACAGGGATTAGAATGGAAATAAATGAAATTGAGAACAAAAAAAAAAAAAATAGAGAAAAATCAACAAAACCATAAAGCAGGTCCTTTGAGAAAATAAATAAAATTGACAAAACTTTAGCTAGACTAACAAAGGAAAAAAGAGAGAAGATGCACATAATCAGTAATGAAAGGGGGGACATTACAACTGACCCCACAGAAATAAAAAGGATCATAAGAGAATATTATGAAAAACTGTATGCCAGCCAGTAAAACAAAATTTATGAAATGGATAAATTCCTAGAAATGCACCACTGACCTTCATTGACTGTACAAGAAATACAAGAACTCAACAAACCAATCCTAAGCAAAGAGACAGAATTAGTCATTAAACATTTTCCAACAAAGAAAAGTCCAGGACAAGATAGCTTCTCAGGTAAATTCTACCAAACATTTAGAGAAGAATTAATACCGATCCTGTTTAAGCTCTTCCAAAAATTTAAAGAAGGAGGAAAATTACCCAATACATTTTTTAAGCCATCATCCTAATACTAAAGCAGATAAAGATCCTACAATAAAAGAAAATTACAGACCAATATTTCTAATGAATACAGATGAAAAATTCTCAACAAAATACTTGCAAATCCAATCCAATGGCATATTTAAAAAATTCAAACATCACAATCAAGTGGGTTTTATTCCTGGTATACAAAAGGGATTCAACATAAGAAAATCAATTAATGTAGTACACCACGCTAACAAATCAAAGGGGAAAAAAACACATGATATCTTGATTGATGCAGAAAAAGCAATTTGACAAAATTTAGTATCCTTTCTTGATACAAACACTTCAAAAGATAGATATAGAAGGAAAGTTCCTCAACACAATAAAGTGCATATATGAAAATCCCACGGACAACATCATAACTTAATGCGGAGAGGTTGAAAGCTTTCCCTCTAAGATTGGCAACATGACAAGGATGCCCACTTTCACCACTGTTGTTCAACATTTTGCTAGAAGTTCTATCTAGAGCAAAGAGGCAAGAAAACAAAATAAAAAGCATCCAAATTTGAAAAAGAGGGTGTAAAACTCTCACTATTTGCAGATGACATGATCCCATATTTAGAAAATCCTGAAATATCTACAACAAAGCTACTTGTGCTAATAAATGAGTTCAGCAAAGTGGCAGGAAACAAGATCAATGCACAAAAATCAGTAGTCTTTCTTTACACTAGCAATGAGCAAGCTGAGGAGGAAATCAAGAAAAAAAATTATATTTACAGTAGCAGCAAAAAGACTCAAATATCTAGTAATTAATTTAACCAGTAAGGTAAAGGATCTGTATCCAGCAACCTACAAACTGCTAAAAAATATCAAAGAAGACCTAACCAAATGGAAGGAATTTGTGTTCATGGATTGGAAGACTAAACATCGTGAAGATGTCAATTCAACCCAAATTCATCTACAGATTCAATACGAAACCAATCAAAATTCCAATAGCCTATTTTACAGAAATAGAAAAGTAAATTACCAAATTTGGAAGGGGAAGGGGGACTGAATAGCCAATAGCATCCTAAAAAAGAAGAGCAAAGGGAAGTGGATGTAGCTCAAGCTTTTGGGCTCCCATCTACCATATGAGAGGCCCCAGGTTTGATTCCTGGGGCTTCCTGGTGAAGGCAAATTGGCCTGTACAGCAGAGAGCTCTGAGCCTGCACTGCAGAGAATTGGCACAGCAAGATGATGCCACAAAGGGAGACAAACAGACACAGAAGAACACACAGTGAATGGAAACAGAGAGCAGACAGTGATGGCAAACAGCAAGGGGGGTGAGAATAAATAAATAAAATAAACCTTTAAAACAAAACAAAACAAGAAAAAGAAAAACAAAGCTGGAAGACTCAAGCTTCCTGACCTTGAAGTGTAATATAAAGCTACTGTGTTCATGGCAGCATGGTCCTGACATAAAGATAGACACATTGATCAATGGAATAGAATTGAGAGTTCAGAAATAGACCTTCACCTCTATGATCAACTGAATTTTGATAAGCCTACCAAGTCCACTTTTCTGGGACAGAACAGTCTCTTTAATAAATGGTGCTGGGAGAACTGGATTTCCATAACCAAAAGAATGAAAGAGATTTCCTATCTCACTCCTTGTACAAGAATTGACTCAAAATGGATCAAAGACCAAACATAAAAGCCAGAACCATAAAACTTGTAAAAGATAATCTATAAGACCTTGTAGTAGGTGGCATCCCTTAAACCTTACACCCAAAGGATGAGCAACAAAAGAAAAATAGGTAAATGGGACCGCCTCAATATTAAACACTTCTGCACTTCAAAGAACTTTGCGAAGAGGGTAAAAAGGCAGCCTACTCAATGGGAGAAAATATTTGGAAATCACAATTCAGTAAGGGTCTAATATCTTCAATTTATAAAGAGATCTTACGACTTAACAATAAAAAGACAATCTGATCTTAAAAGTGGGCAAAAGTCCAAAACAGACATTTTTCTAAAGGATAAATACAAATGGCAAAAACAAAAAAACAAAACAAAAAGCACATGAAAAAATGCTCCACATCACTGGCTATTAGGGAAATGCAAATCAAAGCTATAATGAGATATCATTTCACACCTACCAGAATGGCCACTATAAACAAAATAGAAAAGTACAAGTGTTGGAGAGGGTGTAGAGAGATACGAATGCTTATTCACTGGTGGTGGGAATGTAGAATGGTACAGCCACTGTGGAAGTCTGTTTGGTGGTCCTTAAGGAAGTTATATATAGACCTACCATGTGACTCTGCAATACTGTTACTAGTATATACCAAGAAGAATAGAGAGCAGTGACATAAACAGACATCTGCTCACCAATGTTCATAGCAACATTATTCACAACTGCCAAAAGATGGAAACAACCCAGGTGTCCATCAACTGACAAATGGATAAACAAACTGTGGTATATATACATGATGGGATGTTATTCAGTAGTAAGAAGAAATAAAGTAATGAAGCATATAACAACATGGATGCACCTGGAGTACATTATGTTGAGTGAAGCAAGCCAGGCACAAAGGGAAAAATACATGATTTCGCTGTTATGAACTAAATATAATGAGCAAACTCATGGAATTAATAGCTAGAATGTAAGTCAACAGAGAAAAGAAAGTGATTAGAGAATGGAGAGCTGAGGTTTAACCTGTGCAGAATTGGTAAAAAAGTTGTTTGTAAATCTTTGGAAATGAATAGAAACAGTGAAAGCACATCATAGGATTTATAAATAGCAAATCCTATAATATAGGTATTATAGTAGTTTGTTTTTTGTTGTTTTCTTTTCTTTTCTTTTCTTTTTAGTAATGAAAATGCTCTAATATTGATTGAAATGATGAATGCACAACTTGGTAATTACACCAAATGCCAATGATTTTACAGTTTAGATAAATTGTATGGTTTATGAACAAGGATGGGGGAGAAATACCCCAAATGTAAGATACAAGTTACAGTTGGTAGTAATCTTTTGGATGATGCTCTTTCATAATTTGTTACAAATATTAATATTTCACAGCAATGCAAGGAGTTTGTAGTGAGGTGATGTATGATGTTATGCATGTTTGTTTTGTAAGTTCACAAGACTTACAATAAATTTATTATTTATGTATGTGCATGTATGAATGACATACTTCAATAAATTGCTGTTAATATTGAAAAACAGCAAGTATTACACTTCCCCCATTATGAATTGGGAAATTGAGGTTCAGGGAACTTGAAGAATTTCTCCATAAATATCCAGGATTTCTAGCTCAAAATGTGATACTTTGGCAATATCACATTGCCTCTTCTGCTTATCTTCCTTATTAGATCCTGATTTTTAAAAATATCCTGTCAAGGAAGAGTGGCAGATATTTCCTTTTCCATTTACAGAGAAAGAAATCAACATAGTGATGTACATTTTTAGTACATCACTACTGCCTTTTTATTTTTTTTAAATTAATTTATTGAAATATATCACCCACACACAAACAATAAGTGTATAGTAATAGTAGTGAACTTACAAAACAAACATATATAACATCATACAGGCCTCTCATAACTCAATCTACCACCAACACCTTACATTGTTGTTAAACCTTTTAAATTAATGATTAAAGAGGATTGTCAAAATATTACTACTAACTGAAGTATTTTCCCCCAACCCTCCCCATTATTATTATTTTTATATCATTTATATATGAACATACATGAACAATTAAGTGTATAGTAAAAGTTGTGGACTTAACAAAGCAAACATGCATAACATCATACAGGGGTCTCATATATCAACCCTTCACCAACACCTTGCATTGCCATGAGATATTTGTTACAAATTATGAAAGAATATTGTCAAAATCTTACTACTAATTATAGTCCTTACCTTACATTTGGTGTGCTTTTCCCCCAACCCACCCTATTATTATTTTTTAAATATATTCTTTATGACAGAAGTTGTAAACTTTTAAAACAATCATGCACATGTGCAGAATTCCTGAATAAGACTCCTCTATCAACACACCACACTGTAGTGGAACATTCATTACAGATAAGATAACATCATCTGATTATTACCACATCCATAGTATACATTTTACTCACATTTTCCATACTGTCCCATTATCAACACAGTACATCTTTGGCATAGATGCAAGAATATTATATTATTACTGCTAACCACAGTCCATAGGTCACTCCAGGGGTATTTTTCCCATGCGTTCCCAACACCCTGCTGTAGTGATGTATATTTGCTCTAGCTCACAAAGGACACTCTCATATCTGTACCATCAAACACAGTTCTCATCCACCTCTTGGTTTACTGTGCTATTCAGTTCCTAGATTATTCTCTAGCATTCTGCCAATTGGCATTTACATACGTAGACTACCATTTTCAGCTACATCCCCATTATATAAACTAGCTGTTACTATTTGTTACCATCCATTCTATACATTTCCACACTTTTACAGTAAAGCTAATTAAAACTTCTATGTACATTAAACATAAGTAGTCCATCTCAGTCCTCCTCTTATCTCCTTTAAGAATCCACCACCTACCACCAGGTCTTGAAGATATTTTCCTAAAATGTCTTATAGAAGTTTTATGGTTCTTGCTTTTACTTTTAGGTTTTTGATCCATTCTGAGTTAATTTTTAGGTAACGTGTAAGATAGGGGTCCTCTTCCTTTCTTTTGGCTATGGACATCCAGTTCTTTCAGCATCATTTTCCTGAATGCACTGTTCTGCCTGAGCTGCATGGGTTTGACAGGTTAGTCAAAATTCACTTGACCATACATGTAAGAGTCTGTTTCTGAACCATCAATTTGGTTCCATTGGTCTATGTGTCTGTCTTTATGCCAGTACCATGCTGTTTTTACCACTATAGCTAGATAATACGATTTAAAGTCCAGAGATGGGGTTTGCTTTTCCTTTTTATGATGTTTCTGGCTATTCAGGACACTTTACCCTTCCAAATAAATTTGATAATCATGTTTTCATTTTTTTTAAATGCTGGTGGAATTTTTATCAGGGTTGCATTGATCTGTATATCAATTTGAGTAGAATTGACATCTTAATAATATTTAGTCTTCCAATCCATAAGCATGGAATGTTCTTCCCATTATTTAGGCCTTTTTTAATTTCTTTTAACATTGGGTTGCAGTTTTCTGAATGCAGATGTTTTACATTGTTGGTTAAGTTTATTCCTGACTATTCAAGTTTCATCTGTCATATTTTATTTTTACCACTCTTTTGACAATTTTCGTTACTTTTATTGATATAACTTTCATTTCTAGACTCTCTTCCAGGCCTCTCTCTCCTATCTTATCTTTCAGGCTCTAGCACACCCTTTAGTATTTCCTGAAATTCTGGTCTCTTGCTTTGAAATTCTCTCAGCTTCTGTTTATCTGTGAATATTCTAATCTTGCCCTCATTTTTGAAAGACAGTCTTGCTGGATATAAAATTCTACCTGGAAGTTTTTCTCTTGTAGTATCTTAAATATATCAGACAACTGTCTTCTTGCCTCCATGGTTTCTGGTGAGAAATGAGTAGAAATCTTATTGGATATCCCTTATATGTTATGCATTGTTTTTCTCTTGCTGTTCTCAGATTTCTCTCTTTGTCTTTGGCATTTGACATTCTGATGAGTATGTGTCTTGGTGTTGGTCTATTCAGATTTTTTCAGATAGAAATAAATTGTGCTTCTTGTACATGGATATCTATGGCCTTCACTAGGACTGGGAAATTTTCTACCATTATTTCTTCAAGTATACCTTCTGCCCTTTTTCCCTTCTGTTTTCCTTCTGGGACACCCATGACATGTATGTTTGCATGCATTTTGCTGTCATTTAGTTCCCTGAGACCTTGTTCAATTTTTTTCCATTCCTTTCTTCATCTCTTCTTTTGTATGTTCAATTTCAGAGGCCATTTCTTCAAGTTCACCAGTCTTTTCTTCTGCCTTCTCAAATCTGCTCTTACATGATTCCAGTGTTTTTTAAATTTTCTTTATTGTGCCTTTCATGCCCATAAGATCTGTTATTTTTCTATGTGTGCTTTCAAATTCTTCTTTATGTTCATACAGTGTCTTCCTAATATCCTTAATCTCTTTAGCCATCTCATTGAATTTATCAGGAGATTTGTTTGAAAATCTATGATTAGTTGCCTCAACTCCTTTATATCATCTAGAGGCTTATCTTGTTCCTTTAACTGGGCTATATCTTCCTGGTTCTTGGTGTGGATTGTAATTTTTTGTTGGTGTCTTGGTATCTGGCTTACTAGAGCATTTATTCTGGGTACAATTTTTCTCTTTAGTTTAGGGCTTCCTGCCCTTTATCCCTTGCTGGTTGTATAGCAGGAGTGAAGGATGTAGTTGGTGCTGTAAGCTGTGGAGGCTCGAGCTGCCCTCATTGTCCTAGGGACTGATGAAGCTTCTCCCAATTTTCTCCTTTGTCAGAATTAGGGACAAAGTCACAGCTGTGTGAAATAATCCAAGTCATGCAGGCCTAGACTGTAGAGACTGATGAAGTTTCAGGTCCCTTTCTCCCCTGCCTGAAGCAGGGATGGAGCTGCAGGTGTGGGCAGCAATCTATGCAGTGCAGGTCCAAGATCACCTCATTTGGCCTGCCAGACTTCCAGTTATTCAGTTTGTGGCAGCCAAAGGTACCCAACATTACCTGGATAGGTTGGTGCAGGGCTTGCCATCCTCCTCCCTGCCAGAGGCGGGGCTGAAGCTTAGTCTAGGGTTGCAGGCCGATCCAGATGAAAGAAACCAGTTCCTACCATCACCTGTGATTTTTGGTCTTGGCTTCCCCTCAGGCTGGGAGTGGAGTCAATATGGTGGCCAGTGGACTCTTTCCAACTTGGATAGATTCACACCTCACCTGTTCCTAGTGTTATTACTTAAACATCTGAGACTACCAATCAGTTGCTGAAATCAGCAGCCAACCATCTCCTCCTCCCCTGTTCTTGGGAAATGGAACTTCCAATTCCAGTCACAGAACAGCTCCTGGTATGGCTTGCACTGCCAGGGTAGGACAATCATCAGCCTCCATGGCTTGACCAGCAATTTCCTGGAGAGGCTGGTGCAGGTCCCCCAGCTTCCTCCCTGACAAATGTGGTGCTGGGGCTTAGGCTGGAGCTGTGTTTTGGCCTGGATGCAAAGAAGCCAGTCCGCTCCAGCACTGTCATTTTCAGTCCGCCCCACTTCCGCCCACTTCCCCTTGTGCTAGGGGCAGAGTTAAGATGTGGCTACCAGCCTCTTTCTGACTCGGACAGGCTCAAATTTGAGCTGCTCTTAGGATTATACTTTAGCCTGCTGAATTTACTCATCAGTAGTTGAAGTTGGTGCCCAACAGTCTCTTCCTCCCCTGCTTTTGGAAAGTGGAGCTTTCAATTACAGCTGCAGAACAGCTCCCAAGGTAACTTGTGCCTCCAGTGGAGGATGGGCCCTGGCCTCTGTGGCATGGAGTGCTCTACTTATGAATATTCTCTACAGATGGGTAGTCTTCTCCTTCCATACCTTCAAGGATGTTGAAGGATACCCTTCTGGCCTCCTGAAGCCCCCGAACAGGTGCTCCAGCTAGCTCCAGATAGTTTTGGGTGTTTGCTAACTGTCCTGTAGCAGGAGCTGACTCTAGGAGCTCCTCGCTCCACCCCATCTTGCTGGTTGTCTCTCCTTTTTCTTTTTGTATACACTATTACTCCATCAAGGAGGTAGCACAGGCTGTTACTGTTGCTATTCCTGTTACAAAGAGGTTTAGGTTTAGCCAAGAAACCCAAGTGACACTCAGAGAGATGGAGGAATGAAGTTTTATTACACACGCAGACCCAGAGGAGAGTTCAATCTCCAAATTCTGGGCCCCTTGCTGCAGTTTTCAGAGGCTTATATAGGGAGGCTGGCAGGAAGCGAGTGAGAGTATACAAGTGAATTTGCTGGTTACCTTGCAATAGATGGACACAGGCTGAGGCAACGTTTGCTAACCTAGATTGGCCCTCTGCCTCACACAATCAAGCTCTTACCGGTGCACACCCTGTAGCTAACAGCAAATACACACACCCAAGGGCTGTGTTATCTGGAGGCAGACTATACTAGCATAGCATGGTGGGATAAAAGGAAGGGACAGGGGATTCCCTCAACATCCCCACTTTTCCAATGGGGAAACTGAGGTCCAGAGAAATAATATTGGAGGAATTTATTTAAGATTAATTTATGAGTTTGTTTTGGCATACAAATGACCTTTCCAGCAATTAAAGTTGTCCTAAATGTGAATGGCAACCACTGCTCTTCAACCACAAAGATATGGCAGAGAGAAGATTGTTCAATGAAGTGGAGTTGGCCTAAATAACCATTAAGTTCCTTCTTGGCCTCCAGAGTCCATTATTCCATATCTTATCCAAAGTCCCATGACCTAGCTGTGATCAGTTAGGATATGAGCCTAACTCCTCCATCTTCTACTTTATCCTGCTGCCTCTTGCATGTCTCCCACCAACTCTTATTGATCTACTTCTCCAAAGATCTCAGTATCTAGATGATAGAGGTATAGGTATGGCTGTCGTTAGAACAATAGCCAGAGGGAAAGCATCTCTCTGTAGGTTTACTGGGTAAAACATTGATGAAATTGTCAATCAGCAATTTGTAAGGATTGTACATGGACTAGGTTTCTTGGGCAGCATGAAATAACAGAAAAATCCCCTAACTTGGAGTCTAGAGAGCTGGACTCTGGTCTTGACTTTTCTATGAAATCCCTGTGGGACCTAGGGAAAATCACTTTCCCTGTCATCACATTAAGCATCCTCCCTTGTATCATGTGAATGTCAGACAACCAGAGATTTTTTTCAAGCTCAGTAACACAGGGCTACAGATGTAATCATCTTTGCTATCAGTCATGGTAAGGGTAGAAGAGAAGGAGCCAGAAGTAATAGGCTCCTTCTGGGACTAAGTGGAGAATGACAGGTTTAGCAATGTCTGGCTAATGCACTTTTTTTTTAAAGATACGTGGATTACATGACACTCTTTACCAGACCTGAATCCATGTGGGATGGAAAATAAAAAGTAGACTAGAAATAATTAAATCAGAAAGTCCCTGAGTTCTCTTGACATGCCTTTCATCTCCATCTCCCAGTCTCAAGTAGGTACTGCCTCGTATCAGTAGTGGTAGGATTTTTCCCCTACCATAGCCCATCTCTATTTCCCATCTTTAACAGTCTCATCCTCCATCTCCCCAGACAGATGTCCCTGCTGAGGTTCCTGCCATTTCTTGACTGACAACTAATTTTCCTACCTGTCATTATCAATTCTATTCATTAATTCTCCTACCTGCCTCAGCTAAAGCCTCTAGATATCAACAAGCATCTCCGAAAAGTGATTTTCCCAAGCAGAATAATTGAAACTTCTTGCATATCTAGAGAACCTTTTGTCTGAAGCTTTCAGAGACATTTCTAAATGTCAGTTGAAATGTACATTTTATGCTAGGGAGGCAGACTATGCCATTCCAGCACACCCAATTGAAGAGTCACGGAAAAAAACACTCAGCAACAAAAACACTCAACAACTGCTGTTGTTTTCAGTTAACGTTCATAGAGTGCAAAACTAGTCTGACTTTTTTTTTAAACTTAATTGACTTGTTAGTTGCTGGAGGTACTTTTAGACATAGCCTCAGAAGTGGATAATAACAGGAACAATGATATAAATATAAAAATCATAGAGTGTTCTTCTTTTGCCTTTATCCAAGGAATTCAATGAACTGCTGAGGTGCTAAGACTGGATATGAACCTACAGGGAGGGTCTATTGCATGGAAAGAAAGTAAGAGTCATTGGTGGAGAGCACAGCTTCCACTCTCAGACTAGACAGGTTTAAGAGAAACACAACAGCAACAATAGGAATAACAAAATAGCTTGTACTTAAATAATGCTTTTTCATTTATAAAGCATTTTCACATGTCATCTCACTTTGTACTTGCTCTCCATTATATTTGGAACACTCTTCTTTCAGATAATCCATTTGGCCTGCTCCCACACCTCCTTCAGGCCTTTCATACATTGAGTCATGCTGCCCATGAAGACATGTTCAAGTCCTAATCCCCAGTCATCTGGATGTGAACTCATGTGTATATAGGATCTTTGAAGATACTATTAAGATGAGGCCCAACCGAGTCAGGGTGGACCCCCAATATGACTGGAGTCCTTATAAGCAGAGGAAATTTGGACACAGTAGTAGTAGGAGAGAGAAAGAGACAGACAGAAGTGGGATGGCCATGTGATGGAGGCAGAGACTGGGCGATAGACTGCCGACAAGTCATTACCAGAATGATACAGACTTTGGAGAAAGCATGGCCTTGTTGACACCTTGATGTTGGACTTCTAGACTCCAAAAGTGTGAGACAAAAAATTCCTGTTTTTTAAGCCAACCTGTCTGTGGTACTTTGTACAGCAGCCTTGGTAAAGTAAGACAAGGCCTTTGTTCAAATGTTACCCTTCCTAGTCACCTTAAGTAAAATTGTGACTGCAATTGCCCCACATGGAATTCCCTGTCCCCCTTCCATTAGATATCTTTTCCAAAGGAGCAGAAGGGACCATGATGGCTATTTTGCACATGAGGTGACCGAGGCCCAGAGAGGTCCGTGGCCATACCAAATGGCTGAGAGGGGGAGGTCCCAACTCGCCTCACACTGGCTCACTCTGTGCACTTCAGAGACACTTTCAGAAATGGATGCGTTAATGAGTGCATCCGCCCACTCAGGAAAGAAAGCTAGAGTCACAGGCATGCTAAGGACCTTGTTGTTCAATTCTGCATCCTCACACTGCATTAAGCCTCCCTTGGCACCCAGTCTCACCTGTGCACCAGAAGGGCTGAGCTCCCAGGTACCCACTGTACTTGATGACTGTCTACAGGCCTAATTACCCCATTAAAGTAGCTCAAACACAGAAAGGGAAGAGGAAATTGCCAAGTCAACAAACCTGAAAGGCTGGAATAAGGTCAACACACTCATCACACCTCTGGGGAAAAAAAAAAAAAAAGAACAAAACAAAAAGCATGCAGACTGAGTATTTCCACCTAGGTCTCTTCTTTTTCTAATGGAGCCACCACTTTTCCAGTTGGTAGTGGAGCAGATCACATGAGCTGGAGGCCCTCCAACTTCTTCCATATTGCCTTGTTGCCTCTATTTACAGACATGGGTCATTACTGTCCACAAAAATTCATTGTCTACGTGCTCGACCCTTGACAACACTTTGGAAATTAATCTACTCAAATATTTTCAGAGCTAAATTAAGGTAACTTATCCTTCCACTGCTCCACAGCAGTATCCCAAGGGACAGAATCTTTGGTAAGAGGACAATTAGGTTTTCCTGAGAAGGGAGGGAAGTCTCTCAGAGGAAAGTAATTCAAAATCTTGGTAATGTTGGTTATAAATGATAAAGAAAAAAAAAATTAAATACCATTTGTGCTACTTTACTGCTTACAAGGAATAGTCACATCCATTATCTGTAGAATTTAAGCCTCATAATGCCCTGTGAGGAGGCTGGGGAGTGCCTGTCTCTTATTTTATAAAAAAATGAAGAGGCTAATGACCTGCCCATAGTCACACCCTTGAAGGTGAAAGAGCAAATACTGGAATCCAGGTTTTCTGGCTCTAAATACAATGCTTTATAGCACTGGTGTGTGTGTTTGTGTGATATGTGAGAGAGAGGAGTCCCCACCCTACTACCCCCACACCCTCCATGTTGTCCTTACCACATGCTAGGTACCCTGGCATTCCCCAGACTGGCAGCCTCCAACAAGGTGCTCAGAGGTAAGATTTTTTAATTCTACACACATTTTACTTGCCTTAAGAAAACGAATTTTGGAGTTAGACAGGACTGGCTGCCAGTAGGGATAGATTGCTTTGAACCTGTGTCCTCTCCTAAAAGTGAAAATTATAGCATCAGCCTCACAGGTTTGTTGACAGAATGATATGAAAAGATTCTGTACAGTATCTATCACAGTGCTTGGTATGCAGTAAATGTTCAATAAACATAAGCAATTATTTTTATTACCCTGATCACTTCAATGTCACATCTGTGAAATGGGGGTCCAGGTGGAGTTAACTTGCCTAACATTGTTTGATGCTTTCACCAGAGCCACCTCCTGGTCATGAAGATGCAAGGGAGCAAAGATGCACTCCCTCTTCTGAAGAGCTGTAGCAACAACGATGTAGTCACTTCTCATTTCCCATACTTTTACTATGTGCTAGGAATTGTTCTAAATATTCTAGATGATTCTGTTGATTCTGTCAACTGCTGTGTCACATGAGGGCTACCACTATCGCTCTTTTTCAGATGAGAGGGCTGAGGCAAAGAGATACAGTAACTTAACCAAGGATTCACAGCCAAGTTCTCATCCACCATGTGGAAACTCCTGAATGGTGTGAAGTCCTCTTCGGGAGCCCCGCGGTCTCCTGTGGCACAGTCACACCTCCTAAGTGCCCTCTCCCACCTGGCAAATTCACCCCAGGCCCGTCTGTGACACGAGCCCCACCTGGAATCATAAAACATTAAAACTGAACAAGCCCAAAGAATTTATCTCTTCTAATAACTCCCTCATTCTTCTCAAATGCAGAAACTGAAACCCAGAGGAGGGGAGAGCTGCCTGAGGTCTTACGGGCAAAGTCTGTCATGAGGCTCATTGCTATGAGTAGGTGACTGAACCTTTTCCGGTGCCTGGCAGCTCAGCACTCCCTCTCAAGTTGTTCCTCTCCAGTCCACCAAAACAAGGCCCTTGCATGACTTGGTTCTTCTTAATTTTTATTTGAATTTTTGTTATTTTTCTTTTTATTATTTCTATGTGTTTAAGCATACACTTTCACAAATCCTTTGGGGATGCAGGGAGGGTATAAAGAGTAAATAAATGATTAAACAAATAGATAACTACCAATTTAGCCTTCTGTCTACTGACATATGCCTCTGTCTTGTTTGCAAATTCCAACGGATATTTGTATCAGAGATGGAAACAAATCTAGCAAAGTGTATGACTTATAGATTCACCCATCAAAGGGAGGAAAGAAAAAGAAGAACTTGAGGCTATTGTTTTTCAGGCTAGAATTAGAGGATGTTCAATGGTGCTGCTTGCCTACTATTGAAAAGCATAAGCACAAGCCACCAAGCTAGAATGGCTGTGGCATTAAGAAAGGGCCACTTCAAAAGTTGGAAACAACCCATGTGTCCATCAACCAATGAATGGATAAACTAATTGTGGTGTCTTCACATGATGGAACATTATGCAGCTATAAGAAGAAATGAAGTTGTAAAGCATTTGACAACATGTATGAAACTGGAGGGCATTATGTTGAGTAAAGCAAGCAGACACAAAAGGACAAATCCTGTATTATTGCTCTACTATGAACTAAAAATATTGTGTAACATATTGTATGATTCCATTTATATAAAATTTAAATATAAATCAATTTATAAAGATGAAATTTGATTAGTGTTTATGTAGGGCTAAGGAAGGCATGCTAAGGGGTGTGGAGTTTTTCTTTGTGGAGTAATGAAATAATTCTAAAATTTTTTGTGGTGATGAATGCACAACATTGTGATTATACTAACAGTCATTGATTATACACTTTAGATAGATCATGTGGTATGTGAATATATCTCAATAAAACAGTTTAATTAACAAGTAAATAATTGCACAAGAATATGCAGAAATAGCAGCTGTGTACAGAAGGGGAAAGAGAAAGAGAGATTGAGAGGTGAATTTTCTTGTTCATCTGGTTTTTGTTTATTATTATTGTCAAAATAATGAAAATGCTCTGATAATGATTGAAGCAATGAATGCACAACTATGTGATTATACCATATACTGTTGATTGTATACTTTGGATGAATTGTATGCTTTATTAATAAGTATAAATAAAATTGATTTGTTAAAAAGAAAAGAAAAGAAAAGAAAAGAAAAAAAGAAAAGAGTAGTCTAGGAAGATTAATGTCAGTTGGAGAACAACTGGAGGATAATATTGGGAATACATAACAATGATTTCGGAAATAGATGAGGAATTGTGGTTAATAATATAAATACAGGAATGTTCTTCTACTGCAGGGAGTTAAGAATGTGTTGCTACATGGGGAAATTTTAATTAATGTAATTTATGGGCTAAGTTAACAACAACATTGTAATACTTTTGTAGCAAAAGCAAAGTTGGTACTGTATTAATGCTGATGGTTAAAAAAAGAATATGGGGTTTGGTTTTGTGAGATATGAATATGATTATTTTTCTCTCCTGTTCATTGTGTTCATTAATAAGGAGACTTTGACTATGTCATTAATTAATCTGTGCTCATTTGTGTATCTTTCTGAACACTAGAGGAGGAACAACTGAGGTAGTAGTTGGAATTAGATGAGACAAAAGTGCCAGGAAAGAACATTTTAGGAGTAATGTTTCCATTACTTGTTGAGCTGTCCTTTTATTTTATTTTATTTTTGAATTTGAAATAAAGTTATTTTAAAAAAAAGAATGGGCCCTTTCATATAATTACATATGTAGCATTCAGCTACACTCACACTCTTTCTGGTCCTCTATCTTGACAAAGAGGCTATTGCATAGCTCTGACCTGAGCGCCATTGCATGAGCTTTTATCTGAGAACCTTAGCACTACTCTTCTGTTGGCCAGAAATGCTCTTCCAGTATCCCTGCATGGCTGGCTTCTCTTGCCGCCCACAGCTCGGCTTAAATTTCACCTCTACAGAGCAGCCTTCCCTGGTCACCCAACAAGCACTCTCCGGCAACTTCAGTAGATCACCTTGTTTTGTTTTCATCAGAACACTCACCACTACCTCTTTTCCTTGCAGAGTTGTCTAGTTGTTCATTGTCTCTTCCCTCCCCAGAATGCAAGCTCAATGCAGGCAGGCTCTTGCCTCCTCTATTCACCACTATTTTCTGGTACCTAGATCTGAGCCTAGCATGCAGCTGGTGCACAGTAAATAAGTGCTGAATGAATGTAAATGATATTGAGATTTCCACATTCCAAATCAAGAGTCTAATTCACAGAAACTGGCCAACCATCAATCAATATTTAGTTAGCATTCAGTGTGCTGCTGGGTCCGTTTTATGAACTGGAGGGTGAGGGAGGCTACAGAAATGAGTACAATTAGTTAGAGAAGCAGTTTAGAGAGTAAGACCTACACATCTAAAAGTATAACTGCTACAATGTAGTCAGTGCTTAGGGACAAACAGAGGGTTCCTTCAGAAGGCAGGCATGTTGAAGACAGAATACAAAGAGGAGGAGAAGCTAAGAAGGAGGTTCATAAATGGCACAATATCTCTCAAATATCCATGACTTTGAGGCAGCAGAGAGAGAACTGTGACCGCTTCATCTTCCAGGCCAGAACTTTCCAACTACAGCACAGGTTTTCCCTACTGCTACTGGGACTCCAAAAGACTTGGAGTTGGATTTCTTGACTCCTAGCTGGGTGCCTGGGGATACAGAGCCTACGTTTGTCAAATGCCCCCTCTGCAAAAGGCATTATATTATCTCAGTTAGTCCCCACTACTACCCAGCTAGGGAGTTACTATAATTTTCATTTTAGATCCATGAAAACTGTGACCCTGTGATGGGTCAGATTTTCACCCAGAGAGACTAAGCCCCTGGAGCCTAGTGCATCCACCTCTGTAAGATGCCATGTTTATCCCAGTTCACACATGTGCCAACTGGTTCAATGCTAGTGACTTGTGCACATTCATATAACATTAGGGAATTCATTCTCAGGTCTGTTTGACTGCAAAGCAGAGGGTCTTTAGGAAACTGGCAAAAAACAACAAGAACTGAGCCTGCATTTCTCTTTTTCCCCTCAGCGAAGGAAGGGAGCCCTCCAGAAGTCTAAGCATTCACATAAAGTCAAGAAGGATGGTGTTAAAGTATAAAACACACATTTTTAAAATTCATTTGGTGCTACCACCCTTATTCCTGATGAAATTATTCCCTGGTGACAAGTTCTTTAAAAGAATTTTCTCTTAGCTCCTCCTGCAATATGCAGTAATTGCTCGTCATCAAAAGCCTAGGAATAGTCAAGACTGCAAAATTCTTGCTGTGCTCTTGGTAAAATCATTACTCACTGGCCAATGTTTAGAAACCCAAATGCTCCCCTTAAGTGCCATTAAGTGCAAATATTTATCAACACTGCACGAATGTAAGGCTGACGAAGTTTCGGTGTTTGTGGGTATGCATGCATGTGCATAATTAGATTCAGATTGCCAATGAGTACAAGAAGGCTTACTGAAATTACAGCCTTCAATAGGTAAATGGGGTTTTGCTTGTTTATTTCTTAGGGAAATATCCAAAGCCTCAGAAGTATAGCCCAATGAGAGACAAGGAATTTCTGTGTTTCAGCTCTTGGCAAGTGTTGCAATAGGTGCTAACTAGGATAAAAGAAATGATGACTGGTGTGAAAGATGAAACTCTACATGGAAAGGTAGATAATAGTACAGGAAAGCCAAAGCTGATGGTCAAATCATTGTTACAATCTCCACCTAGAGTTTGAAAAAAAAATGAGGTTTTTAATCTCTGCCTTCAATTTGACCTACACACTGCTCCTACAATTAGCTTCTCCTAAAATAGCTTTGCACGTAATGGTCAATTTCCACTAAAGTCGAGCCCAAGACTGGCATTTTTGCCTCAATGATTTCTTGGGGGAGTGCTTTCAGGAGAAAAGGAGTTAGAGAAGCAGCATAAGGCAAGGGGGAAAGCTTGCTAGATGTATCCAACCCACAAGAGCACAAATCAACCACAAATTAATCCCACCCTGAGGCAAGGGGCATAGTACTTTTTGCCCTCAAGGCAGCCAGTCATTGGCTGAGGTGCGTCCTGGGAAGGCTGCTCTTGTTCAGACATGGGAAGGCAGATGTGAGCTGTTGCTGACCAACACTCACTGCAGCTGGGGGACGAGTGCACCAGGGGCAGGGTAGGACACCAACATCTACTATGGGACATATTACTCCCTGCTATGGATTGAGTTGTATCCTCCAAAAAAATATGTTCAAGTCCTAGTTCCGTCCCCTATCCCGCCTATGAAGGTGATCTGATTAGGAATTGGGATCACTGAAGATATGATTGGTTAAGATAAGGCCAAACTGGATTAGGGCAGACCCTACACATATGACTGGTGTCCTCAGAAGAAGGGGAGAATTGGACTCAGACAATCACACACAGAGAAGTCGGCCATATGAGCTGTGAGAGGACGGAGGCAGAAGGGTCAACAAGTCAAGGAGTCCCTGGGACGTCCAGAAGCCAGGAGAGAGGCAGAGAACACAATCTTCCCTAGAAATTTCAGAGGGAGCATTTCCAACCCCTTGATTTTGGACTTTTGTCCTCCAGAACTTGAGGCGATAACTGTCATTTTAAGCCATCTATTTTGTGGTTCTTTTTTAATGGCAGTCCTAGGAAGTGAAGACACTCCCCTTCTTATGAAACTTCTCTTTCAATCTACAGAAAACAGTACAAACTTTTCAACATGGAATTTGAAACCTGTGTTCTGGCCTCAACCTCACAGTTCTGTAACAGATTTTCTAGAAATCTTAGATGACTGATCTCTTTCTTTGTTCAAATGTCTATTGTATGGTGAGCCTGCCCTCAGAGTGAAGTCAGGAGATTCACACACACACTGTCAATGGCTCCCCACTACCTTAAGGAAGGAGTCAATTTTCCTGCCCTGCCTTGTATGGGTCCCAGTCTAGCCTTACTGCCTGTTTTCTTTTCATGCAGTCCAACCTTCGACAGTTGCAACTGGTCTATTAATCATTGGCCAAAGATTCTGTGTTCTTTCACCTTCCCCTAACCTTATTACACTTATGATCAATAAGATACAGAAACATTCAGCACACTGAAATCCATCCCAATCTGTCTTTCACTATTACTGGCATAATCATCTGAAAGCCACAGTTTCAATTATTTTGGGACCCTTCTTATAAATCTCACAAGGACTTTGTCTGTGAGAACAAAGTTCAAAATACCTAGCATGGAATTTCCTTTGCCTTCTTTTCTGCTCTTTTTCTCCAATTCTGTTATCCAGCCCCAATTCAAATACCACCTCCTCTGTAAAACTTTCCTTGGTCCATCAGGACTTCCTGTCCTTCACAGCACTGTGTTTATGTCTTTCATTAGCACTGGATTTATTCTGCTATATAGCATAGTCTGATGTGTATGTGCCTACCACCACCATCAGATTGTGAGCTTCCTGATGGCAACATCCTCCTCAGCCCCTAGCACCATGCCTGCTACAAAGCCTGTGTCCATGTGTGCATGGTGAATGGAAGAAAAGAACGTGCCTCTGAGGACCATGCTCCTGGGAGAAGCCTCAAAGACAGGGTGAAAAGATTTCTAGTCTGCCATCACAACAACAACAAATGCTAAGCCTTTTTTTTTTTTAAGATTTATTTTATTTCTCCCCCCCCCCCCACACCCCCATTGTCTATTCTCTGTGTCCATGCACTCTGTGTTCTTCTGCATCCACTTGCATTATCCAGTGGAACTAGGAAACTGAGTCTCTTTTTCATTGCGTCATCTTGCTGCAATCAGCTCTCCATGTGTGTGGCGCCCTCCTGGGCAGGCTGTGCTTCTTTCATGCGGGGCGGCTCTCCTTATGGAGCACACTCCTTGAGCATGGGCTCCCCTATGCAGCAGCACCCCTGCATGGCACAGCAATCCTTGTGCACGGCAGCACTGCGTGTGGGCAAGCCCACCACATGGGTCAGGAGGCCCTGGGGATTGAACTCTGGATCCTCCATACAGTAGACGGATACTCTATCAGTTGAGCCATGTCCACTTCCCCTAAGCCTTTTTTTATCAGCCTTTTTATAGATAAGGAAACTGTCTCATAGAGGCTAAGTAGTCTGCTCAAGATCACACAGCTAGTCAATGGTAGAACCCAGGCACAAGGAATAGAATCCAGGCTCAACTCCAACCTCTTAGCTGCTAAGGGAAGGGTGACTAATACTTGACACAGTGGAGCAATCCACCCAAGAGGCCGGTGATGTGATGAAGAACACGGTCATGGCAACAATTAGAAGACTCTGGAAGCAGGTTCTTTAAGTATACTTGATGCTTACATATTTATAATGTAAATTTGTTTTGTTTGATTTGTTTTATTTTCAGAGAGGCTCTGAATTGGAGCAGGAAGAGCAGTTCCTCCTTAGCAGAATGGTTTTTTGCCTGTTCTATTTATCTCAGAAAGTTTTACATGGAACTCCCCACCCCCACCCCCAATCAGTTATAAGTGCCAGAAGAGAAGGGATTGTTTCCAACCTGTTCATCACTGCGTCCCCAGATTCTAACACGGTGTCAGGCACATAGTGGCTTCACAATACTCATTTAATAAATGAGTGAGTGAATTAATTAATTAATGAGCCAATGTGTGGTTAAGGGCCCACCTTTTTCCAGATTTTCTGGAGACATTGTTTAAAGTGCAGATTCCTGGACTTACACACACATTGACATTTGAGAACCACTGATATAATAGCTGTGCAAGTGTCAACTTTAACAATTTAAAGTGTTCAACTTTAACAATTTAATTAATTAACAGCAGGTGAAGGTGCTGTTATGTTCTGGTAGAAAAGAAGCATAGAGAGGAAACCTTCCCATTTCTCTTCACTTTCCCTTTAACCACCTTCTCGGTTCTCTCTACTTCCCCTCTTCTTCTCCTCCCATGGTTATTTATATTTTTTAGCTCAAGGAAAGGCCCAAGAAAGCAAACATGAATGAAACCTTGGCTTCTGCCCCCGAGGATCTCTCAGCACAGCAGGAAAGATGAGACAGAATTTACATTTGGATGCAATAACCTTAGGAGCAGAAATAAACTAGGATGTCACTTCTCCAATTTACCAGGGTAAGAAAGGTTGTTGCCACTTTGTGTTGAGCTTCTTGCCCTTAAATACCATCTTATAAATGTTGACAATCAAAGGAACTAAGGCAAAGGGTTTTGTTACATGTTTTACTCTTTCCTTTCATCATTTTCTTCCAATCCATATATATCTTCTTTCCTTCACCCTATAATTCAATGTCTTTCTATCTTACAAACCTGCTTTCCTGGGTCAATAAGTCTTCATTCCAGACTATGTCAGTCTTATTTATTTGACTTTTATTTCTGTCCAGCTTAGGCACATGGTAGGCTAGTAAATACCGGTGGAATGACACATTTTAAATTGTAACAAATAGTAATGATCAAGACCATGTCAGTAAACACGGTAAAAAAAAATTCATCTTCTACATGATACTTTTCTTGCCTTTGTTTGCTCTTATTATGGGAGGATTTTTACCATCTTAATTTTAAGTACTGTTTTAGTTTCCTGGCTGCTAAAAGCAAATACCATGCAATTTGTTGACTTACAAACAAGAATTTATTGGCTCACAGTTTCAGTGGTTAGAAGGCTTGATTATCATGGGATTCCTTGTCACATGTCAAAGCACATGATGGCATCTTCTTTCTTTTCCGGGTTTTGTTGACTTCTAGTTTCTGGCTGCTGCCTGTGCCTTTGCTTATAAGGACTTCAGCATGTTGGATTAAGGCTCACCCTCATTCAGTTTGAGCACACCTTAACTAATACCATCTTCAAAGGTCCTATGTACAAAAGGACCAGCGGTTGCAACCTGACCATACCTTTTATGGGGGGCATGATTCAATACCCAACAGGTATGCAAGCACCTCATTCTTTTTCTGTAGACTACAATTTTAAGTACTCAAATATTTATAATGTAGCAAATTTGGGAATAAGCGTTCATTATTGAATTTGTATCATGAGCTAAGCATATTATATTTACTGCTCAATTCAATCTCAAAACAACTGGAAAAGGAGTACTGTCATCTCTTTATAGGAGGAAACTGAAGTTCAATTCTACAGGCAGTTAGTGGGCGTGGGACCCAGGTTTTTCTGCCTCCAATGATCAAATATTTTTCCATTATACCACTCTGCTTCCCACAAAAATATATTCTACCAGGGAAAAATAAGACTTGTGCAATTAGCTATTGTATTGCTATACTCCTCCCTTGGATTTTACCTGCCTCTTTCCATTCTCTTAATACTAATGCCCATATCCCCCCATGGATCCTACACAGGGCTGTAAATGTAGTAGCTTTTGAGAAAATATATATTGAATGACTGAATAAATGATTGAATGACTGAATAAATGAAGTCAATAACCTAAGTGCAAGCAACAGGCTTTGGGAGAACTGAAGGCATAATTTTAATTAAGGTGGTGATCTGGGAAGGCTTCAAAGAGGAGGTGCCTTTGATTAGAAGGATTTGCATAGGTGGACAATGCCACCTATGGCATTCCAGGCAGAGAAGCATATGAGAAAAGCAAGGGAGTGGAACAGAACCTGATAGCTTGAGGGGGAAAGTGGCTGTGAAAGTATGAGTGGAACTTAAGAAATAATGAGGAAATTGGCTATAGGAGAAGCTATAGAATGGCTGTAGAAGTTCTGAGACCAGTGAATGAAGGGGCTTGACATTGGATTCTACTTCGGAAACAATGAGGAGCCATATGCTGTGCTTGAGGGGTAGGGGAATAACCCAGACTTTCCAGAAAGGGCAGACAACAACAAAAAAAATCTTAAGAATTCAGTCCCAAAATTCATTCTGTATACTGCCAAAAACGCTAACAGTCAGCTGTTAGTTTCAGGTGAAGAAAATGACATGAGTTATACAACTGAAGGCAAAATAAAACATTTTCCAAAAGGTTATCACATTCTCTCCCCAGCTGAATCAAGCCCTGTGAAATCGTGCGTGCACTCTGAAGAGCTCCCGAGGGCCTTGTCAGGAAGGTGTTGTATAAACCTCCTCCTCGGTGATATATTCTTGAGCACTTGTTTATGAGAAAGAAATATCACCTGGTGGAATTTCATCATTCCAACAGGCTTCAAGGGCTAGGAAGTCAATATACCAATACAGCACTCACTGCCTGAATCCCTTTAGCCAAGTACAAGATGCTACACGAATATGTGGTTAACAGGGCTCTTGGAGGACTGCTAAGGCCCTCTGGTCCTCTGAACTCTTTTTGGGGGGTGGAGGAGGACAGGAGAGCAGAAGAGCAGCAGTAGAGACCGATAAATGCCAGATTCTTTCTGCAACCTGAGTTCTTTCCTCGAGCAGTGGGTACCTGTCAAGCCAGACATTTAACATCCATGAGGAAGCGGTCTGCCAGAGAATGCTGAATCCAGTTTCCTGTGATAGAAGGCAGATGGAAGCAGCACTAATTTAGAGGCCACTGAATAGGAACCCATTGTCTTGGGACAATGAAAAGTAGGGAAGACATAAGCAGAAGCCTACAAAGAGCAGGTGACAGAGATTTAATAGCTGAATTTCCCTCTAAGTCTGCCCTGCCCATAAGGTCATCTCATACCTTGCAAAATACCAGTCTTCAGAATCTTTCCTCCCCGAAAGATTCAAACCTGCTCTCTGACCCAACACTGACTCTGACTTTTTTTTTTTAAGATTTATTTATTTATTTAATTTCCCCCCCTCCCCTGGTTGTCTGTTCTTGGTGTCTATTTGCTGCGTCTTGTTTCTTTGTCCACTTCTGTTGTCGTCAGTGGCACGGGAAGTGTGGGCGGCGCCATTCCTGGGCAGGCTGCTCTTTCTTTTCACGCTGGGCGGCTTTCCTCATGGGCGCACTCCTTGCGCGTGGGGCTCCCCCACGCGGGGGACACCCTTGCGTGGCACGGCACTCCTTGCGCGCATCAGCACTGCGCATGGCCAGCTCCACACGGGTCAAGGAGGCCCGGGGTTTGAACCGCGGACCTCCCATATGGTAGACGGACGCCCTAACCACTGGGCCAAAGTCCGTTTCCCTGACTCTGACATTTAAATGGCTAAAATGAATGTGTCCCCTACCCTCCCCCCAACACACACTGGTACTTCCATTTTAACAAGGGTGTAGCTCATTTTAAACAACAACAAAGAGCATAGGAGCTCCTCCCTGTGACACTGGGGCTTTCCCTTTTCTCTAAATTATCCCAACTCATGGAAACATCTGTAGTACAGAACACTTGACCAAAAGTCTGAATACCTGGGTTCTAATCCCAGGTCTGCCATTAAAAGACTTTATGAAATTAGGTAAATTATTTGGATTCTCTAAGTCTTCCTTTCCTCACATGTGAAATAGAAAAGATGCTTTTCTTCTTCATCTTACTTGTTAAAGTACCATGTAAGTGTGAGATGCTACTCTGCAAATATCCCGAGGACAGGCAAGGCTCACCTGGTCTCTGAGCCCTCACGCCAGGTCATCTTTCAGAAGCAGTTAAGGATGCTTCCATGCCTGTGAGATGGAGGATATCATTGGTCTGCTCATGAATTTTCTGTAGCTTCCTATTACTTAACAGTTCATATCCTTAATTTGAATATATCAAATTCTACATAAATTGATACAAATCTACCAAATTAATCTTCATCTACCTAGGGATAAACAACACTAGATCGTAGCTTCCAATCCCCTACTCTGGGCCAGGCACTGTTGTAAGTGCTTTACCTGAATTGATCAAGCCTTGCCAATATGAATTGGTTTAGTTATTATTCCCATTTTACAGATAGAGAGAATGAGACTGAGAAAGACAAATGACTTGTCTAAGGATATCACAGCTATTAAGTGGTGAAGCTGAATCTTTTACCCTAGGCTACTACGTTCCTCTCTTTGCCACAAAGACTCTGTGTAATTGTGTAAATAGGCGGGATTTTCTCCTCTGCCCCAAGGTCTCAGTCTGCTTTCTTTTCTGGGTTTCTTTCTAGGAGAAAGAGACATGCATATGATGGGGCTGAGATCACCCTCCCCCAGGCTGTCAGCATGGACAGCTTCTCCACAGCCCCTCCGGGAAGGGGTCCTGGATACTGCCTGGAGCACAGAGAAGGGTATGGCCAGATGATGGCTCCAGGACCAAATGTCTTTACTTTTAACTGTTTGCCACTGCTGTCACCCCTGCCTGCTTTAGAATACTCTCTGCCCCAATCTAGCAGGAGCGAGTTGAGGGGAGTCAAGCACTGATTCCCCTTCCCATTGGTGGGGTGTCATTTCTGCCTGAGCAGTGGGGATACAAGGTGTGATCTAGGAAATGCTTTTATAAATTATTTTCTTTGTAGATTTTTTTAAAAGATTTATTTATTTCCCTCCCCTTCCTCTCCCCACCCCCCAGCCCCTCAGCCCCCCATCCCCCACCCCCACCCCGGTTGTCTGTTCTCTGTGTCTATTTGCTGCATTGTCGTCTTTGTCCACTTCTGTTGTTGTCAGCGGCACGGGAATCTGTGTTTCTTTTTGTTGCGTCATCTTGTTGTGTCAGTTCTTCGTGTGTGCGGCACCATTCCTGGGCAGGTTGTACTCTCTTTCGTGCTGGGCGGCTCTCTTTACAGGGCGCACTCCTTGCGCGTGGGGCTCCCCTATGCAGGGACACCCCTGCACGGCAGGGCACTCCTTGCGCGCATCAGCACTGGGCATGGGCCAGCTGCACACGGGTCAAGGAGGCCCGGGGTTTGAACCACGGAACTCCCATGTTGTAGAAGGACGCCCTAACCACTGGGCAAAGTCGGCCGCCTCCTTGTAGATTTACTTTCAGTTTATCTCTATGACCTGGCAGGGAGAGGAAGGAGAAAGAGATGCTCCGAGTGCATGACAAAAATAAAGTAAAATAAAATTGTCCCTGTGCTCAAACCACATGACACAACACACCATCCCTCAAATGTGCATTCCTTGTTCATCACCAGTTCTGTGACGTAATTTGTGCAGTTCCCTCCCCTAACATGCCATCTCCTCACTGTACCTGTCTAGATTCCATTCATCCTCTGAGACCAAACTCCAGGGTGACCTCCTTCGAAGAATCTCCCTGATTATAGTGCTAAGAACAACATTGCCCTTCCTCCCTGCTTCCTTGGCTCATCTTACATTCTCCTAGATACTATCGCTATTTACGTGTCTGTCTGGGTGCTCCTTCACGTGACCTCCAGACAATTGCATTAGACATCCAGACTATTTAGACCTTTGAGGACAGGGACTTTCCTCCTGCTCCTAGAGTATACAGGCAGTGCTCTGCACTCAGACTCCCTTACAGCATGGTAGCATGCAGCTTTCGAATCCTTTTCACATCAATGTAACCTTTAATCTTCACAGCAGGTCTGAGAGCCAGGCAAACAGGAGGAATCCACTCCCATTTAATAGCCCTAAAGTCCAGAAGGGAGAAGAGTTTTGTTCATGGCTGTGGACTGTCAAGTAACCACAGAGAAGAGCAGGTGCTCCCAATACTAATCCGCCAACTTTCTCCGATGTTTCTATTCCTCCAATGTTTGGGCCCTGGCCTCTTCCAACCATGTGGTGAATATTTGTTGACATTTTCCAGGGCTTGCATAATGTGGAGGAAAGAGTTAGATAATAACAATAGCTAACATTTGCTGAGGTCTTATAACATGCCAAGGTCTCCAAGGACAGATATTTTAGTCCAAGTAATAACTCTGTAAGTTCCATTGTCATCCCACTTTATAAATGGTGAAACTGAGTCACAGAGAGGTGGAGTGAATAGTGGAGCCAGGATCTGAACAGTCTTACTCCAGTGCTCATGCATGCAAATGCTCTGCTTTGATGGCTGAAAAGGCAAGTGGTGTGGATTCTAATTCTTACGCATGGTCACGGGAACATCAGGTGCCACTTGCCTCATCAAGCAGTGGTGAGGATTCACAGGTACCTAATGTGGGACCCCCGTGAGACACCCTGCACATGGTAGGCCTTCAGTAAACAGTAGCTCAGAAAGTTGTTGTGAAACATCTCACAAGGACAGAGTCCAGGCTGGCAAAAGCCTTTCCTGGCAGCAAAAGAATCTGGCAAATGGAGACGTGTAATTAGCTATTTATTTTCGGCTCACCTTCACCGTGTTGAGCTAAAACATTAAGTGCATTGCTCCAGTTGTGAGAAAGGGGTAGGTAAGAGTCAAAAGTTTTGACACTGGGTTTTAAAAGCTCTTAAATAATTACAGCATTCAGAGTCAACAAGGCCTTTGTGCTTCATTAGGCAATGTGTATTAAAGCTCCATTAACACACTGCGGCGCTTTTCCATTCCCCGTTTTTTGAAACACGCTGAGAAGGGAGCTGAAGTCATCAGTGTTAATTGATAGCTAACAGAAACAAACTTCCTAAAAAAGGATATTATTTTTAGGTCCTAATTTGATTAATTATTACAGTTCCTGGTACCTATCTTCATGGGGCAACAGGAAAACCAAACAATGTTAATATTTACTCATGGGAAGACGCAAGCTGGTTATAATTGCCATGTGCCTGCAACTTTCAGTGTTTGTTCTTGAGTCTCCCAAGGTAAATAGGAAAGAGAGGAACGTTTAGAGATAATTAAAAATAAAGTACTGGTCTCACTTTCACTCCCCAGAAAATCCACATGTCGTAGGTGAGGTGGTTGGAAGAGAAAAGTTCCACATTTGCCTCTGGACTATTCTCTTTCCATCTACCTTGATGCTTCAAAACGCTCAATATTCATTGCTTTTGTTCTTAGTGAAAGTGCAAGCTTAGGAGGAGAGGTCTTCTGAACAAATACACACTAACACCTTTCTAGTAATAAATATATATGACAAGTAGATGTGGATGCATAGACAGATAAATACAGACATAGATATAGACATTGAAAGAGGAAGATAGGCATTTTAGCGCATATATGTAGGCTATTCTATGTAGTGATTAAGAATTGGACATGGGAGCCAGATTCTCTGGTTTGAATTATGGCATCTAATTTACTAGCTCGGTGGCCTTGAATAATATACCTAACCCTTATATGCTCTCACTCTCACCCTTTTATAAAATGGACATAGTTGTTAAAAAAAGATCTCATGACTGTTGTGAGGTTAGAAGTTAATAAACATAAAATGCATAAAAGACAATTTCTGGTATGCAGTTAATGCTTTATCAGTGTTTGCTATAATTAGAAACATTATTTTCTGTGTGTACCAGGCCCTGTTATAGGGGATACTGGGGTGAATCATACTTGAGTCCTGCCCTCACCCAAGAAGTTTATCAGCATGTGTATTAAGACATTTGCACAAATAGCTGATACAATTTAGAAAAAGGTAACAGCCTTAGAGAGGAACATAAGAAGGGCTATGGAAGTTCAGAAAGAATAAGAAAACTCCCATAGAAGGGGAGGATATTCTGTCTAGAGGGAAAGTGTGAATAAAGGCCTGAAGGGGGGAAAGCATGCAAGGTTTCCACCCAGAACACAAATGCAGAGTGCTGTTGAATTAACTTTTAGAACCGAGTGGGGAGAGAGAGTCCACAAGGGGGACTGCGGATGGGTAGGTGATGGTTTGAATGGGCCTACTTAAGTTCCCAACAATAGGTGATGCCAGGAAGCACCCCTCAGGCTGCAGGTGCTAGGCAAGCCAATCACTACCACCAGGAGACAGAACATGATCTGTAGCCATTGGGTAGAAACAACACACCAATCTTTCAACTAAAGGAAATGAGCTCTAAACCCTGCTCCTCTTTCACTAGTCTTAGTAAGATCTTGAGTTATTTCTTATCCTTCTCTAGTCCCCATTCTTCTCAACTGTAAAATAATTAAAGGTTGTTAGATAATCTTCAAAAACCTTCCAGCTTTGGCATTCTAGTACTCCACAATTTTGCCATGAGTTGGGATACTTCTCTCTCTGCCTCCATCCCCTCCTCCCATACATCTTTCCCATTCTTTCCATCCCTTCATTTATACATAAGCAGACAGAATTCAAATAACATGGTAGGAAGCAATCCCAAAGGGAAAATATTAGTGAAGGGTTAAAAAATATAAAATGTAGAGGTGGAGATGGAAATCAGAGAGTGCATTTCTGCAGACAGGGTAGGGAAAATTTTATGGCAAGGTTACCTTTTCAGGGCCTTCATAACTTGATAGTGAAGCTATTAAGTAGCTCAAACCACTCTTTTTTAATGAAGTGGTTCATTTGGACAAACACTTCAAGCTAAGAGGAAATGTTGCTGCAGCTAGATTGGAGTGTTCTGCAAAGCATTAACACAGTCTCTCACTGTCCTTTATCTTCCCTACTCCATATGAAGTTGAGTTATTTGAATTAGTGTTCAGCCAATACCATTTTGAGTCCTTCTGTTCCCAAATATCTTAAGAGTCTACTATGTCACTTCGACTGACTTGATTAACTTTGCATTAACTCTAATGGATGCTGTGGGTGAAAAGTCCATTTTGTCCTCTGGGACTTCTGCTTCTTGTTGGTAAATTTGGGAGCTTTATTTGACTCATAATTATACATTTCAGGTAATGGCAACTAAAGGACAGTGGTTCCTAAATAAGACAGAACTTTCTACCTTCAATTCAACTAATAAACTAGTAAACATTCAAGATTTGAAGAAGAGCAAAGGTCATTGAATCCTACCATCATTCAAATCTCCTTTTAAACGTCCCTGCTACGTAACAGTCCAGCCTCTGCTTGAACAGATCCAAAAGCTGGCAGCCAGTGTCTTTCAAGTGCCCATCATTGACATATATCCAAGACACATCACATACTGCTTATCCTCCTTTGGGCAATAGTCCCATTTGTCTTCTTGGTTTCCACTTAGCCATAAACAATGGTTTTCCTCTGACCCATCTAAAGGCTGACCCATCTAAAGGTGAACTGCATAAGTCAAGCCTAGTCTCAGAGAGGAGGACTTCAGAGGGCACACCTAAAACTTGGTAGGGCCATTATACAACCAGATACTGTTGTATACCTTAATCCACTGGGTTAAAATGTAATAACACTAGTTGTGGGAGGCAGAGTAATAGCACCCCCAAAGATATTCACAGATTACCTGGAACCTATGAATGTGTTCGTTTACATGGTAAAAGCAATTTTGCAGATTGATGAAGTTAAGAATCTTCAGGCGGGGAGGTTATCCTGGATTATCTTGTTTGGTCTAATATAACCACAGGGGTCCTTTTAAGAGGGAGGAGGATAGAATCAGAGAAAGATATTTGACAACAGCAGTAGAGGTTGGAATTATTGGGGATCAGGAGCCAAGGAATGTGGGCAACCTCTAGAAGCTGGAAAAGGCAAGGAGACAGATTCCCCACTAAAGCCTTCAGAAAGGAACACAACCCTGCTGACACCTTGAAACTGATTTCAGACTTCAGGTCTACAGAATTGTAAGATAATAAATTTGTATTTTTTAAGCCACTGTAAGTTTGTGGTAATTTGTTACAGCAGCAATAGAAAACTAACACTCTAGAAATAATAAGATAATTTTATGCCTCAAGTGGATGTATTCACCTAAGGATGGGGATCATGCTCTTTGGGTCTGGCTCAAGCTACACCAATTCACAGGAATCTGAGAATTCAACCTGACAACAGCTTTCTCCATTATGATATAGTAACATTATTTCATCCATGGTACCCTTTTTATAGAGTCAGGATGTTGGAACTGACCACCAGGGAGTTGTTCAGTGAGAAAGGAATCAGAGCAAAGGAAATTAAATTATCTTCTCTCTTATTTTTGGTAATATAACAAAGCCTAATACAATATCCAGGTTGTTCCAAAGCTCCTACTGCTCACATCTGGGTTGCAAGTTCTCTCTCCCTTGGAAAGTACTAAATAATCATTGGCCAATTTTCTTTCTCTGGTCTTCCTTTTTTAAATTATTCTACTCAGTTGCAAAAACTCCTTTCACTTCGGCACATCCTCCTGATAGGCAGTTTCAGGAATACCATGCAGCTGATATTAATTATATTCGAAATTGCTACCTTTGAAATATCTTAGAAGCACTTAGAAAAACCTATAGTTTCACTAGCAACTTCATAAGTTATCTTCAAGTTGTTAATTTCCTGGAAATATTCAATACATGATGAATGTTACACACTCCTATTAAATTTCATTCCAGAGAGCAATGTTTCTGACATTCTCCACAAATCCTTATTTGTTCCTGCAGACCCTTTGTCTTGAGAAGTGAAAGAAATCTGTGTACATCACTGAGGAACCTCAGAGTCCTCCTTGACTCATCATTTTCCTTAAGGTCTTATGTCCAATTTGCCATCAAATCCTGTCATTATCCCTGCCCCTCCCAAATGTCTTCTGATGCATTTCCTTACTAGGTCAAGTAAGCAATTCTCACACCTGTGAGATCCAATCATAATATTGGATTTCTCTGCCACCAGGCCACCTTGGACTCAGCCATTAAACACTAGGATGGGGTCTGGATTTGGTCTTTCCATCTGCTCTGGCCACTGTCTGCTCCCAGGCTTGGACACTAACTCCTCTATGCACAGCCTTATAAGAGGTGCCATTTAATTTCCACACCAAGTCCCAACCACCCAGCTGGCTCCCGATCTGTCCCCCACCTATAGAACCTTATTTCCCACTGTAAATTGGATTGCTCTGTAACAGATCCTGTTCATCAAGTCTCCTGAAAAGTTTGCCTAGGCCATATCTCACACCTAGAGCCACCCAAAGTCAAACAGAAGGAGATGCCCAGGGATTACAACTCCTATCTAGTGCCAAGTTGTTAAATAAGGGTAGTGCTTTGAGGTCAAATATAGCTGATTCAAGTTCAGGCTCTGCCATAATCTCCCTAAGCCTCAAGCTGTCATGTAGGGGTAATAACAGCACCTATGTCATAAGGTTGTTATAAGGATTGAAATACTGTGCATTGTTAAAATCCAGTGCTCTTTTAACTAAAGCATCTGGATTTTCAAATGGGAAGAAAAAAATCCCTTATGATTTTAAAGCTTATCTAAGAAGCTGATCCTGAAGAATCTCTTAGATTCAGGAAATACTAATTCTGTGCTGATTACTCCAGAGTAAATGATAAAATATCCCACTCTGTCCCCAATACATGTTAGAATAATATAGAAAGGGACAGATTGCTGTGGGATAGAGGAAGAAATTAACTGCCAACAAGCCACCACCAGAATGCTATGGTCTGGAAAAAGCATGGCCCGCCAATACCTTGATTTTAGACTTCTAGCCTCCAAACTGTGAGACAATACATTCCTGTTGTTTAAACCAACTGGTCTGTGGTATTTAGCAATAGGATCACAGGCAACTTACACCTTATTCTTTTTTGCTTACCCATCTTTTCTTATGTTTTCTGCAATAACCAATAACTAGTAGTATAGCTTTTTTAATTATTCAAACTGTGGACCTAGATTCTTACAGGAAGTCATATCTTGTTGCTATGACCGTTGCTGGCCCACTTCTCCCGAGTGCTAAGGAAGCTGTCACTGTCATCAACCCCCTTCCCTCTGGGGTATGAAGACTCCATTGCTGGTCAGAGATCAATATTGTTGGTAAAACACACTCCCCAGGGCCAGCATCTTGGGATAGCAGGATCCTTTCCTAATATTCTACAAAACTCAGTGCTGAAGGTGTATCAGAAAACTATGAGGATATGCTTTACTCCATCTATACAAAATGTAAATACAAATAAATTTATAGAGACAGAAATAGATTACAATTACATATGACAGGAGAAGGATGGAGGAATTGAAACGTGACTATTAAGTGGGTAGAGGTTTTTTTTCTTTTTGGAGTAATAAAAATACTATATTTATTTCAGTAATGAGTGTACAACTCTGTGATTATACCAAAAGTCATTGATTGTACACTGTAGATGGATTGTATGGTTTATGAATATCATTCAATAAAATTTATATATTTTTTAAAAACTATGAGGTAGCACACACTCTCCTGACACGAGACTAGCTTTCAAGAAATGTTTCAAGGAAGTGGGCTTCTCCTTTAGTCTCTCTAACTCAAGTGGGTGACCAGAGCTATTCTCTGGTCTCAATCTCCCTCTCTCAATAATAACTTAAAAAGAGTCTTACTACCATAAATAAATGAGCCACAGGTAGCTGCCATACCCTGAGCCAGTCAGTTACTGGACCTTGTCAATACTTTTCACAACAACCATACAAGGTAGATGCTGTTGTCAGCCCCATTCTATATATAAGAATTAACTTGCCCAAGTTCACATATCTAGTCAGTCACAGAGTTGAGATTCAAACTGTAATTTCAAAAGTCATGGAAACCTAGACCTGTCTCCTTTATACCACTGAAACCCAGCTCACTCCTCTCCTTGGACTTTCAACAATGACTTCTATCTTCCCTATTAATTTCACAGAATATAGAAACCACACACTCCCAGATTGCTTCTTACAAGACAGACTAGCTCCTGAGAACTCCAAGCTCTAGGACTCATTTTCCATGCCAAGACATCAAGTTCCAGCAGACTCCCTGGCTCTAGTCTGGACCAGGCTGCCTATCTGAACTCAAAGGCCAGAACCCAAAGCTAAGCCTGCAACCTCCCAGGATCCCTAGAAGCAGGAAGAGGGAGTCTCATCCTCCCTTGACTCAGAAACACATAAGGGAGACCTCACTGTTAAGATCTCTACTGCCAGCAACAGCCTGAAGCTCCACAGATTTTTAACCTATTTCTCTAGAATTGATCTTAGTGACAGGAACCATTCACATCAAAATTTTCTTCCCATCTGTGATTTGTTCTTCCTTTCGATTCTCACCTTCTTTCCTTGATTGCAATCTGTGCCTCATGATATAAAAACCTTTAGAACCATTCCCTGAAAGTCAAAACTAAAACCCAGCCTTTGATCTTGATAATGGATCCTTTATGACTTCCAGTGCTGAGAGTTACACTCAGCAGAAGAAACAACCAGCCAAGGACATGACCAAGAGTACCAAGTGAACATGGAAAATTAGAGGAGAGAGCAGGAGGAAGACTGAGTTTATAATGGTGAGTTTCCATCAATCTTCACATCTAGTCCTTCTCCAATGACCCCAACGATCTAAGAGATCTTGTGAGCAACTCCAGGTTTTTAGTATGAGGGCTTGGTGATGGGAATGGAGGTTAGAAAGCCAGCAGACCCTTTTTCCCACAGCATCTCCAAAAGTTATTTCAGCAGGATGAACATCTTCTACAGATCCAGTGAAGGCTATGGACAGAGACATTCTTCAGACCAAAACAATGAGCAGGTGGTAACACCCTGAGGGTCTGTGCCATGGGGTCCTCTTCTGAAGATGCCACAACTGGAAGAGATTTTTTAAGCCACTCTTAGTTTTACTAAAGATTTCTTGTTTGTTCTTCTTTTTGAAGGACAGTTTTGCTGGACAAAGTATTCTTAATGGGTAGTTTTCTCTTTCAGTACCTTAAATACATAACACCACCTTTTTCTCACCTCCATGGTTTCTGATGGAACATTGGCACTTAGTCTTATTGAGAGGTTCCCTTGTATGTGATGCATTGCTTTTCTCTTGCAACTTTAAGAATCGTCTCTTTATCTCTGGTATTTGTCAGTCTGAATAGCAGGTGTCTCAGAATAGTTCTATTTTGATTTATTCTGTTTGGGGTGTATTGTCCTTCTTGGATATTGAGATTTATGTCTTTCATAAGGGTTGGGAAGTTATTGGTCATTATCTCCTCAAGTAATCTTTCTGACCGTTTTTCCATTCTTTTCCCCTTCTGGAACACAGACAATGCATTGCATTGTATTGTCATTCAATTTTCTGAAAGGCTGTTCCATTTTTTTCCATTCTTTTCTCTTTCTGTTCTCCTGTCTTTTCAAGTTAGGGTGTTCTGTCCTCAATTTCATTGATGTCTGTCCACCATCAATTCAAATCTGCTGTTATATACCTCTAATGTATTTTAATCTCATCCATTGTGTCTTTCATTCCCATAAGCTCTATTACTTTTCTTTGCAGGTCTTCAAATTGTTTTTTATGCTCTCCCAATGTCTTCTTAATGTCCTTTATTTCTTTAATCATATTTTCTTTCAGCTCCTTGAATCAATTTAGGAGATTTGTGTGACTATCATTGATCAGTTGCCCTAAATCCTGTGTCTTGTCCAGATTTTGGTTTGTTCATTTGGTTAGGCCACCTCTTCCTGTTTCTAAGCACAGGTTGTAATTTTGTGCTGATGTCTAGGCATCTGAAAATGATGATGAATTTATTCTAACAGTCAATTTTTCTCTCTTGCTTAGTGTTTTTTTTCACAGCTATTCTTTGATTTTTAGTCCAACTTATTCTAAGTCTTTAAAATTGCCTAGCTTACATTATCAAAATAGGGCCAGGGACTCACTAATGGGGCTCCAAGTTCTACTACGATTGGGGCATAGATCCCTCCCAGGAGTTAGGGAACAACTAAATATATATTCTCTCCTTGCAGTTTCCCAGCTGACCAGCAGGTTGTGCTCACTGGCAAATCTTTCCATTGGGCAGGTCCCTTAGTCAGCTTTTATACATTCCTCCATTGTTTTTGTGAAAAAGTTGAGCCCTGCCTATCTACTGCCACCTTCCTGGTTTGCACTACTTCTGAGTTTGCCCTGGAAAGTGTGGGAAAGGGCAAGTTTGGAGCAGTAACACACCAGACCCTCAGCTCCTGTGCCCGTTTTTGAGGCAGTGCTCCCAGGGACAACCAAGGGCAGAATTGGGAGCATCAGGAGATGATAAAGGGATTCTTCAGTATTAGAACCATAAAGATAATCTTCTGGAACATGTTTGGAGGGTCCCACATTTTCCAGGGTAACCTCAGACCCTGTCTTGGCTAGTATTGGCTAGTATCTTGGATACTGGAGCCTCCTCCGGCAGCACATACAAAGCCTGCTTGTCTGAGCCTTGGCAGACTTCCAGTAAAGACCTTTAGCCATAAGATGTTCCTAGCCTACTTCTAACTCCAACATACCTGAAATAAACAGAAAGACAGAAAGGGAAATCTATCAGTCCTATCTCCCCAAGCTGGATCGCTTCCCCTTACTTAACCGCCCCCCACCCCACCCCATACTAATGGGATCTATATATTCCAGATTTATACTGCTTGAATTGCTCCAAACTCATTTCCCCTCCAAAGTTCAGGGACTCTTAAGACTATCAGAGTCCATGGGTTGATGGTATCCATTTCTCCCTAAGCAAAGAAAGATAACCTGCCACAAAAGACTCATGGTCCCCTCCTCACTCCTAAAAGCATTTTTTCAATTCCCCTTATCCCTCTCAGTTGAATCCCCTCACTCCTTAATGTCCAATATTCTGGGTTCTGGAGTTGCATTTTAAATAAAGTCTTCTGACTAACTTATTGGGCCCAGCATTTTAATTGCCTTCCTTTTCTATTATTTGATGTCTTCTTTTTATTTAATGACTTCCAAGGGCTCCCGTGGTACCCAGATTATGTAAGTGTTGGGGCTGGGATAAATGATGCCAGCAGCTTTACAGCCTGGAAGGAAAACATTCAAAGTGAATTTAATTTCATCCTCCTTTCATTCCAGGACCCAAATACTAGAGGAAAATGATGTGAACATTTTGTGTTTTTCTCTTTCTGCAATAATGGGAGAATTTGCAAAAAGAAAATTCAAATATCAGTTTATTTATTTATTTTTAGACACTCAATATGGAGTGAGTCTGCATAGCCATTTCTTTGTTGTTCTTACTCTGAACAATCCAATTTAACTGCTTTTAAACACATCTCCAGGACTTCAGCTATTTTTAATTAGTGTGGCTTCATTTTTTTTTACTGTTATCACTATAGTTGATTTGTTTTTAGTGTTCACACTCCACAAGTCCCTGCTTCCTCACCTAACTCTTCTCTCTCTCCATCTTATTCACCCCATGGTTTTATAGAAGCTGGTAAAATTCTGAATTATCTGTGTCTATAAAGACAAAGGTCTCCATTTCTTCCTGAGGGCCTCTCATCACATCCTCAACCTTGTGCTTAGTAATGGGATTGAAAGTTTTATGAGGATAGTTTCCCTTTATAATAAGGAAAAGCCCAATAAACTGTATCATAAAAAGAATCATAAAATTAGTGCTGAGAGAGATGACATATTTTAACTTTCCCAAATTTTACAGATGAGGAAACTGAGGCCTATTCCTGCTAAAGTCACAGGGTCAGATAAAGGATAAAGGTTAGGCTGGGACTCCAGGCTGGTCCCTACCTGTGAGATCAGTTCCTCTTTTGCATAGTCTGCCCATCTGGGCTAAAAGCTGAGGGATGCAGTGCAGCAGCGAGCAGGACCCTACTATTTAGCACAGATGATTCCCTCAACTCCCTCCCTCCTCCTTCTGAGCAGAGCTCTGTGGCTGCTCCAGTAGATCTCTGCCAAAGCAATCTTGTAGTGGTCTGTTGTTGAAAGAGCACCAGATTGAAAGCCAATCCCAATTCTAGTCTTGCCTTCAATATTCAACAGCTCTGCCACTTTGGATGAGTCATTTAAGTCTACAAATTTCAGTTTACTCCCTGTGAAATGGAAATAATACACTACCTTACAAGGTTGTGGTAGACAATCTTTTTTCTTTCCCAAATCGATTTTCCCTATCTCTTGAAATTTTTGTCTTCTTGGCTTCCAGAACACCCTTATTTTCTGGTTTCTCTCCAACCTCAATGGCCATTCTTCTCAGCTTCCTCTCAAGAATCATTTTCTTCCACCTACCTCTTAATATAGGCTCCCTTCAGGGATTTTTCCTCCCTCCACCTCTCTTTTCAGTCTGCACATTTTCCTTGGATAACTTCACCTCTTGGCTTTAATTGCCACCTATGAACTGATGATTCCTAAATCCCAGCCCAGACCTCACTCCTGAGGAGAATATTCATTTTCCCTTCTCCTTGGATGGCCCTCATCAACTTACCCATTACCATCCTGGTATGCCTTCATCTCCTCTGTTTAATGTCTTGGTGAATAGCATCCAATTCTGTTACTTATATGAGAAAATTGGAAATCATGTTAGTTTCCTCTTTAATCCCCAGCCACATTAAGAAGGTCACAATATTCTGTTATTTCTTTCTCCTGAATTTTTTCCATTTCATCCCATTTTATCCATCCTTATTGTTTACTTAAGTCTCTAAATTTCTCTTTCCTAGACTATTTCAAGCACCTCTGACTTGCTTTCTCTTCCTTCAATTTGTCCCTTTCCAATTTATCTTCCACACCACCACTGTATTTAACCACCCAAAATACAGTTCTGATCACTTTACACTCAGACTTAAAAGCATTTTGAAGGTCCTCATATCCTGAAGAAAAAAAAAAAGAAAGAAAAGAAAGGAAAATAAAACTCTTTCATAAATCCTCCATGCCAACCCCTCAAACTCTCTCTCCATTAATACACAGACACATACAACATGCTTAGGCACTACCAAAATTATTAGAGTTAGCAATCTGATTATAGCAGAAATCTCTTGGAATATCTTTTCAGCCTTCAAGTGTCCTTCTTTGATCCCTTCACCCATAATAAAGAGCCTCAGAAACCATGTTTTGCAACACATGATCTTTATACTCTGGTCACGATAATATGGCTGGAGTAGATTCTAATTCAAGGTTGGGCCAGATAGATATTCTCTATCATGAATTTAACATTTAGAATGAGAGCTATAAATTGGATTTATATGAGTTCCATGAGTTCCTTTTCAGTTCTTGGCTTACCACCCTCATTTGGCTTGGTAGTATCCTTCTCTTGGGATCTGTGGCATACTCATGGTTTCCTATCTTACCTTCCCATTTTTGTTTAAACAAGTATGAAATAGGTTTCTTTTGCTTGTCACCAAATGGGTCTAAGTCACTCAACAATGTGTTTCATACTTAGATGTTGAACATTTGCTTTCTCTATGAATCATTCTCCAACTCCATTCACCTTACAAATTTCTACTCATCTTTCAGAACACACATCAAGCATTGCTTCTTCTGTGAGTTTCTCCATTATTCCCTCTCCCATGGACAGATTGATTTACTCCTGCCTGTGGGCTAACACTGTATTTGCTATCACAATTGGTTATAACACAAGACAGTTTTTTCTCCATTAGACTGAGAGCTCCTTGAGGGCAGAGATTATGTCATATTCATCTTTAAAGTAAAGGGAGAGACTTACACATAGTAGACATTTAGTAAATTTATCCTGAAAGATTAAACTGATATTTTTTAAATGCTTTGTAAACTAAATCTTTACAGCTATTAGGCTTTAAAAAAAAACCAAAAGCTATACTTCTCATGCATAAAATAAAGGAACACACTATAATCATTAAATGATCCTATAGATACAGATACAGCCCTTAAGTCACAAAATCTCACTTTGAATGCAGCACAGATATTATCAAAATGAGTAGCTTTCCATAAAAATTAAAACAAACAAAAAAGAAGGGTGTTGAAGTAGCTAGCAATTTACAGAAATAAAAGGTTAAATGTTAATGATCCAGCCTTCCAATTGACTCTCTTACGTAAAGTCACTTTGAATTTGAATTGCCAAAAACATTTTGTAAGACTACAGCATTCTGCTCTCCTTCTAGGATTGCAGGGAATAGCCAAAGTCTCTTTGCTTTAACCTCTGGAAATGTTATTTAGTTTCAGGAAAAAATGCTCACAGACCACCTCAAGAGGGAAATCACGCATCCTCCAGCCATCTTTGGGAAAGACTTGCCTCCCTGCATCCAACAACCCCAAAAAGGATGAACAACCAACAGCCCAAATTTTTCTTTGCCGTTTAACAATCTAGATCAAAATATCACACCTTGGAATTGACTTATCATTCTAGAGAAATGCCCTGAATTTTCCCTCCTCTGTGTTTTTCTTCTATTGTCTCACATTCCTCGGCCCTCTACTACATTTTAAAAGCTCAATTCCTCTTGTATACCTGAAAAGGAATAAATCTCTTCTCTTGGCTGTACTTCTGCAGCAACTGAACTTCCTACACTCAGTCTTAAGTTACAACTTTGAGTGGACATGTCAGTCTCTCTATCTAGATTTGGCTCCTTAAGATCAAGGGTTGTGTCTCTGAACATCTATAGCACCTAGCTCAGTGCCTTGGTACTCAGTACTATTTATGATAATTAAATACAGACAAAGAAAATTTTGCTCAATAGTTCTTCATCAGGATTGTGTGACTCTGTTAATACAATTAAACACAACTAGAATTAGGAAGCTCACTTTCACTGTTCTACTAATTAAATATTAATTTAGGGAAAGTTGACAGAATGACCTTCCCAGCCCTACCTCCCCAAGCACTGCATTGTCTTAAATTCTATGATGAACTTATACTTGACTGATACCTACAAATGTTTTTAGAAAGATAGTGCAATGAGCCCCGTCTAGAAATCAGAATTTAATTCTAACCCTAAATGTGACATTGGAGATTACACTTTTCCTCGTTTTTCTCATCTGTAGAAAAAGAGTCATGATGTTTGTGATAATGTCTTTTGTTATAATATACTTTTTATTTTTTTTGAAGATACATAGATTACATAAATGATACATAAAAAATATAGGTGATTCCCATATGCCCTTCTCCCTACTCCTCACATATTTCCCCACCTTAATAACATCCTTCATTAGTGTGGTATGTGGTATTAGTGTGGTTTGTTACAATTGATGAACACATTTTGGAATATTGCCACTAAGCATAAATTATAGTTTACATTGTAGTTTATACTCTCTCCTGCACAATTTTATAAGTTATGACAAGGTATATAATGGCTTGTATCTGTCATTGCAATGTCATTCAGGACAATTCCCAAGTCCTGGAAATGCCCCCATGTGGTAGACGGTAGGGGTGGGGGGGCTGTTCATCTCTTCATAGATAACCTGACTGAGCTGTGCATTTGGTATAGTGAGAACTGCAGCCCTGCCCTTGGTAACCGTGACAGCAACTCCAGTCCTGGAGAAACAGTTTAACAATGCAGACTCTACAAACTTTAAATATTCAGGGCAAATGCAAACCAAATGTGCTAAAAGCTTATATAGAATGTATGAAGTCCATCCTAAAAGCTTACCTAGGATGTGGAAGATGTATGTTAATTCAAGCCTATTGAGCACTGATACAAAGAGCCATTTGGCCCTTCCTCTGTATAAAAAAGAGCTCAAAAATCTTGCTCAGAGCTCAGATTTTGGAATGAGAAGCTCCAAGCCCAGCCAGTTGTGAATAAATCCTTTTTCCTTCCCAAAATTATTCCTGAGTCCTGGCCTTTCTATATGCAAATAAGTGAACCTCTCTCAACTTCTACAACATTTCCTTTTTCCTTCCCAAAATTATTCCTGAGTCCTGGCATTGCTATATGCAAATAATTGAACCTCTCTCAACTTCTACCACATTTCTGGGGCTCATAGGGAATTGCAAATGAAGGCCCCCAATGATAGCATTTCACTACCGCTTCTGGATCCCCAAGGAAGCCAGAAAAAATGTGGGCTCCACCGGAATCTTCCCAATGAAAATCAAGGGCAATGGAAGGTCTGAAGAAAAAAAAAAAAATGTGGGAACGAAAAAGAACTCTGAACACGGAAGCATAGTCAGGAAAACCCTAGCTTTAATTGCTAGGAACAGAGGCCATCACCTCCCTAGAAAATGCTAGTACCTACAAAAATTGGGGGGGAAGCTGTTCTCTCTAGGTCTGGGAAAAGGAGAAAAAAGGGGAAAAGCCTGGTGTTTGAGGTTTGTCTAACTACATGTTGAAATTTGGTATTGGTCTTGTCTCCACTGAGGTAATCAAGGCTTGATTAAAATAGAAAGGGATGTTTATAGGTTTGAGTCCTAACATCCTGGAAATTGGTCTGGATTTTGGAAAACTTGGTTACAAAATAATTAATCGGCCTTTTTAGTGGAGTTTGGTCTGGGTGTAAAGTTAAACAGTGAAAAAGGTCTAGCTGAAATCTTTTGTTATGTTATAGTGTTGAGTTGCGAATGAATTTACTTAATGTCAAAAGTTAATGTTAAAAATTCTCTTTCTAAAATTTGTAATTGCTGCAGGGGCAGCAGTCCTGAAAAATATATATATAAAACTTGTGGGTCAGATTAATAAATTTTGTGCTTGTGTCTGTGTCCACTCAATGCTGGTGTTGGAGTTGTCTGGTTATGTAAAGTGTGGAATTTAGTTAAGCTGGAACGCTCCCTTGCCATTGGCAAAAAAGTAAGTTAATTGTAGTTTGTAAAACAAAACCAGGAGTGAGGGTGCGTGGGCATGCTCTGCTGTTCGGCCTCCCTGGTTCAGCCCCATTTGCAAAACCTCAGGGATTATCTGTGTCAGTGTCCATGCCACGCCCCCGAATTTGATAAAGCTGGTCCAGTCAGGGTGGCTGGTGGAACCAGTAACTTAAATCATAGCCCTGCCAGGATAGGGAGTCCCTGGGAAAAGCGCCGAATTTGGAAAGTTCTTTCAGGCTAATTTCAGCAGCCTGAACCTCGCCACCATTATCTTCTCTCCCCTCCTCCCTGGGAAGGGGGAGCGACTTGCCCCTTTACAGTCAGTCCACGCCCTCTATTCCTAAGCCACATTCCTATCAAATCACTGATCAACATGGAAGGGGGGAGATAAAGAAAATATCTCTCTCTTTGTGAATCAATGCTTTAAAATGTTTAAAGCTGTAAATTGGTAAAATAAGTTGATCTAAGGAAGGAAGCTATTGCTTAAAAACTATAGACCTCTAATCCCTTGATAGCACTTTTAATGGTCTGGCTAGGAACTTCGGCAGGAAGGGTCGCAAAACTGCAGAAGGGAAAAAAAAGGATAAACCTCAACTCTAAAATCTGTGTTTAGCTTTTGTCAGTTACTTGTGCCTAAAAATTCATGGTAAAAGGTAGTTTAAAAATAAATCTTTAAATACCAATACTCTCTTGCTGATAAAGTAAATGCATAACCGATAAATAAAAATTTGTTCCGTTACTAAAAAAAGGCAAAACATCACAGGATTGTTACTAATGAAAGTCTTGTAACTTAATTAATAAAAGTATCCAATTCACCTTAAAGTTAAAACTTAATGAAAACTGTAACTAAAAGTTAAAATCATTTATAGATGCATTTACATTATAAAACAACAAAAGAATAATAATTGAAATTATAACTGGGTAAATGTAGCCTGAACCTATTATTGTAAGTATAAATTTTAAACTAACCTTACCTTCGTTTATGGTCACTTCAAGCTTAGCCTAACCTCATCCTTTGCCTTTGTTTATGGTTATTTCATACCAGCTTCTGCCCCTATAGTCCAGGGAAAAGTGAACATGGAACATCCCTGTCTCCTATCCTACTGATATTAGTAACCCTGCTTTCTCTCATGATTCTAAGGGTGAACTGAATTGCTGCCTGGTAAAATTCTTAACCCTTGGGGTTAAACGTCCACTGGAGTTTTTTTATCCCCAAAAACTAAAAACTGAAAAATGCCTCCTATCTTAACTGTCAGGGTTCCTAAGAGTAGCAATTCATGAGAAAAACCAGTCTCCCGAAGGCTTCAATAGCTTTGATAAATATACATAAAATTAATCTTGTCATCCAAAAATCTACTAAAGTCAAAGTAAAATAAGGTTCTAAAACAAAACAAAAAAATTGTATTAAAACATTAAACATTTTGGTTACAAGTCATTAATTAAAAAACAAAATTCTTTTGCAGAACTGCATGGCCATGGTACAAATTAAAAACAAAAAAACAAAAAAACTTTTCAAAAGTCTTTCTTTCAAATGTTTTACAATCATACTTATTTTGTAAAAAAAATAAAAGTTTTAAGTAATTAAATTATGTTTCTGGGTCAAACTATTCATATCTGCCTATTTGCTCAAATTTTTAAGATTAAATATGCAGTTATATAAGTAATATATATTTCTAAAACCCAAATTAAACTAAACAGTATATAAAATAATACGAATTATAAGTAACATCAATAAATTGTGTTTCTGTGTCTAGTTCTATTTGTGTCTGACTATTTGCTCAGTATATATCTTCATACATCAAAATAATACTATCAAATTAACAAATAAAAATTCTTAAAAGAGCTCTATTCAAATTGCTAAAAATTAAATATGCAGTTATATATGTAAATAAATATTCCTGGAATCCAAATTAAACTAAGGATAAAAAAGTCATATAAAAATCTGATTATAGAAACTATTAAAAAAGGACCTTCTCTTTGTAAGAATTTTAAGGGCAAAACGAGGTGTGGCAAATTAAACCTATCTACTAGGCTGGGGAATTAAAAATCGATTTATGCTATAATTCCCCAGTTTAAACCTTTTAACAGCCTTAAAATAAGGGTGGTTAGTAAATTTGGTGTTACCAAATTTCAGTAAGTAAAAAAAAGCCCATAAAAGCTATAAAAAAATCTTTCCTGGATTATGATTAAACAAATTATGCAATTGCAATGTGTTTCGAAACCTGATAGTCAGTATGCTTTTAAAATTATTCACAGTTTCAAAACTTAAACAAAAAAAAAAAGTTTTGACTTCCTGTAAAAAAAGGAGAGAAAGTGTTCCTTGCGTCAACTATACTAGTTTCAGTTTTATTTAGCTAAGGTATAATCTCCCTTGGTTTATAAAATACCCATAATAAATTAACATTATATGTACAAAATCTTTAAAGTAATAAAAATTATAAATTCATGTTAATAAAATTAAGCTAAAAATTGTAAATATGCTCTCTTAAATAAATAAACCTCTTTAATTAATAATTGTAATTTAATAAGTTTATTTAAATGTAAAGTAACTAGTCTACGTGGTTGTGGTCAATAATAGAGTTTGTAAAAGCATCTTCCAAACTAAAGCATTTAAACGGTTCTAGTTCTAAAAGCCATTATTAACTAAAAACCTGAATTGGCATTAATGGCAAAAAATAACTTCATAATAATAAAACCTGTCCAAAGTTCACAGCAAAGTACATATTTAAGTAAAGAGTAATAAAAATTTATCTTAATTCTATTAAAAATCTTCTGTTTTCATTTTAACAATGAAAAATAGTTTTTTTCTTCTACTACTAAGGTAAAATGTCTATTAATATCTTTGTAGTAAAAGTGTAAAAAAATAAATAAAACCATTTAATATAATGTATTATATTAAAAATATTTAAAAATATATAAAATCAAGAACTAAACTTTAACATTGTCAAACTCTCTTGTCAAACCAGGCCTCAAATACACTACAAGTTACCTCTCCATGTGAGTTATTAGCTAGGCTGGTCACGAACCCCTCCAATAAAAATATTTGCTATCAGCCTCTGGTTATGCTCCCAAAGTTAACGGAAACTACATTGCAGTTTCAAGCTCCTGCAAACAGCCAATGATGGCTCAGTACAGCCAATGTACAATAAATATCACCTCCAAACTGGCACTGTTCCATAGTGCCAAAAAGTACTATGTACCAAGCCGGTAAAATGGTAAAACTGCCTTCTTAGCTTCTCTTTAGGATCAACAATGCTGCAACTTGCTCACGGTGTAAAAAATATCCTAAGTAAAACCATGATTACCAGAATACTGTAAGCAAAACTTTAAACACAATTGGTATTATAGCCTGCTCCCATAAAACCCATATTGTACTTATTTTTCCCTCTCCCTCCCCTCAGAAACTCCACTGTCTCCACATCAATGATAAAACTTCTTTCATTACTAGAATCATATAGTAGAATAACTATAAGTCTACTCTAGTCCTTCATTCATTCCCCAGTTTTGAGGTTTCTGGGATGGTGAAGCCCACTCTGCCTCTAATTGAGAGGGGGCTTAGATTCCATGGGACAGATGAATGGGACTACCTTGCTTACAGTTGCAGACCCTCTGTTCCTTGGGATGGTCGTTGTCCATCATCATCTCCTTATTAGTTGTTCTTGGTGAGTCCAATGAACTGGAGAGTGGGTGTTGTAATATTGTGGAGATTCAGGGCCCAACTGGCATATGAAAAGCCCAAAGATTTAAGTCTCTTGGACATATGCCTATCAACTCTAGTACTAACTGTAGGTTCAAATAGAAGGGATGCAAGAGTCATGTGTAGGGAAACCACAACTGGGTCCAATTTTGTCACACTGGGGAGCATAAATTCCAAATTAGAGCCCACTGGCAGGGCACCAAATTCCTGAGCTATCTGCCCTGCCTTTACTGTCTGGATATCTCCAGAGCCCTCAGGAGCCCTTCTATCTGAGGAAATATTTACTTTGGCAGTCAATGAGATCCTCCTGAGACGTGCATTAGCGTCACCTCTGGGATGAGACCCAACGCACTTTGAAGTCTCCTAAGCATATAAACTCATTTTTCTTTACCCTTTCCCCCTTTTGGTCAAGGCCTTTTTCCAGTTGCATTACTAGTTGGTGCTTGGAAACAATCGCTCGGTACCAGGGAGGCTCATTCCTTCCCATGCTTTGGTGATAGAAACAAACCCAAAACACCAACCCAGATTAATTTTCATTTCGACCAATAGCTAATCAATGTAGTGAAAGTACTGAGGCAGGGCCTATCAACAAATGGAAAGAAATATATTTTAACCCCATGGTTAAAATTCATCTTTCCTAGATCTTCAGAATGCTTTTATACTCTCAGGAAAAAACAATAGACCACTCTCAAGTGTGTAGAGATGAATAAAGAGGATGGTAATCCATATCACATGCAAAAACAATTTGGAAAGTACTGAGGTCAGCTAGGAGACAAGAAAGCCCATAGGCAAAACAAAGAAACCAAGGCATGGGAACTCTCTTGTAATATTTGAAACACTTTCTTTTAAGTAGTGCTTAGACTTGTTCTGTCTAGACCCAAAGTGCTAACGGCAATGAGTCCCCCATCATCAGATACATCTCTGGTCAAAAGCACACTCATTGCCTTTAGCACTTTGGGTCTAGACAGAACAAGTCTAAGCACTACTTGAAAGAAATTCTTTCAAAAATTACGAAAGAGTTTCAGGACATTTTAAATTTTGTCAAAACCTGTAAAATTGTATGGGCAAATGTAGATCATAATGCAAACCATTGACCATGGTTGGTAGCAATGCTTCAATATTTCAGTCAGTTGTAACAAATGTATCACACACATGTATAATGTTATTAATAGGGCAGAGTGGGAGAAAGGGACGGTATTAACTATATGGGAATCGCCTATATTTTCTATGTGACTTTTCTGAAACCTAAAGCTTTTTTGAATATAAAGTGAAAAAAATAAGACAATGGGGGAATAGACAGAAGAAATTCTAACTGTACATAAAAGATAGCAGATAATATGGTGATGAAAGACACAATGAAAAAATGCATTTCAATACTATTATTTTTTAAGTGTTGTGTTTTTGTATATTATTTATTTATTATTATTTTCTTATCTTTGTTTATTTTTTGGCTTATTTTTGGAGGTTTTGGATCACAGAAGGGATCACCACTGTGGCAGGGGAGAATCACTGGTACTGAGTGAGTGATAGGGGAATGTGTGGAGAGAGGTGCACTTGGGGCATGTCTCTACAGCTTATGAATATGTTCAAGCGATCACATAACATTGTCTCAGTGGGTGGAATACCACATAATAACTGAAAGAATATTGAATTCCCATCCTGGGGAGTCCTGCTACATTCTCTAATAGAATGGCAAGAATCCCCTGGATACATGGGCAATATGCCTAATGAAGGAGGACAGACTGTTATGCTAGGACCTTGATATTGATGGTTGTACTTATGAACCTTTTCTTGAGAAATTGAAACTTACCCTAGTATTATATACTGCCTAAGAGTTACCTCTTGAAAGTCCCCTTGTTCCTCAAACATTGCCTCTCTCTCAGCCAAAGTCAGCATAGAAATGCACTACCTTCCCCACAGCATGGTACATGACTCTCAGGAATGGGCCTCCCTGGCACCAAAGGATTATTACCAAACACCAAATAACAATGCATCTGGAAAAAGACTTTGACCAAAAGGGGGAAATATTAAATACAAATGAGATTTTATGGCCAAGAGATTTCATAGTGAGTCAGGAGATCTTTCCAGAGGTTATACTTATGCACGTCTAAGCAGGATCTCATTGACTGCCAAAGTAAACTGTGGTTCAAACAGCAGGGCTCCTGAGGACTCTAGAGACATCTAGACATTATAGGCAAGGCAGACAATCTCAGGAATTTGGCTCCCTGTCAGTTGGCCTTACTTTGGAATATATGCTCCCCAATGTAACAGTTAGATTCATTTATAATTTCCCTGTACATGGATCTTATGCCCTTTTTATTTGAACCTATAATTAGCACTATACTTGTTAAATATGTATCACAGAGACTTAAATCTTGGTTCTGTTTATATGCTGGTTGAGCCCTGAATGTCAGCAGAGTTGCAACACCTACTCTCCAGTTCATTGGACTCATCCTGGACAACTAACAAAAGGACAGTGATGGACAACTCCCATCCCAGGAAGTGGAAAGTGTCAGTGGCTGCAAGCAAGACAGTTCCATCTATCTGCCTAAAAGTATCTAAGGTCCTTCTCAATTGAAGACAGGGTGGGCATCACCATCACCAAATCCTCAGGACTGAGGAATGAATTAACATAAGTGGGAAATGCAACTATGGACTAAAGTAGACTTATTATTATTATAGCAATGCAAGAATTTGTATCATTGATATAAAGGCAATAGGGACCAGGTATTGGGGGGGGGGGAATAGGTGTAACATGGGGGCATTTTTTGGACTAGAATTGTCCTGCATGACATTGCAATGATGGATACAGGTCCTTAAACATTTGACAAAAGCTTTAAAGTTGTGTGGGGCAAAGTGTAATCTATAATATAAACTATAACCCATGGTTAATAGTTAGCAGCAACGCTAACCATTATGCGATTATCAATCACATGTGTTCATCAATTGTAACAAATGTAGTACGCTTATGAAAGATGTTAACATGGGAATGTGTGGAAGGGGGAGAAGAGGGAATCTGGAAATCCCCTATATTTTTTATATAACATTTATATAATATAAAGCTTCCTTAAAAATAAAATATAAAATTTTGAAAATTGAAAAATAGGCAGAGTTCGGTGATTCCTGAATAGGGCTATGGAATAACAAGTACTGAAAGAAGGGTTAGCATGTAGCCTGGAGATTCTGTGGTTTTCTATCCTGGCTCCCAAACACACAAGGCTCAGGGTAGACTCAGCAGGGCATTTATGAATTACCAGGAGGTGGTCAGGACTATTACATTTAATGCACAGATGAGAAATTCACCAGATACAAGTGATTTTCCTATGAAGGTATGAAGGTTTATAGCAGGTTAAACAGCCTCAGACTGTAATGGCCCATGCTCCAGCCCCCAAAGGATAATTTATTTTCTCTGTGGCTAGATCCACTCAGGCAGATAAAGCTTCTGCCATTTAATACCCAGGTCAGTCTCTTGATTCAGCTCCTTCTAAATCAAGAATGAAATAGCAGGTTTCAGCCTTTTAAACAAGTATCTGCTTTGTTCAGTTCACTCTTTTCCCCAGAACTAACTGATGGGAGCTTTTACCAACTGGAAGCAAGGGAGTTTAGAAACACCTGCTGAGATTTAGAGTATTCTCTTTATAGACAGTTTCCAAAGAAACAATTTCCTTGAGGCCAATACAGGGGACAATAAATAGATGGACCTAATTGTATATAATAATAATATATATAATATATTATTTAGTTATATATATATATCAAATTAGGCATGGTATAATGTAAAAGATGCCTGGAAGCATGAAATTTTTAGAGATAAATTAAAGGGACTCTGACACCAAGAGTTACTCTGACCTTCACTTCTTTATTTGATAAGAGAGATCCCTCACTCTCATAGGGCTAAGAAAGATGTCAATAGGTTGACTCTTTCTTTAAAAATTTGAAACAACCCAAATATTTATCAAATATCCTGTTATTAGGCACATGCAAATAAAGGATAGTTATGTGTTCTTGGAGAGTTGACCCGTTTAATATTATATAATGCTTCTCCTTCTCCTTGATAACTTTTCTTCTTCTGAAGTGCATTTCATCTGAAATTAATATAACCACTCTAGATTTCTTTCCATTAGTGTCAGTATGGTATATTATTCTCCATCCTTTTACTTTTCTTCTACCTGTATCTTTAAACAACATGTAGTTGGGTCTTCTTTTTTGATCCACTCTGTCACTTTCTGTTTTTTAATTGGTTTATTTACACAACTCATATTTAACCTGATTATTGAGATAGTTGGATTAATATGTCCCATGTTTGTAACTATTTTCTATTCATTGCATTTTTTCTCATTTAAAAAAAATCCTCCTCTCTTTTCTTGACTTTTCCAGGTTTACTTAAGCCTTTCATATGATTCCACTTTCCTTACTCTCAGCATATCAAGCATACTTTTTAAAAACATTTTGGTGATTGTCTTGAGGTTACAATATATATTTACAGCTAATCAAGGGGTCAAAGACAACTTTCAAATAATACTATACCACTTTATGGGTAATGCAGATACCTTATAATAGAGTTTTCCCAACTCCTCTTTCCTGACCCTTATAACATTACCATCATTCATTTCACTTACCCATAAGCTATAATCACCCCTACGTTTTTGCTATTACAACTTTTAATAGAATTGTTAGCGAAAAGATCAATTAAATAATAAAAACAAAACATCTTATCTTACCTTCATTTAGTCCTTCTCTGACTTTCTTCTTTTCTTTATGTAAATCAGAGTTTCTGACCTATATACTTTTCCTTCTTAACAACTTCTTATAACATTTCTTACAAAGAAGTTCTACTGGCAACAAATTCTTTCAGGTTTTGTTTGTCTGAGAAAGTCTTTATCTCTTTCACTTGTGTGTGTGTGTGTGTGTGTGTGTGTGAGAGAGAGAGAGAGAGAGAGAGAGAGAGAGAGAGAGAGAGAGAGAGAGAAAGAGATACTGGGGCTGGGGATTGAACCCTGGATCTTATATGTAAGAAGTTGGTGTTCAACCACTGAGCCACATTAACTCCCCTGAGTTGGTTATTTTGTTTGCTGTTTGTTTGTTTTTTGTTTTGTTTCTGGGAGGACAGGGAACTGAACCTGAGACCTTTCATGTGTGAAGAAGGTACCCAACTGCTTGAGCCATATCTGTTCCCCTCTCTATCACTTTCTTTTTAGGTTTATCTTTAAAAAAAACAAAAAACAAATCTATTTTATTGACACATATTAAGAGAACATCCAATTTATCTAAAGTGTAAAATTCATTCTACTTTTTAAATATTTTTTTATTTTTACTATCTTTTTAAAAGATACATAAATCACACAAAATGTTACATTAAAAAATATAAGAGGCTCCAATATCCCCATCCCAACACCCCCCACTCCTTCCTACAGAATTCTGAGTTGGTGGATTGTTGTTGTTTTTTCTGTCAACATTTTTAACATTTCAGTCACTTTCTTTTTGTTTGCATGGTTTCTGACAAAAATTCCAAAGTAATTCTTATTCTGGATACTATATAGGTATGGCATTTTTTGAAGTGAGTAGTGTTCAACTTCTATCAAGATTTCTCTTTATCACTGATTTTCTGACTTGAATGTGATATACCTGGGTATGGCAGTTTGAGATTAATTAATTCCAAAAAGAGAGAGTATGTTTGTAAACTGGTCTGTTCCTCTGGATGTGATAACCCTTTGATTGTATTAGATTCAGCTGAGATGTCTTTGATTAAATTATGTTAAGATTAGGGCTTTGATTTGGCCCCATCAGTAGGGTATAACCACGTCATTAGGGCATGCAGGGTTGAGTCCCTGCTCCCCTTGGTGGGCTGATAAAACACTCTCACATGGAAATAGACACACAAAGGGTCCTGCAGCCCTAGGAATAGAGATGAGCCTGATAGGCTACTGGACTGGATTCAATTTTTGCTCTATGTGTAGGTGCTAGAGGCTTCAGTTTGTCTAGCTTCCATGTATCTTTTTCCTCCCCTGTCATTTTTAGTTTCCCATAAGAATTCCTTCTTAAATAGAATCTATGGGTTTATAACCCTCTCAGATAAAATTCACTGTTATTACACTGGAGCCTTATTGATCTGGTAGGAAGGTGTTAGGGGAGGGAGGTGTACAATCTTATAGTCAAATCTAATATTTTTCAGTGGATCTGAGTGTCTGGGCTATGAATCTCATCTGTAGTTTCTTAGAATTTTTATTTTCCCTTAATGAGACAAAAAGGTTAGAGGTGCATGGAGTCAACTAATTGCCCTCCTCCAGGCAAGGTATTTCTATTTATATTATGAATATGAAGTATTTCTATTATAGGCAGTCCTTTGCTATAAAGAATGTTTTCTCCTAGGCATGTTTCAAAATGGTTACTTCTCCTTTTCCCCTGCCTAAAGCACCAAGGAATTTTTTTCTAATCTACTTTATAGGAGCCTGGTAGAGCTCCTGGAGGTAAAATACCTGGAAATGTGGTGAACCCTCTAATATTGGACCCCCCAGGAGTTTTAATTCTCAAGTGAGTGCACACTCAGCCTCCAGAAATTCATTAAAAACATTAAAAAGTTCCTACCACTTACTGGCTTCAGAGGCTTTAGTTCCTAGTATCTGGCTGTGATCCTTTATATTTACCTGTCTCTCAAGTTTACAGGTTTGCAGTTTGTCATGTGTCCCCAATTCTCTGATAGAGCTAAGAGAATTTGTTGATATTCAATTTATTCAGCTTTTTTCTTGGGTGATAGAGTGATGACTTCCAAACTCTTTATGTGTTGCAGCAGAAAACAGTACTCCCCTTGTTATCCTTTTTAGCATTACTATGATGATTACTCAATTTTAACACCATCATTGCAAATTTGAAGATTTTAGTTCATCCTTTTCTTTTGTAACTGCATCCAGAGTATCTAGGAGGACCCAGGCAACATCACTGCAACTTTTGATTTCACAAAACTCTGTTAAGGTGTTGAAAACACTTTCACTTATATCCTTGCTTCTTAAAAGCATGGAAATAGGGGAATCCAGTGATGGCATTTTGTGTATCTCCATTGCCAACTCATGCCATGGACTGTCAGTGGCCTTGTGATTATTGGGAAGGGAGTCATTAGTACCTCTGTGTCCAATTAGTGTAGAGAGCCAATTCAAAACTCCCAGAACCACTCCAGAAATCCCATGTTTACAATTCTGTTCCTCAAGACCCCACTCCCAGTACCGAGCTATATTAGTCAGGGTTCTCTGGAGAAACAGAATCAACTGTAGATATCTGTAAGAAGTATGAGATTTTATAAAATTCTTTTATATGACCATGGGGATGCACAAGTCCAAATTGCAGGCAGGCTGCAAACTAGGGGCTCCAATGAAGGTTCTTGATGAGTTCCCAAGAGAAGTTGGTTGTCTGATGTTGAACTGGAAAATTCTCTTTCAATGCTGGAATCACTTCCTTTTTTAAAGCCTTCAATGATTGGATAAAACATTACTAATTGCTGGTGGCATTCTCCTTGGTTGATTGTAGATGTAATAAGCCATCTAAGAAATAAACTCACTGGTGACTTAAGTCCATAAATGTCTTTGTGTTACAATTAGTCCAGAGCTTACTTGACCAAACAAATGGGCTTCATTACCTTGCTGAGTTGACGCATTAACCTGACCATCACATTCATTTATAAAAACATTCCAGATTTTTGATAATTGCAAAAGCACGACCCCACTCCTGGTACCAAAGTCTTTATTAGCCACCCAAACAGGTGCTGGTGCAAGGTAATAGAAATCTGTTGGCTTTTATAAAAGGTATTTATTTGAGACAAAAGTTTACCGTTACAAGGCCCTAAAATTCCAACTCAAGGCTGCTTTCTCACCAAAGTCAGTTGCCCTGTGTTGAAGTAAGATGGCAGGTGATCTCTGTGAGGGTTCAGCCTTCCTTTTTCTCAGTTACAGGCTGACACAGGGCTTGTTCCTTTCTGGACTTCCTCAGCTGCTCAGCTGCAAACAATAGGCAAATGGCTCATCTCTCTGCAGGAGCATCTGCTGTGTCTATGGAACTCTCTCTCTTCCTGTGTCTTCCGTGTGAGTGCCCACTTATATCATCCCACCAAGGGGGCGAGAACTCAACCCTGAGTCACATCCTACTGACATGGTTGAATCAAAGGCCCTACATTGATTTAGTCAAGTAATCTTAAAACCTTTGAATTTAATACAACCGAAGGGTATCACATCCAGACAAACAGACCAGTTTACAAACATAATCCTTCTCTTTTTTGGGGTTCATAAATAATCTCAAACTAGCACAAAGCACCAGAAATAGTTTGTTTTCAGTTGCCAAGGCCAGCAAAACACTTTCACTGACTTATTTAATGGGTATATCAACTCTCCAGCCCTCTGTCATAATCTAATCCACAACTACCTTGATTGTCTTTCCCTTCCATAAGATATCACACTGGTCCATTAGGTAGATGACATTATGCTGACTGGTCCTTGTGAGCAAGAAATAGCAACTACTGTAGACTTCTTGGTAAGGCATTTGTGTGGCAAAGAGCGGGAGATAAACCAACAAAAATTTGGGGGCCTTCTAACTCTGTGAAATTTCTAGGTGTTTTGTGGTGTGTGACATGTCAATATATCCCTTCTAAAGAGACAGATAAGCTGTTGCACCTGGCCTATTCTAAAACCAAAAAAGAGACACAATGTCCAATTGGCCTCTTTGAACTTTGGACTCAACATATTACTCACTTGGGTGTGTTAATCCAGTGCATTTACCAAGTGATCTAAAATACTGCCATATTTCAGGGGGGGACTAGAAAAAGGTTCTGCAAAAAGTCCAGGCTATTGTGCAAACTTCTCTGCCACTTGGGCAGATGATCTAGCAGATTTAATAGTGCTTAGAGGGAAGCAGACTTGGCCCAGTGGTTAAGGCATTTGTCTACCACATGGGAGGCCCATGGTTCAAACCCTGGGCCTCCTTGACCCGTGTGGAGCTGGCCCATTCGCAGTGCTGATGCACGCAAGAAGTGCCGTGCCACGCAGGGGTGTACCCCGCGTAAGGGAGCCCCACGCACAAAGACTGCACCCTGTAAAGAGAGCCACCCAGAACAAAAGAAAGTGCAGCCTGCCTAAGAATGACACTGCCCACACCGAGAGCTGACACAACAAGATGACACAACAAAAAGAAACACAGATTCCCATGCTACTGACAACAACAGAAGCGGACAAAGAAGACGATGCAGCAGATAGACACAGAGAACAGACAACTGGGGTGGGGGGAAGGGGGAATAAATAAATAAATAAATAAATCTTTAAAAACAAAATAGTGCTTAGGTTTCAGCGGCAAATAGAGATATTTTTTGGATCCTTTGGCAAGCCCCTATAGAAGAATCACAGTGCAAAACCTTAGGATTTTGGAGCAAAGCTGTGCCATCCTCTGCAGGTAACTACTCTCTTTTTGCTATAGGGTCTTAGTAGAGCACAAATGCTTAACTATGAGCCACAAAGTCACTGTAATTCCTGAGTTGCCCATCATGAACTGGGTGTTATCTCATCCACCAAGCCGTAAAGTTGGGTGTGAATGCAGCATTCCATCATCAAATGGAAGTTGCATATGTGAGACCAGACTCAAGAAAGTCCTGAAGGCACAAGTAAGTTACTCAAGGAAGTGGCCCAAATGCCCATGATCTCCACTTCTATCACATTACCTTTTCTTTTTCGGCCTACAGCTAAGGCATCTTGAGCATTACATATGGTCAGCTGAGGAAGAGAAAACTCAGGCTTTGTTTACAAGTGGTTCTCCATAATACACAGATAACACCTGAAAGAGAACAGCTACAACACTACAGCCCCTTTCTGGACATCCTAAAAGGACAGTGGTGGAGAGAAATCCTCCCAGGGGGCAGAAATTTGAGCTATGCACATGGTTGCTCACTTTTTTGGAAGGAGAAATGGCTGGCTGGAGGTACATTTGTACATTGATTCATGAGTTATAGCCAATGGTTTGACTGGATGGTCAGGCTCTTGGCAAGAACATGATTGGAAAATTTATGACAAAAATATCTGGGGGTGGTTATATGGATAAACTTTTCTGAATGGTCAAAAAACATGAAGATATTTGTGCCCCATGGAAATGCTCACCAGAGGGTGACTTCCGTGTAGGAGGATTTTAATAATCAAATGAACAGCGTGGCCCATTCTTTGGATTCCAGTCAGCCTCTTTCCCTAGCCACTTCTACCATTGCTCAATGGGCTCATAAACAAAATGGTCACTGTAGTAGGGATTGGGATTATGCATGGGCCCACCAATATAGGCTTTCACTCACAAGGCTGACTTGGTGAACACCCAATCTACCAGTAGCAGAGGCCAACACATCACTGATATGGCACCATTCCCCAAGATGATCACCCTGCTACCTGGTGGCAGGTTGGTTACATTGGGCCACTTCCATGTTGGAATGGACAGCACTTTGTTCTCACTGGAATATTTATTCTGGATGTAGATTTGCATTCCTTACCCACAATGCTTCTGCCAAATCTATCATCCATGGCCTTACAGAATGCCTAATGCACCATCATGTTATTCCACACAGCATTGCTTCTGATCAAGAAACATGTTAAATGAAGTGCAGGAATGGGCACATGCTAATAGAATTCACTGATCTTACCATGTTCCCCAACATCCTAAAGCAGGTGGCTTGATAGGATAGTGGAAGGGCCTTTTGAATACTCAATTAGGGTGCCATCTGTGTGGTAATACCTTGCAGGGTTTGGGTAATGTTCTCCAGGAGGCTGTATGTGCTCTAAATTAACTTCTACTCTATAGTGCTATTTCTCCCAAGCCAGAACTCATGAATCTAGAAGAGTGGTACCACACACTATTACCCCAAGTGATTCACTAGAATGAGTTTTTCTTCTTGTCCCTGCAAACTTAAGCTCTGCTGGTCTACAGGTCTTAGTTCCAAAAGAAGGAGTTCTTCCATTAGGAAACAACAATGATTCTGAACTGTAAGTTAAGACTGCCACTAGGCCACTTTGGGCTCCTAATGTCTCTGAATCAAAAAGAAAGGAAGGAAATTACTGCAAAGCCTGGGGTGATTGATCCTGATCATTAAGGAAATAGGACTGCTACTACACAATGGGGGTAAAAAACATTTTTCCTGGAATACAATAGATCCCTTAGTGCAGCTCTTAGTACTACTATGCTCTGAGACTAAAGTGAATGGAAAACTGCAACAACTTAATACAGACAGGACTACTAACAACTCAGACCCTTCAGGAATGAAGGTTTAGGTCACCCCATCAGGCAACAAATCAAAACCATCTGAGATGCTTGCTGTGGGTAAAGGTAATTTGTAATGGGTAATGTGTAGCTATAAATAAGAGCAGTTGCAGAAATAAGGGCTATAATGGTTATGAGTACTTAATCCTTGCTTTGTTATTAATATGTTTATGTATATATGTTTAAAGCAAATATCTTTGTTTTCTTCCCTATCTTATCCCATATCATATAGCATAAGTTGTATTAATTTTATGTCGCAGTATTTAAGTTACAGGATATCAAATTTAAGAGTGAATATTACCCAATGACTCACATCCTCTTCTGGAGAAAGAGGCAGTGTGTTTCCAGTTGTGTGCAGGACAATTGAATTATTTTAGATGCAAATATGACTGTTACTATTTTATTAGAGACTAGGTATGGCCTAAGGGTGCCAAGTTGACAAAGTGTGGGCTGTAATGGTTAAGTATGTGTCACTTTGTCTGGTTGTCCAGTTGTTTGCTCAATCAAGCACTGGCCTGATTGGTGCTATGAATGTATTTCAAGGAATTACATCATTAGCCAGTTGATTGGTTGCATTGATGACTGACTGAGTCTACAATCAACAAAGGAGATTGTCTTCAACAATTAGAAAAGTCCCATCCAAATAGCTGACCGTCTTAAAGGGAGACCTGATGCTTTCAGCATTTAGAAAGAAGAATTTCTCTCTCTACTTCAGACAGACATCTTCTTCTGGGGAATTCATTGAACTCTTCATTGAAGTGCCCAGCTTGAGTCCTTTCCCATGGAATAAGGATTTGCCATCCCCATGGTTGCATGAGCCAATTCCTATAATTAATGTCATAATATTTACACACACACATATAAATATATCCTGTCAGTTCTGTTTCTCTGGTGAACCCTGACTAATACAGGAGATGAGGGGAGAATAAAAAAAATAGATAAAATTAAAGTTCACAAAGTTTCATAAGCACTTTGAGGCATTATTTCCAATATATTTTCATTGTTTATCTTTACAAATGCCTTGTTTTATTGAGAGCTCTAATAGCCTTGTGTGGTTGGTAGGGCAAGTATAATTGTCCTATTTTATAGTTGAAGGGAGGGAATATCAATCTTGCCAAATGCCACCAAGTTTATTTGTAATTGTGAAACATGAGATAGGACTGGGAGAAGTAGAACAAGGACAAGCTTGCGGATATTTTCAGATAGGGATAAACCTGTGTAGAATCAAAAGTGTTTATAAAGTGTTTGTTCCTTATAGTGACACATCACAGAAGTAAACTTGTTTATATATGAAATAATCACTAGGAATAGAGAAGATTGTATTCCAATAAAATGAGCATTTAAGTTCATCTGTCTACATAATCAAGTTAATAAAACTCATTGCAATCAATGGTGCAGTTACAAATTAGACTTAATAATGCACAGTTCCTGGAACACTGCCAAAATTAACTTAAGAGAGATTGTATCTTCATTTTTTTTCTGTATTCCATATCCTCCCAATTATAATCTCATCATGTATTTTTCTTTCCCTGTGCCTGGATGCTCAAATTCCTCTGCAAGTTTTAAAGTCCTTATGGCTGGACTTTAATTTTTTTGTTCTTCAACAATGTTTCTTCATTATTGCATTCTGTAGTACCTCCTACATTGCAGAATTGAATTTATTTGGGGAAGAGCTTGAAGGGACATCTTGTTGAAAATATGGAGTTCTAAATACTGCTATCTCAGTCCGCTTAAATAGTTTATGTATTAATAGAACAATTAGGAAAAAAGTAATTTTAGTCCCATTTCTATTTTATCCAAACAAGACCATTTCTTAGTTATATATTCAAGTGCCCATCAATAAGTGTAAGTGTGTTTGAAATGTACATTACTTAGTTTGCCTGAACTGCTATCACATAGTGTTAGCTTAAACAATGGGAATTTATTGGCTTACAGTTCTGAAACTAGGAGAAATCCAAAATGAAGGTATTGGCAAAGCTGGCTTTCTCCTCCAAAACTACTAGCATTCTACTGCTGGCTGCCAATACTCCTTGTATTGGGTAACTTGGCTTTCCCATTTCTTGGCAATGTCCTATCCTTTTTCCATGCTCTTCTACTTTCCACTGACCTCCAGCTCTGACTCCTATTTGTGGCTTTCTTTTTTATAAATTTTCCAATAATCCAGATTAAGGTCCACCCTGATTCAGTTTGCCACACTTTAACTAAAAATAACATCTTCAAAAGGTCCAAGGGATGTGGATTAAAATTAAGTACATGTGTTTTAAGATTAAGTTCATAATTCAACCACCACATACACTGAGTCTTGTTTTCATTGACAAAGTACCAATAGATACATTTGCCAAAAAAATCTTACTAGATGTGGTTACTTAAGACGGAACTATGTTTCCCATAATTCCCTACTTTGTATGGGTTCCAGGATAAGGTTAGTTATAAGAAAAATTTGCATGACATTTGGAAGGTGAAAGTGAAGATGCAACCTCCATGCTCGGGAGGTTAATGTTGGATGCCAGGCACCACTGCAATTTGTACAAGTTTTTGTCAATCTGATGGCTCATGTTGTTGGCAAGGAGCATCATTTGGGCCAACAGGTCCTCCAGCTCCCTCCAGATCTCTCTTCCTTTATCTTTTCTGACTCCTGTGACAAGCATGTGTGCAGCTCAGAGGTGAAGGGTACCAGCTGCTTCAGCAAGTGTCTCATAGAACCTGGGTTGGAGGCACTGAGAGAGACAGATAAGGTTTTCAGTTAGTCCTTAAAGGTTGCAAGTTCTCTTCACAGATCCCAGGGTGCTCTCACTCTGCCCCACTTCACAGCTAACCCTGCTCACCTACAGTGACTTGAGGCCAACCACCAGAAGCACTTCACTATGGAATGGCCCAAAAGGGCAGGGTGAAGAATGCATGTAGTCATTAAATTTGCTGAATTAACAGGAGGAAGCCCTTTTTTAGAAGGGGCAAGGAAATCCAGTCTTCTCTGTACTAGTCACCTCCAAGAATGCTACATCATTCTGTTTGGATTACACCTTAAGAAATAGGTGGAGAAATATGAAGCAGTGCTTGGACAGAACATCAAATGCAGTGGGGAGAAATTGAGGTAATGCTATAAAAGGAATGTTAAAGGAATTGAAGGAATGTAGCATGGAGAAGAGAGCACTGAGGTGAGGAAAATGATAATGGATACGTGTTTGTGAAGGGCTTATTCTTCAGAAGAGCTGGTCTTAACTTTAAATTCTGCCATTTTATCTATCTGTGACTTGCAGCAAATTACTTAAATACATTGAATGTCATTCTCTACATCTATAAAAAATGGGGGTATAATTCCTGCCATAATGCCTAACTTATGAAGTATAAGATGTGTAATGATTCAAAGAGATACAGTTTTGCAACACTAGTGAACTGGGAGGTATTGAACAAATATAAGCAATTCTCATATTCTTTATTATCAACAACATTTGTAAAAAGGCTAGTGTGTGTCAGCCATATACTGGGAATTCAAAATTATATAAAAGAGATCTAGCAAGATGGCTTCAGTTTAAGTGGGCACTCACCAACTCTATTGCAAAAGAAAATGCCTGAGAAGGGGCAAGATCCTGCCTGAGTGAGCTGTTTTGGGAACCCACAGAATAGGAGGCTTCAGGGCATCAATCTGGAGGGAACAGTATAAAGAGATAAAATACCCAAGGGGAAACCATGAGTTTCTCACCCTAGTGGCTGGAAAAGGCAGGAAGCTAAGCCCTCAAGCCAAAAAGCCACTGTGAACCCCCTGAATCCCACCAGTCATTGAGCAGGAGGGAGTGTTCTCTGGGATTACGAGGGTCCTAGCAAAGGGTGGAAAGAGGTTTCCTTTCTGTGGGTTTGGTAACCTGGAACACATTTGAACTTTAGAGAGCATACCAGCTGGCAAGAGGTGGCCCCAGGAAGAGGAGAGAGGTGAATCTGCTTAGGCAGCCTGACTTACCTAGCCAACCTGGGAGAGAGGAACTTGGGTTGGGAGATGGAAGAGTCAGGCAATAGACCAGTCTGGTGCTGAAAACTATCAAATTTTCAACTCCCATAAAGGAGCAGGCAGTAGGAAGCATGTAATAACCTTCCAAGAGGCTATTTAGGGTACCCTGGGAGGAGGGTGAGGTTTGGAAGAGGGTTGCAAGTCATTTCTTTGCAGTGAGTTTGGATACCAGGGTCCCATTTGATTTCAGAAGGGAACTCAACCTGACCAGGAGAGGTGAGGGGGGATCCAGTTGCACAGGCTATCAAGTCCTGCTGCCCTGGGAGAGAAAGCAATACGAATAGGAAGGGGGCAGGGACAGACAGGGTCCTAATCAAAAGAAACCTAACCAACTGCAAAGAGACAACTTGCCCTGGGGAAAGTGACCGGATAGCTCTCTAGCTAACAGCCCAACAAGAAAATTTAGTTCAGTGGAAGAGTCTCTGATTTGAATATACAAGATCCTTGCTCAAGTCCTGTCTCTCCTTAGAGTAGTGATCCTCTTGGTTATCAAACACCCAACTATTACTTTAGGACAGGAAACACATAGAGAGTATTTTTTAATTAGCTTCTCTCAGGTCTCCTATTTTTCTTGAAAAAGGTTCCTTTTTTAAAATTTAACTTAGTTTACTTGCTAAAACCCAATTCAAAACCTGCAGAAGGAAGGCTGCTTGGTAATTGATTGATTAACACCAGCAGCCTGAGAAGCTTCTCAAGGGCCTAAGTGGGAAGGCTGTTTTTTCCTAAGTTTTTGCTTGATTTCTTGCTTGAGTGCTTGCTTTTTTGTGCTTTGTTTCTTTTTTTTTCTTTTACCCTCTTTCTTTCCCCTCCCTTTTTTGTTTTTAATTAGGTGCTGCTGTCTTATATCTTAATTGCTGTGTTTTCCTCTTCCTTCGTTTCTCCTTTTTTTATTTATATCAATTCTGTTTACCTGTGCTATTTCTTTTCTTTCCTTCCTCTTCCTATCCTCTTCTTTCTGTTTTTGTTCTTATATTCTATTCTACCTCTCTTTGTCCAGTCTTCAATTATTCTTGTTTTTATTTCTACCTCCTCTATTCTCTGTTTTCTTTCTTTCCTTTATTTTTTTTCTTATTGTTTTTTCTTTTCTCTTTTCCTCTCTTTTTTATCATTCTGGCCTCTTAATTCATTCTAGATATTTTTATCTATTTGGTTTTTCATTTCACTGTTTGCATCCCACTTTTTTATTCGTATTCCTCAGCACTACTTATATGAGTTAATTATTCATATTCCTGGGTCTTACATGGTTCCTCTTCTGCCTTTCACTATTATATTACTATTATCTTTTTTTTCTTCTTACCTCTTTCCTTTCTCTGGCCCCAATCTTTCTTTGAAGGGAATATAGACAACAGTAAGGAAATAGAATAAGAGGAATAAAGTGTCAAAGAGATAACTTACCACACAAACACAAACAGCAACTAAATAAAATCCTAGAGTAAAGAGAGAAACTAATCAACTGAATAAACTCATCAAAATAAAGAGATGGGTAAACACGAACAAAAAATTATAAACCATACAAGAAAACAAGAAGATATGGTCCAGTCCAATGAAGAAACTAAAAACCAGGAGGAAATGCAAAACATGGAACAACTAATCAGAACTGCCCAAACAAACATCACGAACCAACTTAATGAAGTGAAGGAAGAGATTAAGGATATTAAGAAGACACTGGGAGAACATACTGAAGAAATTGTAAACATACATAAAAAGATAATGGATATGATAATGATGAAAGGCACAATCTAAGAAATCAAAAATACACGAGAAGCACGTACCAGCAGATGTGAACAGAGGAAAGAATTAGGAATGTGGAAGATAGTACATCTGAAATCAAACAGATAGTACAACAGATAGATAAAAAAGATTTTTTAAAAATCCATCAGGGGCATAGAGATCTGAACAACAACACAAAATGCACAAACGGATGCATTATAGGCATCCCAGAGGCAGAAACAAAAGGGAAAGGGGACAGAAGGAATGTTGGATGAAATAATAGCTAAAAACTTCCCAATCCTATTGAAGAAGATGGATGTACATGTCCAGGAAGCACAACATACCCCAAACAGCATAAACCCCAACAGGCCTACTCCAGTATGTATACTTGTCAAATTGTCCAATGTTCAAGACAAAGAGAGAGTATTGAAAGCAGCAAGAGAAAAGAGAACTAGCATACACAAAGGAAGCTCAATAAGATTAAGTGCTGATTTCTCATCTGAAACCATGGAGGCAAGAAGGCAGTGATATGACATAGTTAAGCTGCTAAAAGAAAAAACACTTCCAGCCAAAAATTCTCTATTCAGCAAAGGTGGCATTCAAAAATGATGGAGAATTCAAAATATTTAGAGATAAACATAAATTAAGAGAGTATGCCAATAAGAAACCTGCCCTTCAAGAAATATTAAAGGGAGTACTGCAGGGTGAAAGGATAAAACAGGAGAGGGAGAGTTGGAGGAGGAGAGTGTAAGGGAAAAAAATGAAAAAGAAAAACAACTTATGACATACATAAAACCAAAGAAAATGTGGCTAATGTAAGTAATTCCTTGACAGTAAAAAACTGAATGTTAATGAATTAAGCTCACCAGTCAAGAGACACAGATTGTCAGATTGGATAAGGAAATATGACCCATCTATATACTATGTACAAGAAACCCACCTCAGACCCAGGGATTCAAGAAGGCTGAAAGTGAATGACTGGAAAACAATTTTACAAGCAAACAAAACCAAAAAAGGGCAGGAGTAGCTATACTAATTTGGGAAAAATGACTTTAAATGGAAAACTATTTTAAGAGACAAAGACAAACACTATATATTAGTAAAAGGGGTAAAGTTTCAAGAAAAAAGAACAATAATAAACATTTACGCACCTAATGAGGGTGCCTCAAAATACATGAGCAAACACTGGAAAAACTAAGTGGAGAAAGAGATGTCTCTACAATTATAGTGAGAGACTTTAATACACCATTATCACCATTAGACAGAAAATCTCAACAGAGAATCAATAAACAAAGACTTTTAACAATGCATTAGAGGATCCAGATATAATAGACATATACAGAACACTACACCCAAATACAGCAGGATAAACTTTCTTCTCAAGTGCACATGGATCATTCTCCAAGATAGACCACATGTTAAGCCACAGAACAACTCTCAATGGATTCAGAAAGATTGAAATTATACAAAGTGATTTCTCTGACCACAATGGAATGAAGCTGGAAATCAGTAAGGGACAGAGAACCAGATTAGGCACAAAGATTAGGAAGTTAAATAACGCTTTCTTTGACAAACAGTGGGTCAAGAGGGAAATTAGAAAAGAGAGAAGATACAAATACACAAAATAAGAAACAAGGAAGGGATATCACCCCTGACTCCAAAGAAATAAGAAATTGTCTTGCCATTGTACATACAGGACAACACCTAATACAATGATGAAAGGCAAAAAGGCAAAAGTAAAAAAATTTTTCTGATATTTTTCATTTTTTAATACCTGTATATTTTTTACTTTAGTTTGGTTTTTCAAAATTATTATGTATTTTATTTCTAATCTTTGTACCTATCATTACTATTTCATTTTCCTATTGATTGAATTTGGCAATATATTAGGCTTCATTTTTGAAGAAGTTTTGGCTCATAGAGGGTTCAACTATGGCAGGGGAGGAGCATTGATGTGGGGTGTCATTGATGGAGGTTGCATGGGTGGGAGGGAGCTCTCCAGGGCATGCACATATGATATATAGATATATTTGGATGTTCATTGGGTATTGACATAGTGGGTAGAGTTTCACATGACAACTGAGAGAGTGCTGAGTTCCCATCCTAGGGGGTTCTATTACAGCCCCCAATTGAACAGCAGCAATCCCCCAAGTGCAAGGGCAAAGACAAGTGAAGAAGGATGGTCCAATGATGGGCATTTATACTGATGGCTATGCTTATGAGCCTGTGTGCTTGAAATTTCAACTTGGCCTAGAGCTGCAGGGTGTCTAAAAGTTACATCCTGAGAGCTTCCATGTTGCTCAAATGTGCCCACTCTCAAAGCCAAACTCAGCATGTAAATGCATTACCTTCCCCCAGCATGAGACATGATTCCTGGGGATGAGCCTCCCTGGCACCAAAGGATGAGCCTCCCTGGCACCAAAGGATTACTACGAAGCACTGGCTGGGGATGCAATTATAAAAAACCTTGAATAAAAGGTCTTATTCAAGACCTTGACAAATGAGTTTATATGGCTAAGAGACTTCAAAATGAGTTAGGACGTCATCAGAGGGGTCATGCTTATGAATGTCTCAGTGGATCTCAGAGACAGCCAAAGTAGATACAACCCCAGATAGTGTTGCTGCTGAGGACTATGGAGACACCCAAGTCTTATGGTCATAACAGATTGCTCTGGAGTTCATTGCTTTGCCAGTGGGCCCTACTTTTGAATTTGTGCTCCTGAGTGTGATGGAATTGGACTCCAATGTGACTTCTCTATACATCACTCTTCTGTCACTTTAACTGTACCTGTGTTTGGAACTGGGGTTGGTATATGCCCAGGAGACTTGAATTTCTGGACTATCCATGTGCCAGTTGGGACCTGAACCTCAGTAGAGTTGCAACACCTGCTCTCTAGGTCATTGGACATACCCAAGTCAGCTAACAAGGAAGTGAGGATGGTCAACCACCATCAAGGAACTGAGAGAGTCTACAACTGCAAGCAGGAGAATCCCATCCATCAGCCATGTGGAATCTAAGCCCCCTATCAATTTAGAGATGGAGTGGGCATCACCATCCCAGGGTCCTCAAGATGGAAGAATAAAATATGGACTAGAGTGGACTTACTATTATTCTACTATACAATTATTATGACGCTAGCAGTGGAAGAAATTATGTCTTTGGTGGGGAGACAGTGGCCACAGGAGTTGCTGACAGCAGGGAGAGGGAAAAAGAGGTGTGATATGGGGATATTTTCAGGACTTGGAGTTGTCCTGAATGCTATTGCAGGGACAGATGCAGGACATTATATATCCTGCCATAACCCACTGAGTAGAATGGATATATAAACTATAATCCATGCTGTGTAGCAGTGCTCCAAAATGTATTCATCAAATGCAATGAATATATGAAACTAAAGAAAGAAGTTGTTGATATGGGAGGAGTGGGGGGTGTGGGGAGTGGAGTATATGAGAACTTCTTTTATTTTTTAATGTGGCATTTTTGTAATCTATGTATCTTTTTTTAAAAATAAAATTTTGAGAAAAAAAGGCTACTTTGAAAAATTATATGCCAACAAGAAGGATAATTTAGAGGAAATGGACAAATTCCTAGAAACACACAAGCAGCCTACATTAATGAAAGAAGAAATTGATGAACTCACCAGACTAATCACAAGTAATGAGATTGAATTAGTCATTAAATCCTCCCAACTAAGAAGAGCTCAGGACCAGATGGTGAATTCTACCAAATATTCCAAAAAGAACTAACACCATTCCAGCTTAAACTCTTCCAAAAATTAGAGGTAGAAGGAACATTGCCTGACTCATTCTATGATGACAACTTTACCCTAACACCAAAACCAAACAAAGATATCACAAGAAAGGAATATTACAGACCAATCACTCTAATGAAACTAAATGCTAAAATCCTCGACAAAATACTTGTTAATCATATTCAACAACACATCAAATTAATTATACACCATGACCAAGTGGATTTCACCCCAGGTATGCAAGGATGGTTCAACATAAGAAAATCAATCAATGTAATAGACCAATTACTTTAATAAAATAGATGCTAAAATCCTCAACAAAATACTTGTTAATCATATTCAACAACACGTCAAATGAATTATACACCATGACCAAGTGGATTTCACCCTGTTATGCAAGGATGATTCAACATAAAAAAATCAATCAATGTACTGTAATGTGATCTTTTCCTTGAAAGAAAATCTCTACAGATGCAGAAAAGGCATTGCATTCAACAAAATGCAGCACACTTTCCTGATAAAAAACACTGCAAAGAATAAGAATAGAAGGAAACTTTCTCAACATGATAAAGGATATAAATGAAAAATCCACAGCTAACATCATATACAATGGTGAAATCCTAAAAGCTTTTCCTCTAAGACTGGGAATAAGACAAGGATGCCCACTATCACTGCTCCTATTTTACATTGTGTTAGAAGTACTCGTTTGAGCACTGAGGCAAGAAAAAGATATAAAAGACATCCAAATTGGAAAGGAAGAAGTGAAAATTTCACTATTTGCAGAAGACATGATCTTATACATAGAAAGTCCTGAGAAATCTACAAAAAAGCTTCTTAGAGCTTACAAATGAGTTCAGTAAAGTCTCATGTTATAAGGTCAATGAACAAAAACTAGTAGCATTTCTGTACACCAATAATGAGCAATCTGAGGAGAAAATCAAGAAAAAAAATCCCATATACAAGAGCAACTAAAAGAATCAAATACTTAGGAATAAATGTAAAGATGTAAACAACTTAAACAGAAAACTACACAACACTGTTAAAGGAAATCAAAGAAGACTTAAATAAATGAAAGAATATTCCCTGTTCATTGATGGGAATCATTAAGATGTCTATCCTGCCCAAAACTGATTGACAGATTTAATGCAATCCCAGTAGAAATCAACACAGCATTTTTTCCTGAATTGGCAAAACTAACAATGAAATTTATTTGGAAGGGCAAGAGGCCCTAAGTAGCCAAAGACATATTGAAAAAGAAAAATGAAATAGGAGAAATCATACTACCTGACTTTAAAGTATACTACAAAGCTACAGTGCTCAAAACTGCATAGTATTGGCACAGTGATAAACATACCATCCTAGGGAACTGAATTGAGGATTCTGATATAGATCCTCATATATACAGTCATCTGGTATTCAAGAAGGCCACCAAGCCCACTCAACAGGGAGAAAACGGCCTCTTCAACAAATGGTGCTTGGAGAACTGGATATCCATATCCAAAAGAATGAGAGAGAAACACCATCTCGTACCATATACAAAACCCAACTCAAGATGAATCTAAGCTCTAAATATAAGAGCCAAGACCATAAAGACCTTGGAAGATAAGGTAGGGAAGCATCTACAGGACCTTGTAATAGGAAATGGTTTCATGAACTTCACACCCAAAGCATGAACAGTGAAAGAAAAAATAGATAAATGGGACCTCCTCAAAATTAAAACATTTTGCACCTCAAAGGAGTTTGTCAAGAAAGTGAAAATACAGCCTACCTAGTAAGAAAAAAATACTTGGTAACCATATATCTGACAGAAGGCTAATATCCAGCATTTATGAAGAAATCCTGTATCTTAAAAATAAAAACACAACTAAATCATTTTAAAAATGGGCAAGTGATTTGAACAGACACATTTCCAAAGAAGAAATACAAATGGCTAAAAAGCACACTAGCTATTGGGGAAATGCAAATGAAAACTACAATGAGATATCATCTTACACCCATTAGACTGGCGATCATTAAAAAATAACAGACTACAAGTGTTGGAGAGGATGTGGAGGAATGGGAACCTCATCCACTGCTGGTGGGAATGTAGAATGCTCCAGCCATTGTGGAGGACAGTTTGGCATTTCCTCAAAAGATTAACTATAGAGCTGCCATATGACCCAGCAATTCCACAGTTGGGTATATACCCAGAAGAATTGAAAGCAAGTACATGAACAGATATATGCACATGAATGTTCATTGCAGTATTATCCACTATTGCCAAAAGTGGGAACCAACCCAAATGCCCATCAACGGATGAATGGATAAACAAATGTAGCATATACATACAATGGAATATTACTGAGCTGTAAAAAGGAACACAATACTAACACATGGGATAACATGGATGAATCTTGAGGATCTTATGTTGAGTGAAGCAAACCAGGCATTGAAGGACAAATATTACATGACCTCACTGATATGATTTAAGCAAATCAAGTTGACTTAGAGAACTAGAGTCTGGAAGATAGGTTTACAGGAAATAGAAAGGGAGAAGACAGTTGTGAGCCAAAGCCCATATGGATGAAATCTATGATAAGGTGGAAGTGAGTAGTTGTGCAGTGAATGGATATGACAGGAGTATATTGATACTATTGGATTGAGTAGTGCAAGTTTGACAGGGGGATAGATTGGGGACAGTGGGTTGGATGGTCCATGGAACTGAGGTATTGTTGGGGAGAGACCAGGTGAACACTGGGGATTGGTGGATATTTGGTTGAAACTACAATGTTGGAAAAGCTCTTTTGGCAGTATAACAAGAAAGGGTTACTGGTTTAGGGTGTTGCATGGGGGGGGCATTAGAGACAGTGTGCACTTTGGGCAGTCTTCTAGAGAATGTGCAAGTGATCATTTTGTCATAATGTGTTGTGTTAGTGGGTGATGATCCACATCATGAGCTGGAAGAAGTTGAACTCACATTCTGAGGAGGCCTGATATGTTCTCAAACAGAAGGGTGGGTGTCTCTCAAGATCATGGGTGGTTCCTAATAGGGGAGAAGAGACCAGTGTGTCAAGACCTCAGTGTTCTTGCAAGTAACTATGAATCTTGTCCTTCAAAGAGTAAAGCCTGGTCTTTGCCATGGGCCCCAAGGGGAGGGCAATGGAGGAATAGAGTAGATGGAAGAGAGGGTATTTAGGGGGCAATGGAAGTGTTCCCCATGATCTCTCAATGATGGATACAAGCCATGTTGAATTTCATCAAAAATTTATAAAAGTGTGTGGTCTAGAGTGTAGACCATAATGTAAACAATTGACTATGATTAATGGTTATGTTTCAATATTTGTACATCAGTTGTAACAAATGCACTATACACATATAAAAAGGTTATTGATATGGGAAGGGGGTAAAAGGGAGGATGTTGGGTATTTGGGAGTCCCCATGTTCTGTATGTGACTTTACTGAGACCTAAAACTTCTCTGAAGACAAAATGAAAAAAAGTAAAATACTGTGGGAATAAATGGAATAAAAGTCACTCTATCTACAGAACAACAGATCTTACAGTGATGAAAGACAAAATATAAATTTTAAAAATATTTTTCATTATTTTTTTAATATCCCAATTATTTTAGTTTAGTTTTTCTAAAATATACATTTTATTTCTTATGTTCAAACTATCATTATTATTTCATTTTCCTATTAATTGTACTTGGTGATATTCTTGGCTTCATTTTTGAAAAAGTTTTGGACCACAGAAGTGTTGTCACTGTGTCAGAGGAGGACCATTGGTGTGGGGTTTAAGTGATGGTGGATACATGGGAAGAAGTTCACCTGGGCACACATATACACATATAAGGCATATAAATGTGTTCAAATGTTCATGGAGCATTGTCATAGTGGGTGGAGATTCACACAATAACCGAAAGAATATTGAATTCCCATATTGGGGAGCTCTGCCACATTCTCTAATGGAACAACAACAATCTCTAAAGTGCAGGGCAACAACTAGTGAAGAAGGATGGTCCACTGATGGGTCCTTGATATTGATGATTATGTATATGATCCTTTGCTCTTGAAATTACTACTTAGCCTAGTATTTTATGGTGCGTAAGTGTTACCTCCAGAGAACCTCCATGTTGCTCAAATGTAGCATTTCTCTTAGCCAAACCCAGCATATAAATGGATTACCTTCCCCCCAGCATGGGACATGACTCCCTGGCACCAATGGATTACTACCAAGCATCAATTAGCAATGCAACTGGGAAAAGACCTTGGATAAAAGGGGGAAAAAGTAAAAACAAATGAGTTTGTATGATTAAGAGACTTCAGGGAAACGGACTTGGCCCAGTGGTTGGGGTGTCCGTCTACCACATGGGAGGTCTGCGGTTCAAATCCCAGGCCTCCCTGACCCGTGTGGAGCTGACCCATGCACAGTGCTGATGCCCGCAAGGAGTGCCCTGCCACGCAGGGGTGTCCCCCGTGTAGGGGAGCCCCACGCGCAGGGAGTGCACCCCGTAGGGAGAGCCGCCCAGCATGAAGGAGGGTTGCAGCCTGCCCAGGAATGGCGCCGCCCACACTTCCCGTGCAGCTGATGACAACAGAAGCGGACAAAAGAAACAAGACGCAGCAGATAGACACAGAGGACAGACAACCGGGGGAGGGGGGTAATTAAATAAAAAATAAATAAATCTTAAAAAAAAAAAAAAAGAGACTTCAAAGTGAGTCGGGAGGTCATCCCAGAGGTAACACTTATGCACATCTCAGCAGAATTGCATAGACTGTCAAAGTAGATACTACCCCAAGTAGTGGGACTCCTGAGTGGGTATCTGGAGATACCCAGGTCCTATGGTTATGGCAGGTAGCTCCAGAGTTTGGTGCCTTACAAGTGGGCCCTACTTTGAAGTTTGTGCTTCTGAGTGTAACAGAGTTGGACTCAGCTGTGACTTCTCTACGCATGCCTCTTCTGTCCCTTCTGTTTGAACCTATAGTTGGTGCTGGTGTTGGTAGATATGTGTCCAAGAGACTTGAATCTCTGGCTGTCCATGCGCCTGCTGGGCCCTGAGCTTCAGTGGAGTTGCAGCACCTACTCTCCAGTTCAGTGGACTCACCTAGGACAACTAACAAGTAGGTGAAGATGGACAACCACCACACCAAGGAACTGAAAGAATCTACAACTGCAAGGAAGAGAGTCCAATCCATCAACCATATGGGATTGAGGCCCCCTTTCAATTAGAGTTGGAGTAGGCATCACCATCCCAGAATTGGGGAATAAAATATGGACTAGTGTGGACTTATAGGTATTCCATTATAGACTTATTGTGATTCTAGCAATGGAAGAAATTACATCATTGATGTGGAGACAGTGGCCACTGGAGTTGCTGAAGGCAGGGAGATGGAGAAAAAGGTGTAATATGGGGGCATTTTGAGGATTTGGAATTGTCCTGAATGATATTGCAATGACAGATACAGGTCATATATATCCTACCATAACCTACAGAATTGAGTGGGAGAGAGTAAACTACATTGTAAATGACAATGTAGACTATAATCCATGCTTAGTGGCAATGCTTCAAATGTTTTCATCAAATGCAATGAATGTACCACACTAATGAAAGAAGTTATTAACTGGGGAAGGTTGGAAGGTGTGGGGAGTAGGACATGTGGGAATCCCTTATATTTTTTATGTAACATTTTGTGTAATCTAAGTAGCTTTAAAAAAAAATAAAACATGTATTTTTAAAATAATAATAAATAAGAATTTAAAAAAGAAACTGCCAAAAAATGATATAAACGTTAGTAAAGTCTAATCTTTTTCCTTTCTAAATTTTAATGTTTTTTTTTAAGATTTACTTTTATTTATTTCTCTCCCCATCCCCCCCATTGTCTGCTCTCTGTGTCCATTCACTATGTGCTCCTCTGCTCCACTTGCATTCTTGTCATGCGGCACTCGGAAACTTTCACTTTCTTGTTGTTGTTGTTGCGTCATCTTGCTGTGTCATCTCTTTGTGTGTGCAGTGCCATTCCTGGGCAGGTTGCACTTTTTTTGCATGCGGCGGCTCTCCTTGTGAGTCACACTCTTTGCATGTGGGGCACCCCTGTGATGGCACGGCACTCCTTGTGTGCATCAGCACTGCGCATGGGCCAGCTCACCACACGGGTCAGGAGGCTCTGGGTATCAGTATATGGTAGGCGGACACTCTATCAGTTGAGCCACAACCTCTTCCCCTAAATTTTAATCTTAATTAGAAAGGTAGAACAGGAATAAATATATAATCAGATATAGATATATAAAGACATAACCATAGAAACATCAATTTGTACATGCACACACACAGAAATAACTAACAAGATGTAGTCATACTAAATGTAGGTACCAGATGTTGTTATTGCAAGTAATGGAAAACCTTACCCAAACTACCTTAAAGAAAGAGAATTTGTTGAATTATATATAGGAAACATACAGAAGTAAAAACTCCTTTTCCCTTTTGTATCAGTCAGGATTACCTAGGGAAACAGAATCAACAGTAGGTATCTTAGTAGGAGATTTTATAAAATTTTCTCAAGTGACCATAAGGATGCACAAGTCCAAATTCTACAGTAGGTAGAAACGTTGGTTGTCAGAAGTAGAACTGGAAATTCTCTCTTTATGCTGAAATCACTTCCCCTTTTAAGGCCTTCAACTGATTGGATAAGATGTCATGCATTGCTGTTGGATAAGATGTCATGCATTGCTGACAATCAATCCTTGATTGTCAATCGACAAACCTTGATTGATTGTTGATGTAATCAGCCATCTATGCAATCTACTCACTGATGATTAATTCCATGAAATGTCCTTGTATTACAATTAGTCCAGTACTTGCTTGAACAAACAACTGGGCACCATTACCTGGACAAATTTATTCCTTACAGTTCTAGTTAAAGGTATGTCCTCTGGACAGTCCTGGTATGGGTAGGCAGGTCTTAAATGATAAATCTATTCTAGCATTTCAATCTCTCTAAGGCTTTGAATTCCTTCTTCTACTATATGCCAAGATAAATCAGGCATCTTGACATCAGACATTCTAGGCCATCTTTTGGTCCATGTTTCAATTAACCACCCAAACAAACTATTAGAGTCCTTGAGCTACAGAATTGACCTACAAAATTTCTGCTTAGTGGGCCCATATCAGTAAATTCTGCCTAATCCAACTTTATAGTACTTTCGCTATTATTCCATACCTGTAGTATCCATTCCCACACATATTTCGCTGATTTCTGCCTATATAAATTAGAAAATTCATGTAGTTCTTTTAGAGTATAGTGTATTTCCTCATGGGTCACACTTTGCTCTTTGGCTTTGGGGACTTGCTGTCATTTTAGTCATTTTAGTCAACAGAGAAAAAGGGTGGTGGGAGTGGGTAAGGAGCAGGATTAGAAAAGTCTTGCATGCTACTGACCTCAGAGCATTCTTTTGAATTTTCACCTGGTAAAACAGGGTTAATCTTTTCAGGCAGGGGTTAGAAGGCAGACACCTCAGGACAGGGTGGGTACCAGACAGGCATGCTGAAGTTTGGCTGATACCTGCCTCAGAGCTGGGAGGAGATTCAAACTCCTTGGGACAGATTGAAGGGTGGGTAATACAAGCTTGACATTGTATTGTCCCCACAGGGCAGACCATCCCAAGTTTATCTGGCAAAGTCTCAGCAGAATTTAGTGTTTCAAAGTCACAACTGATATCATTATTAATGTCTCCATACCAATCTTCAGGATCCCACTCCTTTCCAATCAATGCTTCACTTTAACAGCAAACACCCTGTGAGGTTGAGGTTTTAGTTTCTTTAGTAACTCTGCTACTCAAATAATGAGACTCTTAGTCTAGTTTTCAGGGATCTCAAACTGATTTTCTTTCAGAGCACACACTGAAACTTTTACATCATTCATGTGGTGTATAAGTTGCAAATTTGAAGTCCTTTTCTCATCCCTTTCTTTTGTAACTGTATCCAGGGCATTTAGGAAGAGGCAGCCAACATCATTGTACCTTTTGACTAAAAAAAAAACTCTGTTAAAGTATTCAAAACACTCTCACCCAGATCTTTGCTTCTTATAAGCATGAAAATAGTGGAATCCAGTGGTGATATTTTGCGTATCTCCATTGCCAACTCATGCCATGGATTGTCAATGGCCTTTTGATAATTGTAAAGGGAGTCATTAGTACCCTTGAGTCCAATTAGAGTAGAGAACCAATAGCAAAACTCCCAGAACCACTCCAGAAATCCCATGTTTAAGATTCTGTTCCTCAAGATCCCACTCCTGGTACTGACCTGTATTAGTAGTCAGGGTTCTCTAGTGAAACAAAATCAGTGGTAGTTATCTGCAAATAGTATGAGATTTCATAGAATTCTCTCACATAATCATGAGGATGCACAAGTCCAAATTTTGCAGGCATGTTACAAACCAGGGGCTCCAATGGAGGTCCTTGTGAATTCCTAGAATATGTTGGCTGGAAATTCTCTCTCAATGCTGAAATCACTTCCCCTTTCAAGGCCTTCAAATGATTGGATAATTTGTGACTCGTTGCTGACAGCAACCTCTTTGATTAATTGTTGATGAAATCAACCATCTATGCAATCAACTCTCTGATTATTAAAGTCCATGATATGTCCCTGTATTACAATTAACCCACTGCTTGCTTGAACAAACAACTGGGCACCATTACCTGGCCAATTTGGCACATTAGCCTAATCATCACAGCTTTTTACTTATTTATTTATTTTTTGTTAGATTTAGTTTCCTTCCATCTCTCCACTCTGTATTCTTAAGCGCAGGCCTTCAACCTGCACTAGTCAACTCAATAAGGCTGACAAAAACTCTCAAGACATGCTTCTTCATCTGCTCTGAACAAGAAAGAGATATCCCATAAGTACTTAATATTCACTTTTATTGTCCTGTGACCAGTCATGAACCAATGTCTATGACCAGTTAATGGTATTTCCAATTGTCTTAATCTGTTTGTCCATCAATCCTGAACTGGAAGTGGGGACAATCCTATTCCAACTACATGACTGAGAATGCATGGAAAAATGGTTTACCAGAAGTAATTCCAAATGCTGCTGTCAAAGAGGGGAAAGGATGTTATAGAATAAGAATGGGGAAGAGGAGAGGGGGTAGAAAATAAAGGAGGAGAAGGAAGAGGAGGAGGACGAAGAGAAGAAGAAGGAGGAGAAGGAGGAAAAGAAGGAAGAGGAGGAGGAATAGGGCAACTGCTGCAACATTGCATATGCAATGCAATAACAAAAAAGAAATCCACAAATAAGTGTCTTGATAATTCAGATGAGGGAAAGAATCTGAGAGTCAGGAGTACCAGAGACTTTGTGAAGGACTTAGAACATGAGTGTGGAGGTTTATTCATGATAACATCATGTTAATTCAAGTATCATAGAAAATTAAAATAATGATGAAGAAGAGGACAAGAAGTCTACTAAAATTATTGTCCTTCTTCCTGGTGTTTGGGAAAGAGTGGGTAAGTGTGTATGGAAAAGTCAAGGAGAAAGAGCTACATCCTAGTTAAATGTGCGTTTTGTAATCAAATAACTTGTTACACTAAGATAGTAATTCTAGGGCTTCATAATGCTTTCCTTCATAGAGTATGCCATCTGACCTTAAGGCATGTTTGGAACTGAAAATGTATTTTATATTTTTTTATATAGGAAAGACAGAATTAAGCAACAATTAATCAGTAATGTATGATCTTTCTCAGCTATTTGAACTTTACATTAAATGTTCAGGATTTCTTTGAAATATTGGTTATTTTAATGGCATCATTTAATACCAGGATAGCAATTAAATTATATTAATGGCCCATACTGTAGAGACATGTGATGCTAAAAGGAATGACATGACTACTTATGTGGCCTAGAATATTAATCTGAGACCCTGAGAAGTATATAAACTTTAATAGGATAAAAACCTATATGTGTAAAAGGTGACTTCATTTATAAATTTCAATGAAAATTCTAAGGGCCCCAAATCTCACTTCAGGTCAATCTATAAGATCGGAGGGAAGAAGCTATACACTACCCCATCATAAGTGTGGAATCTGTTATAGCCTATATACTAAAGACAGTGAGCAAGAGGTCTATAATTGCTTCATGCTAAAAATTCCTAGAGTCAGGTGTGTGGAATTGGGGGTGAAAAAAGTGGTTAAGAGCCTTGGGTATTCCATTTAGTTAATAATGCATTCATTCATTTAGGAAAATTAAATCCATGATTATAAACATATGAAAAGAAAGATTGCAAACATTTTCTTGTGAATAGTGACCTGAATAGTCACAAAATCAAATCCTAAACCCAGAGCCCAAATTGCTTTCTCCTTTAACAATCATAGAGAGGTAAGATCTATTTGTATTATACATTAAAGAGGTAAGTTAGAATGTTCTGTTCTTAATTTCTCTAGCAAGTTATAATGTCCCTTTAACTCCAGTTATTCTCACAAGATACAGTAGAAAGAGCACTAGATGGGAAATCTGATGCTCTGGATCCAACTCTCCCACTCACCAGCTTGTGACATCATCAACAAGTTATTTAATTCCTCTGATTCTAAATCACTTTATATTTTCAGAAGTCAAGTAAATCTAGATTATATTAAGAAAGCATTGCTATATCATAATACCTATAACTTATTCATTACATTCATAGCAAAATCATTTAGACTTTCAAACCATAATTAAATACTAATAAGGAAAGGATTATGGAAAGATGATGATGTATTAACAGAGCTGAATGGTCTCACAAAAACAATGGAGAAAGAGTCAAAAGCTGTCCAAGGGACCTGCTTTGGGGATAAGCAGACCAGGACTGTACTACACAACTCAGAGGGGGATGAGGGGCATAGAGAGAAAGAAGCAGAAAAGACAAACGAGTTACCAAGCCCCTGTGGCAGCTGGGAAGGGCTCCCCTCTCCCACAATCAAAATATAGGCTGGGGCAAAACTCCTGGCTCTGTGTAGCCAAATGAGAGAAAACTGACAATTTCCTCCCCGAGAGCTGTTTGAGGGAAAAGGGTGGGGAAGTTGTAGTGCTTTTCTTTAGTGAATGTGGCCAGCAGAGCCACTTTGAATCTCCAATCTGGAGATATTACACAGGAACGCTGGAACTCCAAGACTGAAACACATCCATGGAAAGATGTCCTGACTAGTACCATATGCTGGCTGGTCTGGAAACTGCATGGACAAAAACTGTTCTTTATCCAACCCCTGGGAGAAAATCTGCATCCCACTGGTGAGCCCCTGGTCAGATTGTGAAAACTTAAGCTGGACAATTTTAAAGATTGAGAATAAGTTGAACCGAATATCAAATAAGAGCTGGGGGGGAGGGGAATAAACAAATGCCTAAATGTCAGTAAAAAATTACAAACCATACTAGGAAACAGGAAGAGATGGTCCAGACAAAAGAACAAAACAAATACCCTGAAGAGATAAAGGATTTAATACAATTAATCAACGATAATCATAGAACTCTCCTAAATAACTTCAAAGAATTTAAAGAAAACATGACTAAAGAGGTAAAGAATATTAAGAAGACATTGGGAGAGCATAAAAAACAATTTGAAAGCCTGAAAAGAAAAGTAACAAACCCTATAGGAATGAAAGACACAATGGATGAGATTTGAAATATATTAGAGGCACAGAAGTGCAGATTTGAATTGCTTAAAGACAGAACTAATGAGTTTGAAGACAGAACATCTGAACTGGAAAAGACAGGAGGACAGAAAGAGAAGAAAATGGAATAAATGGAACAGAGTCTCAGGGAAGTGAATGACAATGCAAAACACAAAAATATTCACGTTTTTGGTGTCCCAGAAGAAGAGAATGGAAAAGGGACAGAAAGAATATTTGAGGAAATAATGACTGAAAACTTCCCAACTCTTATGACGGACGTAAATATCAATATCCAAGAAGAACAACACACCCCAAACAGAATAAATCCAAATAGACCTGCCCTGAGACACCTACTATGCAGAACGACAAATATCAGAGATAAAGAGAGGATTCTGAAAGAGCAAGAGAAAAGCAAAGCATCACATAAAAGGGAAACTTGATAAGATTAAATGCTGACCTCTCATCAGAAACCATGGGAGAGAGAAGAATGTGGTATGATGTATTTATGACACTGAAAGGGGAAAATTGCCAGCCAAGAATCTGTATCCAGCAAAGCTGTCCTTCAAAAATGAGAGTGAGTTCAAAGTCTTCACAGACAAACAAAAACTGATAGAATGTATTACCAAAAGACCAGATTTGCAGGAGATATTAAAGGGGGTGCTGTAGCCTGAAATGAAAAAACAAGGCTGAGAAATTTGGAGAAGAGTTTAGAAATGAAGATTATTAGGAAGGGTGAGCTAAAGAATAAGGAGACAGACAATAGAACAATATGAAAACAGAGAGCCAAAGGACAAAATGGATGAAGCAATTCAAAATTTTCAAGTAGCCCTTCACATCTACCCAATGAAACCTCAAATATGAAAAGCAGACCTTTCTTGGCAAGAACACTCCTGGAGCAGCAGAAAGTGACACAGAGGATTAAAAAGAGTGAATCATCAGCAGAAGTAACAAATTCTCACCAAAGTCAAGTCCTGACTATGACTTTGAAAGTGATGAGATTATTGCTGTTTGTGTAGTTATTGATGAGAAACAGAAGACAGCTTCAACAAATAAAACAATGGTTATTATGTCTACTTCTGGGACTGTAAAGACTATAACTGAGAAGGAAGATGGTGCTCCAGTACCAGATGGCTCTGCTTTTACCAAAGTCTAATGAAGGAAAATGCATAGTACAAATTATTTGAATCTGTCTTTATTATTATTATTATTTAACATTTTAGATGTAGGGACATTTATTCTGGAGAAATGGCAAAACTCTTGTTTGTAAGACAAGTTTTTCAGATGAAGATATAAAGCTAAGTGGTAGCATTATTGTGTAGCTTTGGACTATGCTTTGATAATTTTGTTTTATGCTTAAGATTAGAATTCTGAGCAAAATGTTTTTGATGGATAAATGTAATTTAATACAACTACAGGATGGATACATTTAAAAGACAAAATTTGAAAATCAAATTCTTGAATAGTAAATAACTTGGTCAGCATTATTAAAAAGTTGACTCGTTGGGAAGCGGCTGTGGCTCAATCAGTTGGGCTCCTGTCTACCATATGGGAGGCCCTGGGTGCACATCCTGGGGCCTCCTTGTGAAGGCAGGCAAGCCTGCATGCTGTGGAGAGCCGCCCGGCCCACAGATGCCATGAAGCACTGCCCAGTCCACAGACAACGTGGAGAGCCAACTCAGCAAAGTGACACAACAATAATAAAAAAGGGAGACAAGCAAAAACACAGAAGAGTGCACAGCGAATGGACACAGAGAGTAGACAGCAAGCAAGCTGCAAGGGGGAGGAGAAATAAAAATGAATAAATACAGACACAGAAGAATCCACAGTGAATGGACAGAGAGAGCAGACAGCGGGCAAAAATCCAAAGGGAGGAATGGGGGATAAAAAAAAAAGTCGACTCATTGACTTTTGTTTTATGATAAAGGAAATAAGTGATTGCTTTCTTTCCAAGAAATAAACTGCTGCTACTATTCAGTTTTCCTTGTCTCTGTAGAGTAAGTTTGTCACAATGCATAAATGTTTTTAAAATTCGTTTTGATTCAAAGTTATGGTTTTGTTATATAAGGAATCCTTGAAAGTTCAGCCAAAAATAATGCAAATGTGGACATTCTGAAGTTTCTCTTACTTCTGATTTGTGCTTAAGTTTTTGGCTTTAAAGAAGTTAAAAACAATGGTAGTTGCCTCCTTCAGTATTTGTTAGATGTGTGAAACACTGATAAATGTCACAATGATGGTTTTATTTTTTAGATTGCTGTAGGTAGTTTAGTCCTTACCACAAGTGAGTCATTTTTTTAAGATTTATTTTTATTTATTTCTCTCCCTTTTCCCCCACCCTGTTGTCTTCTTCTGCCTCCACTTGCATTGTCAGGCAGCACTGGGAAACTGCATCTCTTTTTTGTTGCATCATCTTGCTCCATCAGCTCTATGTGTGTGCGGCACCACTCCTGGGTAGGCTGCACTTTTTTCATGCAGGGCAGCTCTCCTTGTGGGATGCTCTCCTTGTAGGGTGCACTCCTCACACATGGGTCACCCCTACACAGGTCACCCCTGTATGGTATGGCACTCCTTGTGCATGGCAGCACTGCACATGGGCCAGCTCAGCCCACAGGTCAGGAGGCTCTGGGTATCGAACCTGGACCCTCCATATGGTAGGCAGATGCTCTATCAGTTGAGCCACATCTGCTTCCTGAGTCATTTTTTTAAGTGTGTGTTTTCTTAGTGAGTGACTTTTACAAATACATCATAATAAAATGTACTGCTACTTTAAAAAAAAAAATAAGGGATGCTGTAAGAGAGATTCGAATTCTAATCTTAAGTATGAGGAATCCCTCATACTTTCAATGTGACTTTTCTATAATCTAAAACCTCCTTAAAACTAAAGTTTATTTTATTTTAGAAATAACAATGAGAATAGTAGTTTAGAGAAATAGGAGAGATTGCTGACACCTGTCTCCTTTCCTAGTAGTCTGTGCTAATCTCCACAATAACCTTTGGTCATTTTTAAAAATTTTATTGAAGGATATCATTCATACATGATCATACTTAAATAATAAGTGTATAGTAAAAGTTGTGTACTTACAAAACAAACATGTATAATGTCATACAGTGTTCCCATACATCAACCCACCACCAACACTTTGCATTGTTGTGAGACATTTGTTAACAAATTATAAAAGAATATCATCAAAATCTTACTACTAATTATAGTCCATATCTTACCTTTGGTGTATTTGCCCCCATCAACCCTATTATTATTTTTAAAATATATTTTTATTACAGAAGTTCTATTGGTGTATGTTCCTATCTTTATGCCACCACCATGCTGTTTTTACCACTGTAGCTAGGTAATATGGTTTAAGTACATAAATGAGAGTTCTCCAACTTTGCTTTTCCTGTTTAAGATGTTTCTGGTTATTTGGGATCCCTAATGATTCCAAATAAATTTGATAATTGTGTTTTTCTTTTGTTTAGAAAATGCTGGTGGAAATTTTATCAGGATTGCATTGAATCTGTATAAAATTTGAGTAAAATTGACATCTTAATGATATTTAGTCTTCCAATCCATGAGCATTGAATGTTCTTCCAATTATTTAGGTCTTTTTTAAAAAAAGTATTTTAACAATTAAGTTTTAGTGCTCTATACCCTTGGTTGAGTCTATTCCTAAATATTTTATTCTTTTAATAACTATTGTAAATGAATTTTTTCCCCTAATTCCTCCTCAGGTTATACATTACTAGTGTCTTTTAAAGTCTATTTAATCTGATATAAGTATAGCTACTCTGACTTTTTTTTAATTTTATTTATTTATTTATTGGTTACTGCATGCCTGGAATATCTTTTTCCAGCCTTTCACTTTCAATCTATAGGTATCCTTGGGTCTAAGGTGAATCTTTTGTAAACAGCACATAGATGGCTCATATTTTCTTATCAATTCCACCAGTCTGTGTCTTTCGTTTCAGGAGTTTAATCCATTAACTGTAAAGGCAGTTCTTATTTCACCCATTTTGACCTTTGTGTTGTCAATATGACCTTTGTGTCATATTTTATTTTCACTACTCTTTTGACAATTTTAGTTACTTTTATTGATATAATCTTCATTTCTAGACTATCTTCAAAACTTCTCTCTTCTTTTCTTTTCAGACTATAGCACAGCCTTTAGTATTTCTTGCAAAGGCTCTTTATTATAAACTCTCTCAGTTTATCTGTGAATATTCAAAACTCACCCTCATTTTTGAAAGGCAATCTTGCCAGATATAAGATTCTTGGCTGGAAGTTTTTCTCTTGCAGTATCTTAAATATATCAAACCACTATCCTCTTGCCTCCATGGTTTCTGATGAGAAATTGGCATTTAATCTTATTGGGTATCCCATATATGTTATGCATTGGGTGAGAATGGAGCTACCAATACCCAACAGTTTAATCTGTGTGGGTCAAAAGTCCCTGCCATTGCCCAGAGAGTCTGAAGAAACACCAGCCCCTTCCTATCCTATTGGGTGGTAGGGGTGGATCAATAGTCACCCAACAGTTCAGTCCCTGTAGGCCGAGAGTATGTACCATTGTCTGGAGAGGCTGAGTATACAACAGCATCCTTCTATCCTATTGGGGGGTGAGGGTGGGTCCACAGGTATCCACCAGTCCAGGCCATGAAAGCCAAAAGTGCCTGTCATTGCCCAGAAAGGCTGAGGAAAACTAGCTCCCCTTCTACCTTACTTGGGGGCAGGGATGGAGCTATAGGTGTCTGACTCTTCAGTCTCTGTAGACCAAAAACACCTGCAATTACCCAAAGAGGCTGAGGAAACACAGTTCCCCACTTATCCTATTGAGAAGCAGGTATGGAGCTACAGGTGCCCAACTTTCCCATCTACATGGGCTGAAAGTGCCTATAGTTTCCCAGAGAGGCTGAAGAAATCCCAGTCCCCTCCTATCTTATGGGGTTGGAAGGGCAGAGATGGAATTGAAGGTGTTCAATAAACCACTTTGTGTAGGCTGAAAGTGCCTGCAGTGGCCTGGACAGGCTGGGGAAACATAGCTCCTCTCCTATCTTATTTGGGTGTGGGGATGGAGCCCCAGGTGTCCAACTCTTCAATCTGTGACAGTCAAATGTACCTGCAGTTGCCTGGAGAGACTGATGCAGGTCCTGCCAACTTCTTCCCTGCCAGAGGTGGGGCTGGAGCCTATGCTAGGGATGCATTCTCATCTCGGTGGAAAAGCCAGTCCTTACCATCACTGTGATTTTCAATCAGCCCCGCTTCCCCTCATGCTAGGATCAGAGTTAAAAGTGGCTACTGTCCCCTTTCTGACTTGGACAGGCTCAAACTTCACCTATTCTTAGGATTATACTTTAACCAGCCAAATTTACTAATCAGTAGCTTAAGTTGGTGCCCGACGATCTCTTCCTCCCGCATTTTTGAGATATGGGGCTTCCAGTTCCAGCCACAAAATATCTCCAAGGCAGCTTGATCTGCCAGTGCAGTATGGGCACCAGCCTCCACAGCATGGAGTGGTCTACTCAGGAATCTTCCCTGCAGATGGACAGTCTCCTCCTTCTATTATTTCAAGTATGTTGCAGGATGCTCTTCTGGTCTCCTGGAGCCCCAAACTGGTGTTTTAGATAGCTCTGGTGATTACTAATTGCCCTGTAGAACGAGCTGAATCTTGGAGCTTCTTACTCTGTGACGTCTTGCTGATTGTTCAACATTTGCAAGAATTTTTTTTTTTTTTTAAGAATGTCCTTATGTGGCCTTCTTCCTTACTAGATTCAATTCTCTGGAAACAGGAAACTCATCAAGTCCTTTAAACTCAGGTACATTTTAGGTAATGTTAAACTGAACACCTGGAATAAAATACTACTTATCCCTTATTAAAAAACTAGAGTTGCTCGCTGAAGTACTTCCTCCCTAGTCCTGTGAACGTGGAGTGGATTGTGACTTCTCTGAAGACCACCTCTTCAGGCACAATTCTGTCTGTTTATTGTGATAATTCATCTGCTTGTTGGGACAGTCCCTTTGTCTCCATTCCAAGACAGAATAATTCTTTGTTTTGGGTGTATAATTTTGTCAAAGGCTGTCTCCCTTGGGTTTCTTTTCCTCTTAATTAATGTTTGTACTATTTTTCCTTAAATCTTTCCATATCCACAAAGCTATTTTGTATCAGTGGCCTTGTTCTCTCTCAGAATCAGAAACCAGTTAGTTGTTCAGTGGAAGGTGAAGAAGCTCTGAGAACAAAATTAGTATTCAAATCAGATTCATGAAGCATACCAATTATCTCAAAGATCAGATTCCTTGACAGGCAATGTTATAGAATAATCAAAATAACCAGAGGGAAGGAAGGGGCAACTTAGATTTTGTACAGACCAGCCTCCAGTAAAATGAGCGGTGAGGATTAGATGACCTCTGGTCCAATTCCTATGTCTGATATTCAGAGTTAAAAGAATATTCACCATGAAACAGAATTGTTTGTATATTGAATATAGTTTGAACCAAGACGAAGAAAATTGGTCCTGTATTTGGATCAGCAATGGATCTGCATGTCTTGAAATAAGCAACTTTTGAGAAAAGTTTTAGTGAATCTGGTTCTCTCTAACTGGGAGACCTGTGGTTAGTGAACAGTTAAGAAGTTCTTTTGAGGATTTTGTAATATGGTTAAATAAAACTGGACCAATGAAAACTTCCAAAATGAGGGGGTCTACTAATCACATGCCTTGGAGGTTATTAAAATCATAGCCATGTGTATCTTTCTGGTGCCGTGCCAACATCACGTAGAATAACCACTGATGTAGTTTTCCTCTGCTACCTAAGGCATTAGTGAAGAAAAATGTCACCCAGAACACTGAGATTTGCTTCACTTGTGACTGCAAGCTCATGGATAATCCACTCATTCTTTCAATGAGCACTGGAAACCTGCAATATAGTGTATGAGGTTCTTAGTGGGCCATACATATGAAATAGATATATATCTATTCATTGGAAATTCATACACATATATTCACTCATTCTATTGCATATACTCATGCAATTGTAGTAAATACTGAAAGGTTGTAAGCACCATGGAAGAGATGAAGATTAAATACTCAGAAAAAGGGAGGTGTTCCATTTGAGAGCATAAAGCAAGACTTTTATGAAGCAAGAAGCATTTAAAATAGGTCTTGAATGCTGATTTAGATGTGGACATATGGAAACAACAATATATAGCAAAGGCAAATGAAGAGGGACTAGAAAGTTTGGCACATGTAACAAAAAAATTAACATCTAATCCTCCCTGACTGCTTACCATGTACTATTAATATTCACATTTTCAGATGGAGAGATGGGGAAACTGAGGCCCAGAAAAGAGAACTTTCCTAATAAAGGAAATACGAGGTTGTTCATGATTGCTGAAAAATGTGGTTGTGACAGGGAAGAAGTGAAATAAAATCTGAAAATTATAATTGTGGCTAGACAATAAATAGACTTAAATGCTAGATTCTTTCTGTCGGTCAAACTTAGGAGGACCCCAAATAGAAAGTAAAAATCAAGACACTGTGTGTGTGCAGGGGGGAGGTCAATACATAGTTTAAAGTTATGTTTTCTGCATTTGTTAAAATGCTCAAAAATTAGCACTCCTCTAGCAACCTCATCAATTTTGAAGCACAGAATGTCAGTCACACAGAGATGGGATGTTAGTGCCCTTTCCAGTACAATCCTCTATCCCTCTATTTATAAAAAGGAAAAACTGAGGGTAAAAGATAATTAACCCTGATAAAATGTTCCATTCAATTTAAGCTTTAAATAAAGAATAAATAAATATAGGGGCACATGACTACATAATCCTGGTCAATTATTTCCATGTTCCTACTGGGAATTTACAACCAAAGATGATACTAAAACTTAAAATCTCCTGGCACTCATATACTCTATGCACTGCTCAGAAAACAATTAAGTTGTGTTCTCTTCTGTGCTTTAATCATAATAATGTGATTCTATTATGCCACTTAGTTGGTTGGTAACCAGCTGTACACAAGACATTTAGCACAGACAGATCCCCTAAGTGGACACGCATTAATTCCTCCTAAAAGTCATGTAAATAAAAGATGCATCAGAACCTCAAAGGATGTTCTGTTTTCACAGAGATTAGTAAAGTGGCTTGCACTTTCTCTTGTTTGATCAGCTGTTCAGGAATTAACTTTCACTAAGCCTAGTTCATATTAAAAATATGTTTATCTAACAAATATTTTTTATAAAGTATGAAGTTTCTCTTAGATATTTATGAACTGCCATCAGTAAACTCATAGTATGGGGATTTATGTTGAGTTGATGTATTTTTATGCAGTTTATTATTTCAGCAGCTATGCAGAAATACATTTCATAGTTAAAACACACATCTACAAAGAGACATCTAATTCAGGGCTCTGTGAGTTAAATTAGTGATATTTTTATTTCTCTTTAGAGCTGTAGTGTATAATATGTAACTGAGTATATTTTTACAATAAGATAATAACTATTTATTGTGTGTTTTAATTATTGTTTGCATTTTTATTTGGCTTCCATTTTGATAAAATTTAAAGAACACTTTGAGGTACCTCCTTCAGTCATTCTGTGCTTGTGAGACTGGGTTCCAATACATTCAGTAGTGAAGCATTCACTGACGTGACCCAACACCTGTTTCTTGCATTGCATAGTATTTTCATGCTGGAATCTTGTAATAAATTATTGTAATAAATTATTTAGAAGTTTATTTTCAAGCCAAGGCAGCCATTTAACCTTGTTCAGTTACAAAGAATTGTCAAATAAGACAATATAAAAGCAATGAGGTTTCTGTAGATAAATGTTCATAAACTAGAAACAAATTTTAAATATTCAGAACATTATTTTATCTATTTAAGCCAGCTTATGTCCTCTTACTTTTAAATAATTTTCACATTGCATTTTTTCATATATTATATATATTACTTACCAACCTGGTAGAGTGTTGGATGTCTCAGCCTACCTACCCACAAATACTCATACTTGTTTCAACAATCCAAAATATGATATTAAGAGTATTTAATATGTAATTAGTGCTTGTGGCAGTCCCTTCCAATAATTATCGTTGGATTAAAATTAAAATGCATAGTTGTTTGAAATTATTTAAGTTTGAAATGCTCTGCATTATAAAGGTTACTATTTAAAAGGTACTTTATTACAACAGGAAATTTTAAGTAGTACATGTGTGAGAATGGATGTGCATGTCCCAAATAATTAGGCTGAAATCACAACTCAAGTTAATCACATATTGCTGATCAGAAAGAATTACTCCATAAGAAATCAAATTCTTGTTTTCCATAATTTCACCATAATTTTATTTTATATTTACAGTCTTCAATTCCTAATGCAAGGGTCTTGCTGAGGATTTGGGGCATTAGGGAAGAAGGACTGGGGTTGGAGGAGAGGAATCAAAGGTCTGATATGGACAATAATAATTAATAAAACTAACAGGATGTGAACGTTTTCCAGAAGAAATTCTTGCAACCAGCTTTGCGTTCTCGGGTTGCCATGGCCGGGCTCGTGTTAGCAGATCTCTGCAGCTCCAGCCTCATTTCATCCTGCTCAGCAGCCTGGGACAAATCTTCAGGTTCCAGGGCATCGTTCTCCGTCTGGTTGGGTTCAGACAGCAGCTCTGCCAAGAAGTATTTGGCCAGCTCCTATATCAGGTGGAAGGAAGAAAGAGAAGGTGAAGATGATAACAGTGATGATGGAGAAGAAGAAATGGGAATGTCTAATTTGAGAAAGCAGATACAGCCACATCCAAAACCCAGTTGCCATGATGTACACATTTTGTCACAATTAAAAATCAGTTAAGGATATAAAAATAAGAGTAGTTGCTATAATCACGAAGTTACACAAAAATGCTTCAAAAACTCACATATTTCGGCAATTTTTCTGCCTCTGTAGCCATACAACACACACACACACACAGAAATAGCTAGATTATTAAAGCAGTTTTGCAAAGTTAAAGCATGAGCCAACAGTTTGCTTAACTCAATTTCTGTATCATGAATTACAAACTGGAATTGTCCTTAACGTTTTCACTAAGTCACCTGTGGGAAACAAGACCTCTTACAATCGGAAATATAATCGTGTTCCTTCCCTAGAGTGCCCGTTAGCACGGACGTGCCCGCTGCATGGAATTTCTTGTTTATTTAGATGGTAACAACTTCGGAAGTCCGTTTTTTTCAGCACCTGGGTCAGCACCTACCGTTTTCAGCACCGGGGATAGATTCCATCACCCTGTCCTGCTGAGGCAACTTTCCTTGAAAGACAAAGATCCCACTTGAACTATAACTAGTGAATGCGCTGGTGAGACAGAGAAGGGGGGACGGGGAGAGAAAAGGATGGGGGGGGGGAGAGAGAGAGAGAGAGAGAGGGAGGGAGGGAGGGAGGGAGGGAGGGAGAGAGAGAGAGAGGGAGAAAGAGAGAGAGAGAAATTCTGGACTTAGAAAGTTTTCCTAAGAGCTTTGGGCGATAAGAGGCCCTGGAAATCACCTAAATTCCTGAGGACAAGACGGCATCTCTCAAATCCAAACCACAGAGGCTGGGGTAAGGCTAAGAGAAGATGGAGGGATCCAGGAAAGGAGAATGAGGACGTTGAGGAAGTATCCTTACCTGCTTCCCCGCGGCAGCAGCCAGGGACTTCTGCAGAAACTGACGAAGTCTGGGGTCCGAGGGAGCACCGGTGACCCCGCCCATGGCCAGGACGATGGAGAGCGCAGCGAGCGCGCACTGGAGGCGGCAGGACAGCATCTCGGCGAGGCTGGGAAGCCAAGCTAGAGGGCGGATCCTCAAACTCAAGGCGCGGTTCGGCAAGCAACAGCGAGGGCTGTGCACCTTGCACAACTCCTAAAGCGGCTTGTGCGCTTTCCACCGTCTCCCCCTTTTTAAACTCTCTCTCTGACGTCAGGCTAGGAGGCGCCCCCAGATCTCACCAGCGCTTTTACGCACCATTAGCCTCGGGAATCAATCACAGAAGTGAGAGGAGGCAACCGCCATCCAAAGTGGCTTACTGAAGAAAAAAAAAATCTGTCACACGCATGATTTCACACATGCCACAGTATCTATGCAATCATTTATATTCACACAGTGTTATGCACATACACATTCTGCAATTTCACTCACACACAGATACACATAAACATGTGCACACTCAATTACACACAAACAGAAGCCGAGCACTTAGCCCTCACAGAGATAAAATATCACACGTCTGCATGCACGTAAATGTACCCAAACAACTCCAATTATCATCATACTCAAACATTTTAGGAGGCCAAACAAATGCAAAGGACTATGTGTCTGGTAAGTGGAGATTCAGAATCATCCTTTTAAGAACAAAGCTAAGAAGTGAATGTGAATGTTAGAAAGGTCTAAACCATCTCTTCCTGCATTATCTGTGATAAAAATTTTGTACTTGAAAATGTAATGGGACTAAAAGAAATTTCACTTCTCTCTGTAGTGGGGGAAAATGTACTATTGGCTTACTCACTCTCCGTCTTTCCCAGCAAATGAAATATTTCTGGTCTATGTGTCTTTCTATTGTGACTAAGACTATAAGAAAAATATAGTAAGATTGTCTTCATTTTGGTACCTAGAAACTTGGAGCTAGGAAGCAATCTTAGAAATCATCTAATGAATCTGAGTCATTGAGGCCTAAAAATGGGCAGGGAATTTCTCTGGCTCATATTCCACACAGAACAAGAACCAGACCTCCACATGCCAAAGTCAAGGTTCTTTCCACTCAACCCTGAGTTTTCAAAAAGATATCTGGCCAAAGGGACCAGTTTTAGGTCACGGCCCCTCAGTCTAGACCTGTGAAGTTTCAGGAAATCCCTAAAAATATGGGCTTAATATGACATGACTATGTGTGGGAAAAGGATCAACAAACTCTCAATAAGATCAAGCCGACTACACACACAACCACAAACACCTATGTATTTAAGAAATGCTGTCATAGAATTCTGATTGTGTCTGGTTAAGTATCGGCTACCCAGCTGGGAGTTTTAGCAGAGTTTCTTAAAATTTATCAAGGAAGGACAAGTTGATTTCCTGGCATGGACCAGATGTTCCCCAGGGGCCCAACAAGGGCTAAAAATTTGTAAGTTTCTAGGAAATCTATATTAGCTGGACAGATATGCTGCATCTACAGAAATCAAGTGAAGCACAGAACTTGACTGGTCCTGTCACCAGTCACACATGATGGATTGGAATATCTGAACACTTAGACCAAAGGGTTGAGAGATGAGCAGGAGTGTCCTGAGTGGTTTGGATAATTTCACCATTCCCTTTTGTGTCTGTAAATCAAAGCAAAGAGAGAATACACAACAAGGAGGACTAAAACTCTTATGGTCTGACAAGTTCATGCACATGTATTGCAGCATCAGAATGCCACCCATATGTGCTGGAAAAGTCTGTGAGAGCAATGAAATGGGGGTGTGGAACCCAAATCCCAGGAAATGTGTACTATTTCTCTATGTATACTGGAGTCTTCCTTGGCCTCTGACTAGGGGTTCAAAGTCTAGTTAAAGTAAACCAACTGTCCCACAGCACCCCCAAATGATCTCATATCTCCTCTACTCAAGACTTGACATTTGGCATCCTTCATCGAATAAGTGAGAAGATTTGTTTCTCTAAAACAGGAGGCTGACAAAGAAAAAACAGCAGCTCTACCATCTTGCCCTGTGATCTGGGATCCCTGCTTCCTTCTTTCCCAGGCTCCTGCTGCTCTCTTTCTCCATCCTTATCCTCCTCTTTTACACTTTTTATCTCTCCTCTTTCTCCTTTTCTCTAATCCTTCTCTGAGTTTCTCTTTCAGAATCTTCTCTGTTCAATTCTTCTTTTGTCTTCTCTCTTTGCCCTCATTCCTCTTTATATAATTTTCCTCCTCCCCAATCACTTTCTGACTTAAATCTGATTGGATCTGGCTCTTCCCATGCCATCTCTATACTTTTCTCTCTCTTCTCACCTGGCTTAGCCAATATCTCAGACTCTGCATGTCTTACCCTCTCATTTCCCCTCCTTCCCTCTCTTCTTCCCTCCTATATGTTTCTCATCAAAAATACCTGGAAAGTCTAGCTGTTTAATTATCTACATGGGAATACTATAAGTCTGGGTTTCTTTCCTCACACCCTTTCTGAAGTGCTGAGGCTACAGATGAGTTGACTTCTTGGTTTTGTGTTTGCTTTGTTCTGTTTTACAATTGTTATGGGTCTAAAGAAACAAGAGGAGCCAGGACAAAAGGGAGAAAATGTTCTACTTTAAGCACCCCACAGCCAAACTGTTGGCTTTAAACTTTCCCAACCTGGGTCCATTGCAAGCCTTCAGGACCTCTCTCATAAGCTCCAAAGTCGAGGAAAAGGTTTGTGGTTGTTACTGGGAACCCTATTCCAAGATCTTGGTCACTAGGAATAACCTCACTTTCCTTATTCAGCCCTCTGTTGTTCACAAGGCACTTCTCAGTACTTCAGGTAAAAAAAAGGACATTCAGGTCCCATCTTACAGGGGAAGAAATTGAAGTTCTAAAAACATATGTCCCTTGCACACAGGCAGGAAAAGGCAAGATCAGAGACATAATGTCACTCCACTTTAGAAGCCTTCACCTACCCCTGATTCAGCAATGCCAGAGATAACTGGCTGAGTAGTCTGCAGCCAGGCTACAAGTGTTTTAAAAGCATCCAGGCCATCTTGCATGCAGCTTTTCTGGCAAATAAATTATTTTCCACCTTTCTTGTTGAATATACATTTTGGTGTTACCACCTGCCAATATGAGGAGTAAAAGAAACTAGTTTCAACAAGAAACAACAAAATCTGTAGGCAGACATAGGCATTCCATATTAAACAAAGCAGGGAAGTAGACAGTGTCTTGTCTAGGAGTTGGGTAACCTGAGTTCTATTTATTGCTCTGCTACAAACCAGCTCTGGGACATCCTCTCTGGGCCACGGTTTCCTCATCTACAAAAGGCTTGGACTAGGTCATCTTTGTGTCTCCTTCTAGCTCTAATAATAAATGACTTTAAGTGTGAAGAAATAAAAGGGCAAACTGCAATGTACAGTGACATTAAAATGCTGTTACTTTATCAAAATGAGCATTTATATTCGAAAAGAACCTGGATTTTATGTAATAAAGAGGAGGAAGCAGGGTGCAGTGGACATTTCACAGGCCTATTAGAAAGAAGACTTGCTCTTGAGTCTTGCTTCTTGTGCTGGCCTGACTTTCCCATTCTGACCTCAATTTCTTCTATCTGTAAAATTGTTTCACTCAAATTCTTTGTTCAAATATGTACTAAGAGCCTATACTATTTGAGATATCAATGGTATAGAAGTAAACTAGAAAGACAAAATCCTTGTGAGGAGACAGATAATAAATATATTCATTAATTAGTGTGGTGGTTTGAAACTGCATGTACCCCAGAAAGCAATGTTCTTAAAGTTGAAACATTCCTGTGGATATGAACACATGATAAGTAGGATCTTTTGAAGAGATTACCTCAGTTAAGGTATGACCCTCCTCATTCAGGATGGGTCTTAATCCTCTTATTGGAGTTCTTTATAAATGGGATGAATACAGAGAGACAGAGAGAGCATGTGCCAGGGAATCAAGAAGCTAAAATCAACAAAACCTGGAAGAGACAGAAGAGACTAGCAGATGCCACCATGTGCCTTGCCATATGGCAGAGGAACCAAAGATCACCAGCAACCAGCCTTTTGGAAGAAAGAATTGCCTTGATGGTGTCTTGATTTCAACATTTTTCTCACCTAATAAATTTCCATTGTTAAAGTCAATACAATTCATGGTATCTGCTTTGAGCATCCTAGGAAACTAAAACAGTGTTCAAATTGACAAGGGTTAAAGAAAGGAATAGAGCATGATGGCTGGGGAAAGAACCCTCTGAGCAGGAACTATGTGAGCAGAATCCTGAATGAGATGAGGGAGCCACACATGCAAACATCTGAATAAAGCGGGGAGGAACAATCAAGCAAATTCCCTGAGGTAGAAACATGCTTGGTACATTTAAACAACTGCAATAAGGCTAATGACCTACAACAAGGTACATGAAGCAAAGAGGGCTAGGAGATGAGATCAGCATGGTAGGCAGAGTTCAAATCACATAGCAACATTGAAGGCCATGATAAGGAAGGCTTTAGAGGATTTTGAGCAAGAAACTGACATGATTTAGTCTTTTAAAATATGTAACTTCTGACAAATGAAACTACTATAAGAGGGTGAGAATAGAAGCAGAGAGATAACTTAGTGGTCTAAGAACCATTAAAGAGAGAAAAAAAGCAAAAATAAAGGTACACATGTGTTCTTTCTTAAACTCTTTATGGTCAAGGACTAAAGTGCAAACATATTCTATTTTAAATTCTTTATGGTCAAGCTGGTTGGGTTACCATAAAACCCTCTGCAACTAATCCCCAGGGTCTGTCTCCCAAGTTCCAAAGATGGGAGGGGGAGGTGGTTTATGGTTGTTACTGGGGACCTTTTATTCTAAACCTAGTTCAGGTAAGAGAAGATGGTATTTTGGAGATGAGGTAGGAAGAAGGTGAGGAGTTTATTTTGAAGTACAATTGGCAGGATTTGCTTATGGTTTACTTAGATATCTAAGAGTAGAAATGAAAAGAGCCTTTAAAACATTCTTTAAAATGCCTCCAAGATGCAAAAACTTCCAAGTGTTCAGGAAATAGATTTATACCAAAGATTTCTCCTAGACATGTTGCAAATGGAAAACCACTTTATTTCCCAGAGAGAAGACAGGAAGAATTGAGGTCAATGGGGAAAGCAAAGCAGAATAGTGGAAAGGGCCCTGGACTGGGAGCCCTTGACTTTAGGGCTCAGTTTTCTTCCTGCTTAAAATAGGCCTAATAACCCTCACCTTTTCTAAATACAACTTGAGAACAGTCTCAGACAATGTAAGTGAAAGTGCTTAGTAACCCATAAAATATAATTAAAAACATGAAGATTTCTTCTTGTTGTTGCTGCTGTTGGTATTCAGATGGAGGCAGCCAGCTCTGAGCCAAGAAGCAATACCCAGGCAAGCCAGTCATTTCCTTTGGAAGCTGATGTGCCCTGTCCATGCTGTGATCTACAGAGCATGGCCATCCTCATAGTCAGAACACGCATAATGTGATCGGAAGATCTGGGAAGAAATGCAGCAGTTGGTACTGAAATTTCTCCATTAGAAAATATTTCTTCTTTCTCATATAGCTCTCTTTGGAGACATGGTAACTATTCTTCTAGCTTTATAGCTGGCTAGAGGAAGGTTTTAAGTAAAGTTGGGAGAAGGAGATCAAGTTGGAGTAAGCAAACTTCCAAGAGAAGTCTGACTTTGTGAGGTATATTGTTGGGGATGGAAGTAGCTATGGTGAGCATATAGGCTCTTCTCACCTAAGGGCAAGACTGCTTGGGTGAGAATCCCATAGGGACCTTTTCTTCTACAGCATCTCCCCACCACAAAGCATAAAATGAGAACTTATAATCTTCCAAGGGCTTTAATTGGGCTTGATTTCAGCAGGAAGAGCTCAGGTTCATGACCTCAGAGCTACTGATTGGCACAGGAGGCAGACTTCCTTATTTTTTTTAAATACTTATTTTTTTTTTATTTCTCTCCCCTTTCCCTCCACCCCAGTTTTCTGCTTTCTGTGTCCATTCGCTGTGTGTTCTTCTGTGTCCACTTCTATTCTTGTCAGCAGCACCAAGAATCTGTGTCTCTCTTTTTTGTTGTGTCATTTTGCCGTGTCAGCTCTCCATATATGCAGTGCCACTCCTGGGCAGGCTGAACTTTCATGCTGGGTGGATCTCCTTAGGGAGTGCACTCCTTGTGCGTGGGGCTCCCCTACACAGGGGACACCCCTGCATGGCACGGCACTCCTTACACTCATCAGCACTGTGCATGGGCCAGCTCCACATGGGTCAAGGAGGCCCTAGGTTTGAACCGTGGACCTCCCATGTGGTAGGCAGATGCTCTATCCATTGAGCCAAGTCCACTTCCCAGGAGCCAAACTTTCTTGTCAGTTTGGCTTTTGCCAAATTCCACAAAGCCTAACCAAAATGTTTGCATTAAATAATGAAGTGTAAAGAAGTTTATGAATGAAGCCCCTTAGGTTAACTTTTTCCATCAGTAAGGATGAGTGGTGACATTTCAGGCCTGGTCTATTGCAGCAATCTCCCATCTGGTATCTATCCTGTCATTCTCCAACTTAAAAGTTTTCAATGACTCCTCAGTGCCAACTGGTTCAAATGCAGACACATCATCCTGACAGTCATGTTGCCTCAAACACTAACATTCCTGATCAATCTTACCCATCAACCAGCCCTCCCAATTACCCCAAACACCTGTTCTTCCCTGCATGTGTCCTCAGTCTTCCATATCCATTTTAATGTTCATGTTATTCTCTCCACCTGGAACACCTTTGAGCCATGCCTGATTTTAGTGTGATATAGTTTATTTTAAGGAGTTTTTCGAAAGCTTCTCATTTAGAACCAAGATGACCTTCTCCTGTGCCCTAGTAAAGACCTTCACAGATCACCTTATATTTCTGTTCCTTGGGAGTCTGTATGTATCGTCCATGAGTCTAGAGATTCACTGAAGTCAGAAACCCCATCTTGGCTATGTCCTTAGAACCATAAAAATGTCAAGAGGGGATTGGATGTGTCTCAAGCAGTTGAGCGCCTGCTTCCCACATGAAAAGTCCTGGGTTGGGTTCCCAGTATCTCCTAAAAACAAACAAACGAACAAAAAAGCAAAGAAATGAAAAAACCACCTCAGGGCAGCCAATGTGACTCAGAGGTGGAGTGTCAGTTTCCCATGTACAGGTTCCAGTCTCAATTCCCAGCCCCAGTACCTCAGAAACAAAATAAAACAAAACAAAAAAATGTCAAGATCATAGTAGCTGCTGAATAACTGATGGATGAGTTGGAAACACACTTTTCTCTCTTTATAGTTGAGGTCTCTGAATTCTGTAAATGGGGTAAGTACCATAAACTGAGGACTCTATCACATAACACTTTCACCCCAATTCTAGGTAGTTGATACTGCCAGGAACGTGTATTTATTGAACCCTTCATCATCTCTGAGCTTCAGTAAGAAAAAATTCCTGAACACTGCTCAATATAATTATTCCTATATGCTGAGAACTAACTGAAGTTGTCGTGTGAATATACTAACATAGTCCCTGAAAATGTAATGGTCTTCATCTCTATTGGAAAGCCTAAAGAGGAAACATCCATCTACCACTGAAGTAGACATGTGTCACCTGCACAAAACTTGTCTCTGTGTAGTGTTTCACAGTAAAGTGTTTTTGTGTTGACTAGTAAGAGAATGGAAGCCATAGGTTATATAGTTAGTGTGTAGTTGGTCCAACAGTCAGAATTCTTTCTGTTTCTCGAACATTTCTTCTCTCACTGGAGGTAGGCAAGGAAACTTTGCCCCTAATTCACCTCCCAGGTACCCTTTCCTTTCTCTCCAGAAGCATCCCACTTACTGATCTATACGTCTACTTTAGGCTTTTAAGTGAAATTAAAGTAAGCAGAGCTCTGCACCTTCGTGCCATCCAGAGAATATTTCCCAGTTCTCTTTTACCTCATTTCTTCCTTAAAACAAGGGGTTAAATCTGAGGTCTTCCATGAGCCTCCCATCAGCAGGTTATGAAGCTATATTGGCCAAGCCCCTCCATCCCTGGATCTGAGAAATGAGGCTGGAAGCCAATGGCCCTGTCCCCTTGAACAGTGCAGAACATACAGTAAAGTTCCTCTTTATGGCAATTTTGAGAACTTCTCTTTGAAACAGGGTGATAGAAGCCATGTAAGCTTAGCATGTCCCATGGAGAAAGCACTCCTGCAACAGCTCCAATTGTCCCATACTCAAACTTTTGAGTATCTGGTGGTTCCTAACCCAGTCTTCACACCAGGATTCCTGGAGAAACATTTTAAAAGCATAGATACCTGGGTTACACCTACAAAGTTTCTGGTTTGTAAGTCTAGATTGTGCCCAGATATCAGTATCTTTTAAGAGCCTAATTGTAATTTACAACTGGGGGTTACACTTCATAGAAAACTATGGAGACACAAACAACTGCTACCATCTCACTTTTCTCTGTTCCTTTTCTCTTGTCCCTTTTGCCTTTCTTTTCCTATTCTATTCCTTTTCTGCCCCACCCCCCTTCCTTTTGTCCTTGCCTGTCTTCCCTCTCATCTTTTTATTTATTCTTTTGGCTCTTATGGCGGTTTGGAGCTCTATGTATCCCAGAAAAACCTGTTCTTAAACTTAATCCATTCTGTGGGTGTGACTCCATCATGAGTAGGATATTTTGATGAGGTTAATTCGTCAAGATGTGGTCCAACCCAATCAGGATGGATCTTAATCCTACTGGAGTCCTCTATAAGCAGAATGAAATTCAGACAAAGAGAGAAAGCTGCAGAAAGCAGCCAGAAGTCAAAATCAACAGAACCCCAAAGAGAATGGAGAGGGCAGGAAAGCGTGCTATGAGCATTGCCATGTGACAGAGGAGCCAAGGACCAAGGATCACCAGCAGCCAGTCCCAGAACTCCAGTCTTTGGGAAGAAAGCATTACCTTGATGATGCCTTGATTTGATCTTTCTTCTGGCCTCAAAACCATGAACCATTAAATTCCCATTGTTTAAGACATCCCTTTGCATGGTAGTTGCTTAAGCAGCCCAGGAAACTAAAAGCTCCCATCCTCTTTTCTTGCTTGACCACACTCTCCTTCTTTCCTACATTTGACTCCAAGTCTTGGACTTGCTTTGCTAATACACCTGTTGAGTTAGCTTTCCTGATATCACTCCAGAGATGATGCAAGAGGCAGAACAGGGCTGGAAATTTTTTCCACCTACAGACCCAAGAGCCTCCCTCACATAATGTCAAGTTGAAAGAGACCTTAAAAGTTATCTAGTTCCAAACCTAGTTTACATATGGGAAAAGTGAGAACAAGAGAAAGGACAGGTCTCACTTAAGTTCACATAACTAGTTGGTTTAATAGTCAGAATTTCTTATTATCTTAGTTTTATGTTCTTTCTATGATACCAAGTGTATTGGAAAGTTCTTTGAATCCATTCCATCCAAGTGGTTGAAATCATGTTATAAGATTTGTAGCTCCTTTCCTATTCTCTGTGTATGCAGCCCTCTGTGTGCCTAAAGCAGAATTTCATTCCCTGAGGAGGAATTTATCTTATAGAGAAAGCTTTGGGGTTTAATGTGCAGGGATTTGGAATCTCCTAGGTCAAGGCTTCATGCTTTGGTGTCTGCCTCCTTTTTAGGTTATGCATTTCCTAATTCTACAGAACAGTCAGATTTGAATCATTGGCTGCCAGGGGCTCCTTCAGCAGGCATGGGTGCATGGTGATGTTAAACTGAGCTATACTGCCCCCTTCTGGCTTGACGTAGGAGACAATTTCATCTAAAAATTTAGAGCAGGGTTTTATTCATTTTAATTTATTCTAACAAATTTTAAAAGCAACCACCATGCAGAGAGCACTGTGATTGGTGCTGGAGTTGAAATATAGGCACACAAAAATTCCCTTCCTTCAAAGATCTGATTATTGAGAATGCCAGACTCTGGACTGTGGATTTTAGGATGAACAAAATAATACCTTATCATTTCACACCTGTTAGACTGGTCACTGTTAAAAAGTCAGAAAACTGTAAATGTTGGAGAGGATGTGGAGTGCTTTTTCATTGTTGGTGGGAATGTAGAATGGCACAGCTACTGTGTAAGAGTGTCTGACAGTCCCTAAGGAAGTTGAATATATACTTGCCTTGTGACCAGGCAATACCATTACTAGGTATATACCCAGAAAAACTGAGAGCAGAGACATGAACAGACATCTGCATATTGTTGTTCATAGCAGCATTATTCATTGCCAAAATTTGGAACAACCCAGGTCTCCATCAATTGATGAATAGATAAACAAACTGTGGCATATACACATGATGAAATATCATGCAGCAATAAGAAGAAAGGAAGTCGTGAAGCATATGTCAACATGGATGAACCCGGAGGACATTATGTTGAGTGAAGCAAACTATACACAAAAGGACAAATACTGTATGATTGTGCTATTATGAACTAAATATACTGTGTAAACTCATGGAATTAATAATTGTAATATAGGTTACCAGAAAATAGAAGGAGGGTAGAGAATTGGAAGCCGAGGGTTAATCGTGAAGAATTGGTAAAAGTGTTGTTTGTAAATCTTTGGAAAGGAATAGAAATGGTGAAAGCATATCATGGTATTTGTAACTAGCAGAGCTATTATATGGGTATGACAGTGGTTGAAAAGCAAATGTATATTACTTTAAAGAAGGGAAATGTATAAGGTCATGTATATTACTAGAAGGAAAACTAAAAACTGTAATACGGGACTGTATAAGATAGTAAAATTTCATGTAAAACAGGAATATGGGTGGTATTGCATACATAAGACTGCTTTTACAAAATATAAATACAAAAATAGAGAAAAAAAGAATAGCAGCTATGCATGGCAGGGGAAGCATAGAGAGATTGAGAGGTGATGAATTTTGTTTGGTTTTTGTTTATTTTTATTATTACTGGAATAATCAAAGTGCTCTAAGAATGAAATAATGAATGCACAAATATGTGACTATGTAGAATACCATTGACTGTACACTTTGGATGGATTTATGCTTCATTAATATGTATCAATAAATTGATTTGTTTTAAAAAATGCAAACTTTGGCTTCAAAAAGAAGTCCCTATCTGACAAATGATTTCAATTCTGTCTGATCCATGGAATGAAAGAATTAGCCCTAGAGGGGACTGCAAGCACTTTCCAGCCCAGTGCTTCCAACACAGGCTTCCTAAATGAGGCCTACGTCTCACTGCACACAGGACGTCCACGTTGCAGGGATTTTGTCTCATTTATCAGGATTCTGCCATAAAACTTCATAGGAATAAAGGGCTTGAAGGGAGAAACAAAGTTTGAAAGCCGAAGTTCTAATACAAACCTCTTCCATGAAATCAAACGTCCCCAGGCCTCAAATCTGTAGTTAAGAAATGTCACGTTTATAGCTGGTCCCAAAGTTCACTGACCTAATGGTCTCTTTTAACCTACATATCTACGGAGTCACATTCTCTTTGCAAGGTCACTGAATCCACTGAAGTGAGAGGGTGATCCCCAAAAGAGGTTTCACAGGTTTTGAAAGCTCCCTTTGGTGGCTAGTCACACCATTGAGGCCGTGCCTGGTCAAAGCACCTTTGACCCAGGTAATTCCCAGCGCCGTGCTCAGAACCCAGGACCACTGCTCTTTCCTTGCTGCTCCTTAGGCCAGGTGCTTTCAAACTGTTTACTACAACTTAGATAAGAAAAACATTTTACATCAAATCCCATTGCATCTATATGCAAGCCTCTGCACATATTTCTCAAAACAGTACTTACTCTTATCAATTACAATATACTCTCATCACTTTTTCTCTCTAATGCTAGCCATGACCAGCTAAATTAACCATGAGACTCACTATTGAGTCACAAACCTCTGCTGGATGGCACCGCCTTGGACAACTGCCTGCCTCTACTGCAATCTGCTGACACATATGGACTTTGTAGGCTGCTATCTCCGTATTGCTGTCTAACCCTAATGGGGCTCCAGGCAAAATTCCCTGCTACCTCAGGCTACTGGTGCTTACCTCCAAAAGCTATGTCTACATTCTAACCCCCCAGAAATTGTTAATATCACCTTTTTTGGAAAAAGAATCTTTGCAGATGCCATTAAATTAAGGACCTTGAAATAAGATCTTTCTGGATTATCTGGGTGGAACCTAAATCCAAAGTGTCCTTAGAAAAAGAAGAAAACACAGATGCAGAGGAGAAGGCTATATAAAGGGACAGGCAGAAATTGGAGTGATGCAGGCACAAGCCAAGGAAAACTGGCAGAGGCCAGGAAAGATTATGCCATAGAGCCTCCTGCCAACACCTTGATTTTGGACTTCTGCCCTCCAGAACTGTAAGAGAATAAATTTCTGTTGTTTTAAGCCACCAAGTGTGGCTTAAGCAGCCACAGGAAACTAATGAGTAATCAAGCCTCTGCTTTCCCCCCAACTGTGAGGGGGCTGCACCACACTGAATTCAGGTCACAGGTACACTCTGTACGTGGGACCACTCCTCTCCTCCAAACCTCAAGCTTGCTTACTAAGACAGATTCATACCACCAGACACTTTCTTCCCATAGGGAAGTAAATTCTACTGAGGGGCCCTAGAGTCTCTTCTTGAAATTGGGCTCCTATTACAACATCCCATCCCGTCCCTTGCCCATTTCTGACAGACATGCCTCAGTCAGTTAAATCTGAACTGTGGGCATGTGGCAGTTTGATATTATTTATGAATTCCAAACAAGATAATTGATTGTGTTTGTAAAATGGTCTGTTCCTCTGGGCATAATGCCCTTTGATTGTATTTGATTCAGCTGAGATGACTTTGCTTAAATTATATTAAGATTAGGGCTTTGATTCAATGATGTCATTAGGGCGGCTCAGTTTGAGTCCCTGTCCCCCTCTGTGGGCTCTATATATGGACACCCGCTCAGGGAGAAAATGGAAGGAGATACACAGAAAAAGACATGACAGAGGAGAGAACTTAATTTTGAAACTAGAGCCCCAGGGAGAGTTGAACCATTCTCCTGAGAGTTTACAGCTGACCTTGTGAAGAGAACAGAGCAGCTGAGCCCAGAAAGAAATGAGACTTGAGAAGAGAGTCAAGTCTTATGCTAGCCTACAGCCGAGACAGAAGAAGCTGGGCCCATGGAGCCTTGAGGGAAGAAGAAGGCTGAACCCTCGCAGATGTCGCCCACCATCTTACAGAGTTTGTAAGGAAGTAACCTTGAGCAGGACTCTAAAGCCTTGTGACTGACTGTAAGCTTCTACCCCCAAATAAATAACGTTTATAAAAGCCCACAGAGTTCTGGTACTCTGCATCAGCACCCCCCTTAGCTGACTAGTACAGGTCATGTTGGAATGTTTTCCTCAGGAGTTTCCTTGATTTCCAAGTGTATGGGTCATTGAAACAAGACAAGGCTTAGTGTGACAGTGGGAGCAGTGGGTTGGGTGTGATGACAAAACCCCAGAAGAGCGAAATGATTTGCCCAATGCCCAGAGGGTGAGTTTGGGGCAGGTGGTGTGGATCTGGAGGCTAACAACATGTATATGTTTCAGATTTTCCTCCCCCTGCCTACAGTGGTTTGGGAAATACACTCTCTAGATGGATGAGATCAAGTCTCTATTCCTCAGACAAAGTTTACATCTACTCAGCTTTCAACCTATTTATATCACCACCTGCTTCACTTGCTTAAGTGTCCCCCTTTTACCTTAGCTCTGCACTTCCTAATAAAAAGGTTTCTGATGAATTAATGAACTTACACCACACCTTGGGGAGGTGGGGGGTGACCCACTGGCTAAGCAACATTTGACAGCAAGAAACAGGTCATATCTGGGTTCCTAAGTAGAGGACAAGTTCAGCAGGAAGACCATGTTCTTAGATCCAAGGACAGGCGGGATAAGATCTAGTCAGAACATTCCTGCAACGAGTGCATAAGGTCACCTCTCTGCTCCCACCAGTGCTTAGATTGTGTGCCCATTCACGGCCATGTCTTCCAGATCCTAATCCCCATTTTCTTGCTAAGAAGAGGCTGGACATCTTGTCAAAGTTTGACTCTTTCTGATTCCAGTGCACTGATGTAAAAATAAAAAGCAAACCTGTCTTCCTAAAACCCACAACAAAAAGGGGCAGACACACATCTAAAAACTTGTGAAACAAGACAGACTGCCTGTGAATTTTTTTTCATTATTGCATAATTATATTGTTTACCAGTACTTTGTGTGTATGTCTTGCTCCTTGCGAAACCCCTTTTCTCAACAGCAGAGCTCGAACCTTCCAATCTTGGCTTACCTAGCAGATTGCCTGGAATATGCTAAATGCTTGTCAAACTTTGACGAATATTGATTCCAGTGCCAGTCAATGTCTCCAGCTATCATCTTTATGCAGATGATTCCTACCTCTTCTCTTGTCCTCATAGTCTCTCCCTCCTTTTTGATGCCCCATTTAATTATTCACCTCTTGTGAATTCTTCTTTGCATGTGTTTCTTCTCTTCTCTCCATTGTTGCTGGAACAAGCAATCATTCTAATTCAGGATTACATTACCTCCTTGTGAAAGATTTTAAAAGTTTCCTAATTGGCCTTCCTACCTTCAGCTGTCATCACCATCCCCGAACCAACCACTTCAAATCTATTCTGTACTCCATGGCCTGATTAACTTCTGAATACACATCTGCTCACATGCCTGCCTCCCTTCAAAATTGCAAATGCAAGCCAATGCCTTCTGCAAAAAAGGTCCACACCCTTACTCCAGTTTTTGAAGTTCTCAGAAATGTAGCTCCATTTTTATTTCCCACTGATCCCTCACTCTTCAAAAAACACATGTATTCACCATTCCCTAAAGTGGCCCATACATTTCAGTTTCTGTCAAGCTGAATGCTCATCTATCTGCAGTACATGTTTGCCTTTCTCCATTTATCAAAATCTACTTGCTCATAAGGGAATATTTTTAATACCCTATCTTCCATGAAGAGGTGGATCCAGATTTTTTAGGTCCTGGGGTATATGTGATTTAGAGGGGAGAGTATCTCTTTAAGAAAAAGAATACAAAAATATTAATACAAAATTCTTTCCTATCAGGTACTTTAATAGGGATACAGAGAACAAAAGTATTGAAACATACTGAGTGCCAGGACTCTGAAGTAGGTACACTGGGAAATAGACATGCAGGAGGATTATAAAGAGAAATTTAAAATGATCTCTGCCCTTAAAAATTTCTAGCACAGTCAGAGATATAGACACATAGAGATAAAAACTATCATAGAGGACAGGATGAATTCATTAAGTACAGGTTCAAGAAACAGTTTGTGGGAGTGTGCAGGATGATGTCTCTAATTCTTTCTGGGCATCAGAGAAGACTTCTTAATAGATGGCATTTGTTGGTGGACTTAAAGGAAAAGAATAATCCAGTTTTTTGCAGAGAATGGGAAGAAGACAATGGCAGGCTTGGGGATCAGTGTGCTTGAGGGGAGTTAGTGGTGAAAATGCAATGTGTTTGGGAAATAGCACATAGTGCTGTGTGACTGCAGCTCCACCAAGTGATGAACTGGGAGATGAGCCTAATGTATGTGTATGGTTGAATTTGACCCCGAGCAACAAAAATCCCATTAAAGTAGAGAAGCGTATTCCTCTTTCACATAAAATTCCAGGCTGATGGTCCTGGACTGATAAAGCACATGATGAGATTAGGGACTAGAGTAACTTCTATCTCATTCTTCCCCATGCTTGGACTTAACCTTATGGATAGCATCTGTGTTCAGGCAACAGGATGGAGAAATGAGAAAGAAGAGTAATGCAAAGGACACATGGTCATTATCTGTGGAAGAGTGTGTTCCCCAAAGTTGGCTGTAATAATATCTCCCACAATGTGACTTTGACATTCCTCCTATTGAAAGGTAGAGTGTATGACTCCTCTCTCTGAAACTGGGCAGATTTGGGGACTGTTTTAATTGATAGAGTATGGTAAGATTGACATTTTGTGATTTCCAAGCTTATCAGAAAAGAAATTTTAACTTCCATTGTCTTCACTGGAATACTCATTCTTGAAGATTTTGGTCACCATTTAAACAGATGGCCATGATGTGAGGAAACCCAATAGCCCACATGGAGAGGCCCCAAGACTACACAAAGAAAGATTTTTCCTGGCCAGCGCCTGGATGCTTCAGCTCCAGCCACAGTCTGATTACAATTATATCAAAGACTCAGAATCAGAAGCACTCAAAGTGAGCCTTTCCCAAATTCCCGACCAACAACAATTATGAGGGATAATAAAATTATTACCATTGTCTTATACCACTAAGTTCTGCAATGATTTATTAAACAGCAATACATAACCTAAACACTGTCTCTTAGGGAAGTTTTCCACAAAATTGTGACATATATATTCTGTGTAACTTATATTCCATTAGCCAGAACTTAGGCAATTGCCATGCCTAGCTGCAAAGGAGTATGGGATAAATAGTCTTTACTCTGGGAAGTCATGTACCCAGTTAAAATCCTTTTACTATGGGAAAAGAGGAGCTCAGATATTAGGAGACAACCAGCATTTGCCACAGCTAGGAAAGGCACTCTTTAAAGCATCAGAACTGCTTGAATACACAGTGCTAGTCTAAAAAAAGTAATTATTTAAGAATCACCTGATATGTAATTAAATCAATTTCGGTTATTTATTTCTAGCTATTTTCTAGTGAAGATTTAATTAGTTTACAACAGTAGATTTTTTAAAATGGTGAATTAGAAGTAATAACTTCATGTCCAAGATAGTTAATTCAGACCATTCATCTAACTTTCAAACCTTCCAATCTTTCCAAGTTTTCCATTGGCACAATCAAAGAAATGCAAAGTAAAGAGGGTTCTGTATTTCCTGGAAACCGCAGATGCTTAAAAGCTACATTTCCCAAAACATTGGGAAATGTATGTATGATATAGTGGCAGTCATAATAGAATTGTTTGTTTGTCTCCATATGCAAAGAAAAGCTTGTCTTGGGAATAAGAGGAAAAGGCCATTTTGCTGGACCCTCACAGAACAGCATTAAGCTTCCCAACCTTGGAGCGTCCATGTCAGGAAATGAGGGAAGATGGAAAGTCGGTTGATGGGGGCAAATCTTGCTGCTACTGCAGAACAGCACCAGGTCCCCATACGAGTGTCAGGTCACTGAACTAATTTCCAGATTAAATTTGGCATGAAATGTAAAGCAAAAAAGATGATAACAAGATTGACTCCCAAAGACGGCATTCACGATGGTCAGTGAGAGAAGCAGTACCCTAAAAGAAATGTCATGCCACGTTCCTACACACCCCCTTTACTATCACCCCCTTTACTTCTTTTCTGGGAAAGGAAACTATGGTAAAATAAGGTAGTTTTCTTCTCCTTTTATGAGAGATCAAAATAACTTGAACAGATACCACATAATCTCTGATATACCCACCCCAACTCCCCCAATGTAAAAAAAGCAGCAGAGAAAAGACATCAAATACATGAAAAAATATTTAGTTCAAGCAAATGAAAACAAACCAAAAAAGCTACTACAGGAAATGGGGGGGGGGGACTTTAAAAACTCTAACTTGTATTTGCCACAAGATTTATGAGGATATTGCATTGATTAAAAAAATGGTCAGGCAATGTAAAAGGAAAAAAAACATTAGGTTGCTGCTGGAATTTTTCTCTGCCACAATAAATTGCAGAAGACATTGAAATAATGCCTAGCAAGGTTTGAAGGAAAAAACAACAACAAAGATTGTAATCAAAGAATATAATACTTAGCCAAGCTGTTTTTTATGGATGAGAGCAACAGAAGACTTTCTCAAACAGCATGCCACCCACATAATCTCCCAGAAGATATTACTTGCAAAAGTACTTCAAATGAAAGATGCAAAGTAAATCAAAACAATGAGCTCAAGCATGTTGTGGGCTGGTTTAAAATGGTGAGGAGAAAGAAACTTGTAAAATTTGAGTTGATTCCTAAGTTTCTTGTTAATAATATGAAACTTAATGCATATGTCTAATACAAATATTTAAAGAAATATATGAGTTATAAAGTATTTTATTAATTTAGTTATAAAATACTATATTATTCTAACAAAACTGAGAGAGAGTGTATCTCCCTATCTACTAAAAGAATTAATAGCTATTGTAACTTTCTTGAAATGAACATACGGATATGGATGCAAATATATTTTCTGAAAACTCAAAAATAATCATTAGCAGAATAAACATTCATTGCATAATTTTCTGTAGGGAAAATGATTTTAAAATTCTAACAATATAGTAAAATAAATTTTTAAAGGCCTAAGAAACATTACAAAAGAAATAACATATATATATATATATATATATATATATATGGCTCTCCTTCTTAATTTCTAAATCAGCTGCACCTGGGAAATATTTTATTTTATTTTTTTTATCCCAGATAGAACACATTTAAAATTTCCAAACATTTTTAATTTTAGATTTTGGTTAACCTTTTGGTTTACTATCTCATTTAAATATAGTACAGTGAGAAAAAATCTTCTCCATGTTTTTGTCATGTTCAGACGTGACTACGGAGTTGTTGTGTTCTTGTCTTGCTCTATCATTACCACAGAATGGCCTTGACTGATGTTGATGTTCTGTGAAATTGTTTATTTCCAACAGGAGACCCACTGTGCCTAGCTATGAGTGCCCAACCAGCTCCCAGATGTCAGGGACTATTTTATCTTTCTCATCGTCTACATATATATGCATATGAACACACATATACATCTATAATCAAAATTTTTCTATATTTTATTTTATTAGGAATATTTAATCTTAATGAATCTACCATGCAAAATGTATATGGAGATACTGTATTTAAATCTTTAAGGAAGTAACTATTTTATTGTATGAACAAACAAAAAAGAAAATCATCTGCATGGTAAGAACTCTAACTAAATTCAACGTGTGTGAGCAACTGGGACCAGAAATGAATTACCTAGTTTCACTGATTATTAAATTAGTTAACTGACCTTATTTTCAGCATTAAATATACAAAATTGTCTGTTATTAAGTTGTGATTTGTAGTCCAAATTCTCATTGTTCACAGAGCACTCAAAAAGATCATTCTTTTTATCTTTTTTGAGGTATTGGGACCTCCTATGTGGGAAGCCAGTGCTCAACCACTGATCCCCATTGTTTCCCCTGAGTTGTTTTTTGTTTGTTTTGCTTGTTGTTTGCACCAGGAATCAAACCTGAGACCTCCCATGTGGGAAGCAGGCACTCAACAACTTGAGCAACATCCACTCCCAGATCATTCATTTTTATACTTAAGAACTGAAACTTTTCTCAGCTGATGAGTGAGAAACAAAAGACCGATGGAGAAAGATCAGAATGAGAGGAGAAAATATTAATGTTTCTGCATTAGTCTGCCAATGGGATTCCTATGCAAAGTACCAGAAATCTGTTGACTTTTATAAAGAGGGTTTATCTATGGTAAAAGCTTACAGTTCCAAAGACCTAAAAAGTCTAACTCAAGGCACCATAAGAGGTGCTTTCTCACCAAAGTCTGTTGCTACATGTTGAAGCAAGATGCCCACCAATCTCTCTCTGGTCTCTGCCTTCCCCTCCAGTCTCACCCTTTCCTCTTGACCTCAATGGACCCAGCCTCTTGAGGCTTCATACTTACGTGATCCTGAAGTCCTCTCTCTCCTGGCCTAGGGCTCGTTCGTTTCTAGGCCTTCTATATCAATCTGAGTTGTTGTTTTTCATCCAGTTTCAGGTGTAAGCTAACAAGGGTCTCAGCAGTTTGAGCCTGCTCCTTTTTGTCAAACAACAGGATAAAAAGTGACAGAGCTCTATTTTCCTGTGTCTGTTGATATAAGACCCAGCAAGGGGGTGGAGACTCAACCTGAGTCACACCCATTGACATAGTCAAATCAAAAGCCCAAAACAATCTTATCAAATCATCTAATCAAAGGTCTCTCAGCTGAATTTAATGCAATCAAAGGGTATCACACACAGAGGAATAGATTAGTTTACAAACATAATCTTTCCCTTTTTGGGATCCATAAAATAATCTCAACCTGTCAAAATCCACCCTCTGAATCCCCAAAAAAAACTTTACAATATTACAAAAACCTTAAATCATTTCAGTAGCAATGCTAAGTACAAACTCACTTCAAAATCAGTTATGGGGATACAGTTTGTCTTGGGTCAAAGTCCCCTCTGGCTCTACTGTAGACCTGTGACACTTACAAAAAATACAAGTTATCTTCTTCCAGTATATAAAGGGGGAACAGACATAGAATAAACATTTTCATTACCAGAAGAAGAATTTGGGAGGGAAACATATGTCATAGGTCCCCAGCAGTTCTGAAAACCTGCAGGGCATACTGCATTAGATTTCAAAGTCTGAGAGTCACCCTTAAAATGATGGTTTCTCCTTCTCCTTGGGTTCTCTCCAGGTCCCACCCTTTCCACAGGCATGTCCAATGGCCATTTTCTTGGTCCCACCTCCTTCAAGCATCTGGGTGGCAACCAAGCTCCAGACCTCATCCACCAAGAGCAGCTGGCTGATTATCACATTTTTCCCCAATCTGGAGGGTACAATCTCAACCCCCTTAGTTCAGTGAGGTGGCAGCAACATTGTCCCTAATCTCTAGCAGACAGACCCAACTCTCTTCAAACAGTGAGGTGGAAACCTGGCCCTCCCTAATCTATGGGGACTAGGCCAAACCCCCTCAGATCAGTTGGGTAGTGACATCATTCTCCCCAACCTATAGGCAACAGGCCCATACCCCTCAGAGAAGTGGCCTGGCAACCTAACTCTCCCCAAACACCCAGGAATGTGCTCCACCCTCTCTGTAGCCTGGGGCAGTCAAACTCTCTGGGAATAGCTGGCTGGAACATCCACCTTCTTCAAATACCGGAGCAAATTCATCCTCTCCAAACACATGGGTGGGGTCTCTCTCTTTTGGCCTGAGGAGATGTCCTAATTCCAGACCTCAGCTTCCATGGTTTTCCTCTTAAAGCCCTTTTCCCTTCCATCTCCTCCTCTCTGTCCTTTTTAGTCCAGGTTGACAGTGGTTTCATTCACACAGATCTCTCAAAAAGCTTGTTGGTTTATCATTCAGGAAGCAGAGTTCCAAGCCATCAGACAGTAAAACTTTCCATGGGTCTTTCCTGGATAACTGCATTTTTAATCCTGACTTACAAGTGCCAGGTTTAGTTAATTCCTCAAATGGTGCACTACTATCTGGGGGCTTGAGTTCCAGAAGCTTGAAATTGCCTAAATCAATCTCTGTTTCTTCATGTCCAAAAATTCAGTTCTCAACTTATCTCTTTCTTCTAACGTTTTGCTATAAATTGCAAGGCAAAGTTAGGCTGAATTCTCCATTTACTTTGGATATCTCCTTAGTTAAATGTCAAAACTCATCATTTTCAAATTCTGTCCTCCATCTAACATCAGGAGGCAATTTCACCAAATTCTCTCAACATCAAAACAAGGATCATTTTCCTCCAGTTTCCAATAATAGTTTCATCATTTCCTTCTTATGCCTCAATGGAAATAACTTTAGGATCATTCTCCTAATAACCCTATATTTCTACCCACAGTCTCTTCAAAGCAAAATAGGCCTTTTCCATCAAGCATCTTGCAATTCCTAAAACAAAAATCAAAAAAACCCTCCCCCATTTATAAAACCATTCCAGCAATTTTTGAAATTGCAAGCAGCACAATCTCATTCTCCTGGTACCAATTTCTCTTTAGTCTGCCAAAGGAGCACTGATGAAAAGTACCAGAAATCTCTGGCTTTATAAAAGGGGTTTATTTGGGGTAGAAACTTACAGTTCCAAAGACCTAAAAAGTCTAACTCAAGGCACCATAAGATGTGCTTTCTCACCAAAGTCAGTTGCCACATGTTGAAGCAAGATGCCCACCAATCTCTGTCTGGTCTCTGCTTTCCCCTCCAGGCTCATCCTTTCCTCTTGAGCTCCATGGGCCCAGACGCTTGAGGATCCTGAAGTATCCTCATACTTATGTGATCCTGAAATCCTCTCTCTCCTGGCCTAGGGCTAGTTTGTTTCTGGGCCTTCTATATCAGTCTGAGTTGTTCTGCTCTTTTTCTAATGTCAGCTGTAAGCTACCAGGAAAATAAATGGCTCATCTCTCCCCAGGGCCTCAGCTGTTTGAGCCTGCTCCTTTTTGTCAAATGACAGTATAAAAAATGACAGCACTCTATTTTCCTATGTCTGTTGCTGTAAGACTCAGCAAGGGGACAAGGACTCAACCTGAGTCACATCCATTGACATAGTCAAATCAAAAGCCCAAAGCAATCTTATCAAACAATCTAATCAAAGTCCACTCAGCTGAATTTAATGCAATCAAATGGTATCACACAGAGGAATTGACTAGTGTACAAAAAAACCTTTCTTTTTGAGAGTCATAAAATAATCTTAAGTTGCCACAGCTTCCTTTAATTAGCATGTGACTAGTGCCTAGTTTAAAATGTACAGGCATTCAAATATTTCTAGATAGTACAAAGGGTAAAATTGTTAATTCATTGTTTTTATTTTAAAAAATAAAAGCTCTAAAAATCACATAAAAATGTTTATCATAAATCAAAATGCTCATACTGACCACATAACAATAACCTTACTCCTAAAGAGCCAAAAGATTTGTTTTCATCCAGCTCCAGCCTACCTTTTTTCCTGCACAATTTCTAGCTAGTCCTCCCCTACCCATAATACCCTCTCCTCTCATGCTCCATTGCCCCTGCACTCTTCTGGTACTTGATTCCTTATTGCTTGCTGAACATGAAATTAGCTCTACCATTTGGTCTTTCCTCATCTTTGCTTAGCACGGGATGCACTTACCTGCCTATAAGCTCCAGCCTTGATCTCCCAAACCATGCCTGCACATCCTTCAAAATATATGCCCTCATGATTCCTCTTCTCGGAAACCATTCCTAATGCCTCATTCTGTAGGTGTGATTACGTTCTCCCTTTACTAGCACAGCATTTTTTAGCACATATTGGATTCCCCCCATGAATTGTAACCTCCAAGTTAGGGACTATATCTAATTATCTTCATTATCTTGGAACTTAAGGCAAGCCAGGAATAAAATAAACCAGAGTAGATGTATAATGATGAACAAAAACTTAAGGAATACCACAATATAACCATAAAATATATTCCATGCAACATTTTTCCAGGGGTGAGAATAGGTTTGTACTGACTCATTCCATTTTATTGTTGTACTGGTTCCCATATCTTCAGAAACTGCATGCCTTCTTCCTTTGTATGGACTGTCATCTTCATCAGGTATTCTGCACTCAGCTTCCAGACCAACAATCAGTGCAAGCCATATTTGCCTACTCAATGATGCAAAATCAGCAAAAGATACACAATGGGGGTTGTAAATCATTGTCTTCTTGCAACACCTACAACAGAGAGGTAGTTATAACATATATATAGAAAAAATATATGGAGCGGCTTCTCTTGACAGGTCTCAGAGGCCTCTGGAGGGCTAGAGAATAAATATTCATTCCATACCAAAGTGGCAATGAGGCATGATCCCTGCCTTAATCTCAGGCCAGGTTTCTACATGAGATCTCTCCTTAAAGTCTTGTCAGCAAAACTGACAGGCAATTTTTGCGTATTTCTCAGACGTGTCTACCCCCAGGTTTCTAGAAGTCTGACTTCCCTCTCTGTCTTGTTTATTGGTCTGAAGTTCAGTCAGCATCCAGATATTAATGGGTGATACTGCCCTCTGGCTGAGATACTGTAGTTCCTGCCCAGTGTCTGAGCTGAGTCTCAATGTGTATCATGTGGCTCAAACAGGCTTATTTCATTCTTCACACCTTGGCAGCCTGTACTCCATTACCAGCTTTAAACTAGCCTTATAAACCTGGGCATTTCGATAAGCCTCAGTTTCCCCTCTGCAAATGTGGATAATTACAGTAACTATCTCATGGGATGTCATTAAGTGGAAATTAGACATAATAGCTGGCACAAAATCTGCATTTCCTTCACTTTCAGCTTGGGATATCACAGTTTATAAAACATGTGCAGGATTGTTTTGGGGATGGGGATACTGTGGGAATGTTGCATCCCAGAAGAGAAGAAATTAGTCAAGCATTCTGGCAAAGAAGTTGCTTTCTGCCAAGTACTGAGGAGAGAAAGATGAAAAACGAATGACAGTGGTGGGCAGACACACATGCAAACAAGCAATGATGATACAATATGATAAGTGCAGTAGCAGATGTAGCCTCAAGGTGGTGCTATCCTAACACCACCTGGGGCAAGAAGGCTTCACCAGGGAGCTAATGCTTAAGCTGAGACTTAAGGAGTTCCTTTTGATAATCAATGGAGGGGGGGGTGTTCCAGGGAGAATGAGCATCAGAGTTAGAAGACCATCGACCTGATCTGAGAGGCAGGATCACATGGTGATTGAAAACTCAAGTTCTAGAGTCAGGGAGACCCTGGATTTCAATCTCAGCACTGAGACTTACTAACTGGGTCACCATGAACCAGTATCTTTATTTTTCCAAACCTTGGCCATAAAATGAAGATAATAATATTACCTGCCTCAAAGGGTTGTATTCAAAATAAATTAAATGAGACAATGCACATAAAGCACTTAACACAGCACCTCACTGTGAACCTCATGGTGAACATTTATTGAGCCCCTTCTCAATAAGTGCTATGTATTATTATTATCTGGGAAATTAGATATGACTTGATAATGATATTAAGTTTTGTTCATTAGGTGAAGGGAGCCCTGGAAGAGTTTAAGCAGGGCAGTGGAGATGACCATATCTGATTATTAAGAAATCACCCTGGGGCAGAGGTAGAGTGGAAGACAAATTTGTGGGGAGAGGCTACAGACACAAAGATTATTAAAGAGGTTACTGAGGCCAGAGACACAAAATGACTAAGTTTGGGAAGCAGTAATCATGCAAGAAAGAAAGTAGACAGATCCCAGAGGTACTTGGGAAGAACAATCAACAGGACATGATTAGCACTTAGTACAGGTCAGGTAGGATGGTGAGGGAGGTCAGGAGATAATTCCCAGGTGTCCGAGAAGTAGGACAAACAGGTTTGGTTGGGAAAATGAGGAGCTCAGCCTTGGTCATGCTGCTCTCGAGGGGAGCTCCTAGTGGACGGGCCTATTGGTATGCAGATCTGGAGCTCAGTGGAAATGCTTAGAGAAAATATAAGACCTGGGAGTTTACACACAGGTGAAAATTCCAGTCATGAGTGGGCATGTTATTGATGGAAAGGAGCAGAGGGAGAAGAGAATCCAGGGGAGCCAGCAGATAAGAGATAGGTAAGAGAAAGGCACCCACAAAGAATATCACAGTGGAAAGAGCACGAAAGTAGCAGAATCAGGAGCAAGGGCTGTCAGGGAAGCTGGGGGAGATCTTCAAGCTGGCAGTGTAAAATGCAGCAGAGAGAGGTAGTAGAGATGGTCATATGTGAAATATTAAGAAATCACCCTGGGACAGAAGTAGAGTGGAGGATGGATTTATGGGGAGAGGCTACAGAAATGAAGATAATATTAAGGAGGCTAGTGAGGCTAGAGACACCAAATGACTGACAGAAAAATGGCCTCTTGTTTGGCAATGTGTGTGTGGCAGTTTTAGGGGCATGGAAACAAGTCTTCCATGGATTAAAGAGTTAATAAGAGGTGGAGGTTAAAGTATTCTACCCCCATTGAGAACTTTGAACCATTGGCTTTGAAGGAATAAAAAAATACATGGCAGTAGTTAGAGGGGTACATGAGAACAGAGAAGGGTCATTCTAGTAAATATGAAAAAGAGGAAAGTATTACAATATGCTGAGAAAATGAGCTGAGGAGGGTGTTTTAGTTTGCTAAAGGCTGCTGGGAGCAACATGCCAGAAATATGTTAGCTTTTACAATGGGAATTTATTAGGTTAAAAGCTTACAGTTCTGAGGCTGTGAAAATGTCCAAATCAAGGCATCTTCAGAGATGCTGTCTCACCAAAGGTCAGCTGCTGGTAATCCTGGACTCCTTCCATGTGGCAAGGCACATGGAGGCATCTGCTTCTCTTCCAGATCTCATTGCTTCAGCTTCTAGCTGCTCCATCTGTGACTTCTTCTCTCCCAGGTTTTCCCTCTCTGAGCTCCTGGGTTCCTTCTCTCCATCTCTGCAGCCTTTTCTCTGTGTGTGCAGCTTTTTAGTCCTCTGTTTATAAAGGACTACAGTAAGAGGATTAGGACCCACCCTGGGTCCTGCGATCTAACCAAAATTTCCCTTAATTTACTCTAAGCAAAATGTTCCATCTATGATGGGTTTACAGGCACAGGAATGGGTTTGCTTTAAGAACAGGATTTTCTGAGGTCCACCAAAGACTCAAACCAGCACAGAGGAGTAAAAGAAGTCCATCTTCTAGAAGTTTCCCCTTGACTTTATTTCATATCACCTAGTCTAACCCCCTTACACACTTCTGGGTTCAGATCACTCTCCATCCTTCTTCTCACAGTCCTGACCTCAGATGCCCCCAGGCTTACTGTCCCATCTGACGCAAGATCCTGCCCCTTGACACAATCTTGGCAGTCTACCCCTAGCTCTATAAACCACAATTTCTGTAAGAGATCCTTCTGGCACTGCTGCATTCCAATTCAGTAACTTCATGACCCCTTTAAACTCCCAGGGTGGATTAAGGCAGATGGCAGACAGTCCTCTGAAGACCATTGATCTCTAAGTCTCCTGACTTTCATCTTCCCAGAAATCACTATGTGTCTACAGTTGAGCAACAACTCCCACAGGGTGCACACTCTGTACAGGCCCAGCTGAGTACTAAATGAACTGACAGAAGTGAACACAGAACCTCACATGCCCACTCATTCACAAATGCTCCAGCTCCCAGCTCAATGCTCTTCATGTACCTCCATTGCTGCTTCCAACCAAAGAAAGGCAAAGATTCTTCCAGATTGCCTTGCTCTTTGCTCCTGAAGGTCCACAGACAAATCCAGATAAGCCACCAGATATCCCCGCCAAAGTGGGAGAAGAATAAAGCTAGCTCCACATGTACAGAGGGCAGATGGGACATAATGCCCAGAGAAGCCTACCTCTGGGAACATATCTAAACAGACTCCCCACCTTAACCTCACCTTCAGTTCTCTTGTCCGTGCTTGGGACAGAGAATGTGAAAATGGGATATAGACAGATGTGAACATCAGGGGATTACTGGAGGTACAAACAGGAGAGTTTCTGTTTCCTATTACACACAATGATCAACAGTGTCATCAAGCCCCAACCTATAAGTCAAACTGCCCACCTAAGCCACAACTAACATAAAGGAGAGGGCACAACAAATATATCCCCCTAATGGAGTGGTTTCATTGACTACGTAAATGGGAAGGTAGTGGGAGACAGGTGTTGTTCTGCCTCCTCAGGCTCATGCTTCCCTTTGCTCATAGCTTCTTCTGAATGGAGACACACTGCTGTACTGTCACCTGAAAGATTGACATCCACATATCTGCCTCATCCCCTTCCCACAATATCCACAGAAACTGGGGCAACTCTACTTTACTTTCTACTATATTTTCATGCATGATGGCAGAGGAACACCACTCTGCATCATGTGTGAGTACCAGGGTCAGTCTGCACACATTTCTGCAGAGTATAAGAATGTATTCTGCAAATCCCAAACCAAGACACACACACGTGTGCACACACACAGTCATTGCCTTGCAGTGAATTTCAACAAGTACCCCAGTTGAGTTGCTCCTTAGGGATGCAGGCACTCTATATAAAATGAAAGCCAGAATTTCTGCCTCTGCTGAGATTCTTGTAGCCTCTTTTCAATTGTCTGTAGTTCTTGGTTGGTTGGGAGTCATCTTTCATAACAGGGCGTCATAAAGCTAAGTCTCTCAGGATATGATCTGCCTTGTTCAAATCAGGAAGGAAGGGGGATGACTACTATTGGACCTTTCAGAAGTATCCTGTCAGGTCTCATACATGCCCTGACCCTTGACCATACACCATAGTAAGTTCACAGAGGAAGTAAAACAATGTCACAACCAAGTCTAGGATCTGACTCCTTGGGAGAACAACTGCCCAGGAAAACAGTCATGGAATCCCACCTCAGGAACACCCTAAATTAAAACATGTTACAACCTTGCCCATTTCAAGAAATTCAGACCCAGCCCAATACTCCAAAAGGAATGTGGACTTATTGAGGGCATGATGTCTATTGGTCATCACTGCTTATCTTGTTTCCCCTTTTCCTGGTTCTCCAAGTCCCATTTAGCAAACCACCTTGCTTCCTAACATTTGTCTTAACCTCCCTTTTCCATGACAATCTATTTGGACACAACTTTCTGCCTCAACCTGGTACTTCCTTTAGGATACAACTATGGTATTTGCAGTATCTGCACACTATGAATGGAGTTGAAAGTAATTGATATGGCACCCCTGTGATTTGCTTCCTGTAAATCTCTTAGGCTCCCTTAGCCAAATCAAATTTCCAGCTCTCCCCAGGAAATAAGTTTGGACAACACCAGGATCCACAAGCCCAGAGCATAGGGGTTACACATTTATTTGTGTTTCTCTATCACACTCCATCCCTTCCCACTTGCCCCGGCCCCTATAAAGCTTCAGGTTGCACCGTTAAGCCTAAGCCCATCTATTACTGTATTAGTATACATACATTTAAGTGAGAGCTTCAAGTTCTCGACTGGTGCTGTCCAGTAGAACTTTCTGTGATGATAGGAATGTTTTATGTTTGCATTGTGCAATATGGAAGACACTAGCCTCAAATGATTATTAAGTACTGGGAATGTAGCTAGTGCAAATGAGGAACTGAATTTAAATTTTGTTTCATTTTAATTAATTTACATTTAAATAGCTACATATGGCTAGTAGTTACCACACTGGACAGTGCAGCTGCAGACAGTTCCTCCCTTCTAAACTGAGTGGGCCCAATGTCAGAGTAAAAACCACGCCTTTCAGAATGGTGGGAGCAGACTCTGAGCAGAGAGACTAGCCATATCTTCCCAGGAACCCTGGCCTTTTCCAAGGGGAACTGTAGCGGGATGGTCAGGTACAGCTGAGCATGAGCTTGAGAATGAGTAAGGGCAAGAAAGAACTTAATGGTGTCATATTGGGGTGTGGGATATAGAAATGCAGCTAAAAGAAGTGTAGGGTGGAAGTGGAGAAGGAGAAAGGAGAAGATACTTCCCTGTAGGCTTAGCACAAACACCAAACCTGGGAGTTCTAAAACCTCATTGGATCATTCTCCTCTTCCCTCCATTACTGTAAAATTTAGTGGATGGACCATTAAATATCTCTGCTACAAATACCTCATTCTGCAGAGGAATTAACTGAGGCCCAGAGAGTGACTGAATTGTCCATGGTCATCTATTGAATCAGTAGCAGAATCAGGCCCAGAACTGGGTCTTGCCCACCTCCACCCCATATGCTTTCCCTTCCGCACGTGGCCAGCTCCACTAAAAGAAGGCCGATCTGTGGCGGAAAGAGAACTGCAAGTAGACAATGAGCAGGCAGAGGAAGGCCCAGAAGAGGCACCAGCGAAGGGAGAAGAAGTTGTAGCCAGAGCCCGCCTGGGCCCTTAGCTTGGAGGCACCGGAGCAGGTCGCCTCCTCCTCCAGCAGCTTCTCACTGGGCTTCCAGTGCACGATGCCCTCCTGGCAGGCCTCGCAGAATTCACTGCGGTGCAGCCTGCTGTCCGGGCGGCTGGCCACGTTGATGCGGTACTGGCCACCATCCTCCTCGTAGCACTGCTCGCGCAGGCTGCTGATGAGGTTGTCCACCAGGCCCTCGATGTTCTCCTCCAGCATGCTCGACTCATCCAGCCGAGCGGTGCCGCACTCGTAGCACAGCTGCTTGAAGACGCGCATGCGCACAGAGCCAAGCCTCTTGGCGCGGTCCAGGTGCATATGGAAGAGGATGACCACGTGGGCCGACTGCCAGGTATGCCAGCACCACGAGCAGTGGAACCTGCGGGGAGGAGGAGAGAGGAATAGAGAATGTGGACCTCTGGACAACTGCCACCTCTGGACAACTGGGCCAGCCTGGAAAGGAAGGGCCGAGTCCTGCAGGGGCAGGAGAGACGGGGCGTTTACGGCCCATTAGGTTCTGTAGCATTCTGGGGCTCGCTGGCCCCAGCCTCCTCATGCTGAGCCCCCCCAGGGACTAGCGCGGGCTTCTCTGGAGCCTGGAGCCTGAGCCACCTGGGCATCCAGCAGTGCTCTGCCATCCCCAGGCCTGCCTTCCCTTAACCCTCCACGGGTCTTAGCCTAATGCACTAAGGGCTTGTGCTAAGAGAGCACACCCACACTTTAGCCTTATTCCTCATCTGGGAAATGCAGGGTGAAGGTCTTTCCTGCCTAGACCTCCTGTTGATTCTGGTAACAGGGGTGACCTGCACCATCTCACTTGTGCATCCTGCCTGCTTATGGGAGAAGAGGAGATGATGCACCTGTGCCAAGCACAGACACTGGCACACTGTAGGCCCTCAGTACATCACTGAATGACTGGGTGGGCAGTGGATGGATGTTCATAGACCTGCCTGTGAGGGCTACAGAGTATGGTCCCCACACCTTCACAAAGAACAAACCTGTCCCTTTTCAAATCAGCCCTATAGGGAGCATACATAGCTCAAGTGGCTGAGTGTCTGTTTCCCACGTACGATGTCCTGGGTTCAATCCTTGGTACCCGTTAAAAAAACAAACCAACTCTCACAGATGTAGCTCAGTGGCTGAGCACCTGCTTCTCTTGTATGCAGTCCTAGGTTCAATCCCCAGTACCGCCTAAAAAAAAAAAAAATCAGCCCTAGATATCACACTAGACCTGAAGTATGGCCTGCAAAAGTGGATCCTGGCCTCCCTCCCCAACAGGTAAAACATACATACATATATGCACACATACACATAAGCACACAGGCAGCTTAACCTAAGCTGGGCTCCCTAAGGCCCCAGCATCAGGAAACATCTCTAAGGCTCATCTAGCCAGTCCCACTCCCCAGACACCCCACCCAATACTTGAACACCTCCAGTGACTGAGCTCTCATAACCTCCACAGCAGTTCCTTCCATCCCAGAGATGAACCTCTTCTAGACCCCTGTTTTGAAGGCTTCACAGGCAGTCGAGTGGTCACTGTGCTGAGTCTGCCTCATTGCTAGCCCTCTCTGGGCCTGTCGTACTATGACCTTGAAGGACCTCTGAAATCTAAGGGACACTGCTCAGCACCTACAGTATGTCAAACTCCACATGGCCCAGGCTGTGGGACAGAGATGAAGACAACCTATCTCCTGACCCCCAGATCACAGTGACAACATGAGCACAGAACAATCCTAGCACAGCTCAAGGCAGGGTTGACAAGGCAGAGCAGCTTAATTGTTCCTGATCAAGGAGGGATTAGTCACCCAAACCCCTTTGCAAGGTAGACCAGAGCTGCAGGGCACCAGGGTTAATGCTTCCCACAGTCTAGAGGTAGAGTGATCCTATGCCCAGAGAAGCACAAACGTGGCAGTTGTCCTCTCCTGACTGGGGCCAGCTAGGACCCACAGGTCACCAGCCAGGAATAGAATCAGATGAACCCTGAAGCTCGAGGAGCCACTAGCCCTTCCAGCTCAACCCCTAAACTCTGGGGCCCTTGTGCCCATTTCCAGTCCTTTGCACTGCTCCCACCAGCCAGTTCAGGAGCTTTTTGTTTTTAATCTTTTCCTCCTACACTTTTTAAAAATTCAAACCAATCTGGTGTTATTCCCCTCTCTCAAACCAGACAATAGATCTGAAACCCAAGAATATCAGAACTGGGCAGCAGTGGTGGGGGAGCGCTTGAAGATCATCTAGTCACCCTTTTACTAAAGCAAAACTGAGACACAGAACAAGTAAGAGAGCTGTCCATGTATGAACAGCTAGGTAGGGGCGAGTCAGTACCCAAAGCATCACCTATGTCCAACAAAGTTTTCTTCAGTTGATTTGAATTGAACCAACTCTACCCCTCTATCTCTCTGGCTTTCATCCCAAAGACAAGTTCACTCTAATATTTTCAGGTCTTGGGGCAAAAGTACAAATGTAACCTCCCCACCACAGCCTGCCCACTTTTCTTCCCACCCTGCCCCACAAGGGGTATCACACACATACATGTGTGGACAACCCAGTTGGAGGATTCAAGTTCTGTCCACAGCCCCAGAAAACAGCCACCCTTTGGCCTCCCCTGGGATTTAGGAGTCTGCCTTCAAATTGATAGACCCAAGGAAAATGCCCACATAGGGCTTAGAAACGGGCTTGGGAAGTTTGGTCAGACAATTCTGTGGTCCCAACCCTAAATTATGGTCTAGAAGAGGGAAACACACATGGGCTTCAGTGGAAGGTATGTGAGCCCTGGACAGGGGTTTTAAGGGCCTGAGGGAACTCCTGCCCAAAGCCATGTCTTTTCTATCACAGACCCATAGATAATAGAGCTGGAAGGAATGTGTATGATCTAGGGCCAATCTTCTCATTTCATAAGTGTGAAAACAGAGGTCCAGAGAGAAAAAGGGACCTGCTCAATCTCACAGAGGTAGATAGAGGTAAAGTCAGTTTCTTGAACATAGCAGGTGATCAATAGATGTTTTTGTATTCAAATCAAATCGAATTGAATTGAACTGAACAGTCCCAGGGCCAGAGCACAGGCCTTCACTCTCCCAGCCAGGGTTTTCTCCAGTAGACCTAACAGCCTCCTCCTCTCAGTTTCAGTCACTCTTTAAGAGATTATGAAAATCTGAAAACATTAAAAATGCTAAAGAATGCACGCGCATTGAAGATATTATAGCTTTTCATTTTATACGTGGAAAAATTGAGACCGAAAGGCAGAACGTAACTTGCTCATGGTCACCCAAGGAGTCATTGTTACAGCTGGGATTAGAGCCAAGTCCTCTGGGATCCATTTTGCAGTTCTTTCTCTGCCCCCACCCCCACTGAGCTGACTTACAGAAGCTGACCCCAGAACCTGGCTCCACATAGCACTCTGCCTCCCCTTGGAAGGTCTCCTCAGGGCCATGACCCGGAGGCTGCCCACAGGGTCCCCTCCTCACTCAGCCTCTCACCTGCCTGAGGCATGCTGCTCCAGGTACTGCTTCCAGCCAGGGGCCAGCTCATTGGGCTTGAGGTTGGGGTCCATGATGAGCTCCCAGCTATCCGCAGGCTTTGCCACCTCCATCTTCTCATAGAAGACTTTTTTCCACTCACAAGTTGTCAGGCTGGTAGACATGGTCCTGCTGGCAGGATGGAAGTTTGAGCTCCCCCTGAGTGAGAACACAGAAAGAGCCCGTGTAAATGCAAGGTAGTTTCTATAGTCTGGAAATCCTCATCAACAGGACCAGGAGGACCCAGCTCCTTCCCTTGTCACCTTGGAACTTGTTACCATGGCAGCTAGGCAGGGTGCCAAGAGCCCAAGCTGGGGAGGAGGGAACCTCCCGGGGACGTACCAGGGCCCTGAGCTAAGCTTCGGAGACATGGCTGGGTAGTGACCCTTGATTAAGTGGAGAGAGCAGGGTAGGAGGCCTAACCCCACAGCATGCTAACCCAGGCCTCTAGCCATCTCCAGGGGATGAGGACTATTCATTCAGTGACCCTGCTTCACCCTCTCCCTCTTCCAGACATTCTCCATATCCACGTGATGTGGTAACTAGAACACCCTAGGGACCAGAGAGAAACAAGGCATGGGGAGAGGCAGAGCCTGCCATTCCCGCAACCCCAGATGTGCTGTGAGCCTCACTCACCTTGTGCTAAGCAGTAGCTGCTTGACCTGTGTGCCGTCCAAGGCATAAATTAATTTCCCCTTTGTCCAGATCAGGAAACTAAGGTTTTCCCGAACTCTAAGTGGCTCATCCCAAGATTTAGATCCAGGCCTTCTAAAACCAAATCATGTGTTCATTTATTGCAATACTTACTGCATTCCTAACACACGGAGACTGAGAAAGAAGTAACGTGAGGTCCCTTTCCTCAGGGAGATCTTGGTCCAGTTAAGATAGAATGTAATGTAATACACTGTGAAAAGCACAGTAATAACAGTTCAGATCCACAGGATCATAGAATTGTTGGAGCTCAAGTTTAGTTCCTGGCCACAGGCCACACTAAGGCTGCTGAGGGAGGAGCAAGCTTGTTCTGAGCTGCAAGATCCCTGATGAATGAGCCCAGGCAATAGGGTATCCACAGCTCCCTGAAGCCCAATTTAAATACTTTAGAGACTAGAGGGAAACTTGATTACAAATTTACACAGCCCAGGTGAAGGCAGAGTTACCAAAAGAGAGGAAGCCTCAGGCAGGGAAAAGACAGGGAGATGGGAATGCTTCCCCAGCTTTCACCGGTCTTCTGTGTGGCCTAGGTTGAATCATTTCCTTAGTGGACGTTGGTCTCCTCACCTGCGCAAGAGAGGCTGTGTGGTTCTTTACATGGAAATCTGGACCCTGGACATCGGGAGGCACAAAGAATGAATTACATGCAGAATTAAAAAGGGCTGCTGGTAAACAGATGGGAAGTTTCCTGTGATGAATTCTAAACTTGGCAATTGTCTCCAAGATGGTTTCCACAGAGGGTGAGATTAGAGGATAGCATTAAATTCTCTCTTGCAGCAGCAAGTGTTCCTCCACTAGCTTTGTTCTAAGAACCTCAGAAAGGACAGAAATAAAGCTTACAGCCATTAACCAATAGCTGTAGAAGGGGCCCCTTATTTTTAAAAATTATTCATTGAACTTAACATTAAGTTAAGACAATCGAGGCCCAGAAATGGGAAATTACTTGACCAAGTTCTCAGAACTGGGCTATTCACACCTCATGAGGACCTTCCCCGGAGGCAGCCACCAGCCAGACAAGATGAGGAGGGACCTGTGAGTTCAAGGAACTGAATCAAGTTGAGAGGAGCTTATGGCCTGGCTAGAGTCACATGCTAGAAGTGAACCCCCAAATGGCAATAAAGGAAAAAGAAGAAGAGAAAGGGTGAGAATTGTCAGGGTTCATCGGTTTGTTTTTAACTCAAATGATGCAATCCCCATAAGCCTAGTCTGAGGTTTAATTTAGTGTGGGATCTCTGTAAATAGAAACCAGTATAATCCATCTTTCTGTATAACAGTGCTGTTTTCCACTCAAGAAAAAATCTTGTTTGTAATATGATCAATGAGAACAATTACTTCCTCAATTTTCTGCAAATTGCACTTGGTTACACCAGAATCCACGATTTCTGAGCTCACTAATATATAAATGTTTTCAGCTGTGGGCCACATTGCAAAGTGGCAGTTTCATCATATAGTGCTGTCATTGTTTCAGTCTAGGTAATACTTTTAAAATAAAGAAATATGGTTAATTCTGCAGACAAAGTTAAAGGAATTGGGGAGGGAGGGCAGAACCACTCTCCTTCCCCCAATTTAGAATGTAGATTAAATACTTTTGTAATGGGAAAATTACAATTTATGTAATTTATGGATTATAATTAAGAGAATATTGTAATATTTTGCAACAATGGTAAAGAAGATGTATTCATTCTAAGGGACAAGAATAGAGGGGTGTAAGGGGGTATGGGATTTTTCCTTTTGTAATAATGAAAAAACAAAAATTCTAAAATTGAGGTGATGACAGTACAACTCTGTGATGAATATGAGAGCCATTGAGTGTACACTTTGAATGGATTGTACAAAGCATGGAATTGTATAACACAATGTATTCTGTGGTGGAAGATGGACTGTGGTTATAGAACAAAAAGGAGAACATTCTCTCATGAACTATATATACTAATACTGGGTATTATTAGATGGGTGGGTTGGGGGGAAAATATACCAAATGTAAGGTATAGCTAGTAGTAATGTGGCTATAGTTAGAAGTAATATTTTGATGAAACTCTTTCATAGTTTGTAATAATTGTTTCACAACAATACAAGGTGGAGGGTAATGTATGGGAGCCTTGTATGATGATATGCCTGTTTGTTTTCTAAGTTCACAACTTACACACATATTTTTTATGTATATTCATGTATGAATGATAAACTTCAATTTTAAAAGTTTAAAAATACTTTTGTAAAGTATTTATTATTTAAATGTTATCTTTTAGAATAACGTAAGAAACAAATATGGAACCTAATCTGATAAAGTAATGAAGATTTGAAGAGATAGGTGGACCAAAATCACCTGGGTAGCTTTTGAAAACTACATACACTTACCCTGAAGATGTTGATACATGGTCTTAAGACAGGATATTCTTCCTCCATTCACCTGACTCCTGGGAAGAATGCCCACCATGCCTGACATTGTTATTCATGGAAGTATGCTTTTCTACAGGTGTCTTGGGGGCAAAAGCAGGGGCAGGGGAGTGAGGATTGAGTAAAACCAAGTTAGTAATTTGTGGTTTTTCTTTGTCAAGAAACAAATCCAGGGAAAATGCCAGCTCTGTCTTGTCACTCCATAATTTGAAGAACTATAGAGGCAAAAAAAATGCAAGGTTCCCTGGGGAATCTTTTTGAAGAGGTGCTAGGAATGTTTCTCCATCTCCAGGATACAGCTCTAATAGGCAGCATGGTCTAAGCTCTGCTCTTTGGGTGTGCGTGGGGGCCACCCCTGAGACTCAGGGAAGTTTATATGCTAAGAGCAGTCCGAGGTTCTCCAACAGTGGCAGGTGGTGAAACAAATTCCTGAGAAGATTCCATGCTGTTGTTTTATTAGTCAGCAGCAAACATTACAATACTAATCCTATTGATATTCAAGCATGCGAGGTCTATGGACCATATGTCGCAGTCACCCCCATGCCCTGGAGTTTAAGAGTGATCGTATCTACTTTCACTGTGACCTTGGGCCTTATGACCCTCATCAGAGATTTAGTGAAGAAAATAACACTATTTATGGGAGATAAATAAATAAAAAGTGTGGGGAAGTAAGAAGTGCTCCATACAAAAAAAAGGAAAAATTGGGCTGAAGGGGTGTGGTTTGAGTTAAGTGAGTTAAGGAAGAGCATAGACTTCTCTGCTGTAAATAGACATTCAGACTCAGAGTTCCTGGGAGACCTTTCAGCAGGTACAGTCTCTAATGACTTCTGTCAGAGACTGTGAAAGTTTGAAGTCATTTTATGAATCTCCAAAAAGAAAAAGATTATGTTCTTGAACTAATCCGTTTCTGTGGGTGTGGGCTCTTTTGATTGGACTAAGTCAGTAAGGCATAACTCAGGTTGTGTCTCTGCCCTCTTATCAGAGTTTTATATAAAAGGAGACACAGAGACATAGAAAAAGGAATCTGCTATTTTGATCCTGCCATATGAGAGAAAAGAGAAAGTAGAGAGAGGACCCCAGATTTGCCTACAGCTGCAGAAAGGCAGAGAAGCCCTGAGAGGCTGAGAAAATTCCTGGAGTTTGGAATCAGCAGAGCACAGAGGCATGGAAAGAGGCCCCACAGGGGCTGGGGCCACAAAGCAGCTCAAGGTTGAGGAGACAAGCCCTGTCATATGCCAGATCGCCACATGGCAGAATGCCAAGATTACTAGTAGCTGACTTTGGTGAGATAGTATCTCTCACAGTGCCTTGACTTAGATATTCCATGGCCTTGGAGCTATAAGGTTTTCCCTAATAAAATTCCATTATAAAAGTCAATCCAATTCTCGTACTTTGCATCAACAGCCCTTTAGCTAACTAAGACAGATGTTAAGGGTCTCCATTGAGTTCCTTAGCTATATATTCAGAATCAATGCATAAAAATAACCACAATGCATCTCTGTGACAATGTCAGTCATCATAGCAGCTCTTGAAGCATTTCTCCTCACATTATGTTGGTCAAAGAAAGTCACAGCTAAGCCTGCCATCAATGGGGTAGGGAAATATACTCTTGCCAAAAGGAAGGGCAATTTAGGGAGTGGCACCAAATAGTTTGAACAACAATAAAATCCACCACACCATCTGGAGTGATGGAATTTGTAATAGGTTGAATTGTGTACCCCAGAAAAACATGTTCCTATTCTTAATCCATTCCTGTGGGTGTGAACCCATTGTAAATGGGACCTTTTAAGGATGTTATTTTTGGTTAACTTGTGTCCAACTGAATCAGGATAGGTCTTAATAGAGACCTATTACTGGAGGCCTTATAGAGAAGGGGAAAAGTCAAAAGGTAGCAAAAAGCTGGAAATCAATAGAACCCAGAAGAGAAAGGAGAGGACATCATCATGTGATGGGAAAATCAAGGAACACTAAGGCTCACTGACAGCCAGCCCAGAATACACAGTCTTCAGGAAGAAAGCATCTCCTTGCTGACACCTCAGTTTTGGACTTCTCCTAGCCTTAAACCAATAAGACAATAAATTCCCACTGTTTAAGCCAACCCATTTTATGGTATTTGTTTTAGCAGCCAGAAAACTAAGACAGAGCTAAAGAGATTCTGTGGTTCAGTGTTGCCAGAAATCCTGAGTTTTAGTTCCAACTTTCACTAACCATTCTGTGTCCTTCAGAAAAGGGAGATAAGAAACCACATGTCCCAGATTCTCTGGGATGATCTGAATTTCATGAGTCCATGTGCTTAGCAGAAAATGGCAAACTGTAGTCAGTAAATATAAATTGGTAATCCTCAATCTCAACTCTTCAGGAACTCAGTCCTAAAGTCCCAACAAAGTGGCTTTTTAAATTCCCTCATATAGTTGGACAAAAAGACATATTTTTAGAAGATGCCAATTAACAGAATAAGAAGTATGCATTTAAACACCAGGTTTCTAACTACCACCATGACGTTTCAGAAGATGTCATCCTCAAGACTGCCAGAGAGGATGTTATTCTGTCCAGTTCCAAGTACTAGAGGATTGCCTTAAGATGGTAATGTACCGTTAGGTCAAAATCTACATACAGGCAGAATCCAGAGAGATGAGCAGAATGCTAAAGTCAATGTTACCCTGAAGGCACTTGACAAAACAGATGAAACAGAGTTACAGAGGATGCAAGACAGCAGAAAACAAAGACAGGATCCATCCAAAGCAGATAAGAGATTGTATTAGTCAGCCAAAGGAGTGGGAACTCAACGTCGTAATCATAACTCATTCATGCCCAGGTACAGATCAGATTACAAGCATAATCCAATATTTCTTTTTGGAATTCATCAATTATATCAAATTGCTACAGAGATCCTCTCCTTGGAAAGCTGGAACTGTCAAGGGAGATACATATATGTATATATATTTCAAAGGAGGGAGAAAATAATGTCACTAGGAAATAATAATCCAAAAGAAGACAAGAAAGAAGAAGAGAAAGAGAATCAAAATACAGTGTGACTAATAGTGAAAAATCAGATATTGTTTACAAATCCAAATATATTAGCAAATATATCAAACATAAATAAACTATATGCTCCAGTTAAAAGGCAGAGTGGCAGGCTGAATTAAAAAACAAAATCACATTATAACCTCAATAAGATATGGTTAGACAATTATCTGATTGGCAAAAATGAAAATGCCTGATAAGGTAATGGTTGGTGAGGATGAGAAGTATGAATTTTCATACATTGTTGGGGAATAGTTACATAATTCTTTTGGGGAGCAATTTGTCATTATCTTTCAAGGTTGAATATTCAAGAACCTTATGATCTTGCAATTACACTCCTGGGTGCATATTCTAGAGAACCTCTTTGACATTTGCACCAAGTTGCATGTATGATAATGTTCATAATAACAATGTTTATAATGACTCAAATTACATTACAATGTATTTCATACCATTTATCTCTATTCCATTCCATTATTTTCCATTCCTCTTGGCAGACGTCCATCAACAGAAGAATGAATACACATACACACTAGAATATTATAATTCATATCAACATGCTAGAATCTCACAATGTTGAGCAAAAGAAGTGTCACAAGATAATAAACAGTCACAGTAAAGTTTTAAAAAATTGGATAAACCTAAACTATGTTATGTCAAAATGTACATATATTTCTAAAAAGTACAAGGAAGTGATTATCATAAATGTCAAGATAGTGGGTATCACTAAGGGGAGATGGAAGAGGCTATGATAGAGGATAAGTACTTGCTGGGAATGGGAGGGCTTCCAGAATACAAATTAATTATTTATAATTATGTATATGTTATAGGCATTTATGTATATGCTTCAGGCACTCTTCTGTATCTATTATATATTTAATAATTTAAAACAAAATATATCCCACCCCTGTCTAAGACAGACCCTTTCCCCATAATTCAGATGGCCCCAAAGTACCAGCACATACCAGAGGCCCTTCTCCATGTTTTCCTTAAGACTATCACAATTTGAAAACAGAGAGAGGCCTCTAGAAACCATCAGACCCCTACCTAGAGAAAGGTAATGTGTGACCTCCATTTGGTAGATGAAGTAAAAGAAAGAAATTGTGAGAGACAGTGTTTGAAAATAACACATCCTCCATAAATGCTCCAGTATCTCAAACACACCCCCTCAACAGGCATGCTCAGGTCCCAAACCCTGGTCCTGTGAGTGTGAATCCATTTGTAAATAGGACCTTTGAAAATGTTTATTAGTAAAGGTGCACCCAAACTGAATGAAGGTGGGACTTAATCCAATATGGCTGAAGACCTTATAAGCAGAAGAAATTGGGCACAGAAGGAGTAAGCAGAGGGAAAAGCTAGACGCCAGTAGTCACTGAAAGCTTAAAGAGAAATGAGAGTATATTACCATGTGATGAGAAAGCCAAGGAACACCAAAGATTCTCAGCCAGCCAGAAGATACCAACCATGTGAGGAAGCAAGCCTTCTAGCCTCTGAAACCATGAGCTAATAAATTACTGTTGCTAAGACAGTCCATTGTATCATATTTGTTTTAGCATCCAGGAAACTCTTCCGTAGCACCTGCCACATTGTATCATTGCATTCCTTCCACAAGACTGTCTTATTCATCTTTGTGTATTCTACAATGGCTAATACAATTTAAATACATAGTAGATGCTCAATAAAATTTTATTTTGTGAATAAATAGTGATGAGGGTTTACTATATATATATTCTTCATATTGAATATGAACTACAATAATATGAGAAGCATATAATGTGCCTCCACAGTCCCATAAGCATATAGATTTGCATGTTATAGGAGTGCAATAAATGTTGTGAATGACATTCAGTTCACAGCCAGAAAAAATCATTTAATATCCTCTATATGTTGGGCTGAGCACTAAATGCCATGACTCACAAATAAATAAATGAACTGTTCATGCAGGCAGTTAAGCAGTCCTCCAATGATGGGATTGATGGGAGCTCAGACACTCATGTCTTCTTGAAATTAGGTTTACAGGACACAGGTATAGAAGGTTATTCTTTCTGCTACTATAGCAATCTGAAAAACAACCAGAAACCAAAAAGTTTCAATCTACCCTCAGGGAGGATACCTAATTTTTAAAATTGAATTCTTATTTTCTGGCAGAAGCAAGTTGTGCCAAGCAAGTTTGCTCACCCAGAAATATCAGACATGCCAATCATCATTTTAAGTATTAGAGACCATAATCTGGATGGTAGGCTTACATACCAGTCTTGTGCTGGGTGGGCAGTGATATTTTAGATCATAACTGTAGATATACCTTTTCAAGGTATATTTTTTTAAATGATGGATTCATACTGATATTTTCCAATTGAGTTTTAAAAAAACAATGTCTTCTTTTCTTAAACCACTTACTAATTCAAATTATATGAAAATGCAATCTAATATTTTCATCTTTACATCCATCATTATCAGCAAAGGTTGTTTGTTCAATATATTTTTTTCATTAGGAAGTTGTGAGCTTACAAAACAATCAGGCATACTGTGCAGAATTCCCATACATCACCCCTCCACCAACACCTTGCATTGTTGTAAAACATTTGTTAGAGGTTATGAAAGAGCATCATCAGACTACTACCACTAACTATGTTCCATAGCCTACATTTGGTATATTTTTTCTACACACCCCAACTTTTTTCCCATTCATTCAACATCCTTTATTGAATATCCAGTATCCTAGGCAATAGGGAGCCAGTATTGAATGAAACTATAGTTTAATCCCTGCTCTAGAAGAGGAAACAGAGAAGTGAAGGGCTTGAAGGTCAAGAAACTGAAAGGAGGTCAGTATAAATCTTTAAAAAATTATATTCATGAAAAATTAATTAAATAAATACAAGAGTCATTTATTTTATGTGTTAACAAAAGGTCCAAAATAACAATACTACTATTAACACTGAAAGTAAAAATACTAGACAAATAATTACTGGATTTACCAACATTTTCTTTTGTCTGTATTTGACTCATTATGTTCACTCAAATCACTGTGCTTCAAGTCTGGTGATATTATCACTTCTGTGATACATCGTATACTGCAGTTTCAACCTTCTGTTCAATGTGCAAACAACAAATATATACTGAGTGTTTGATATGTGTCTAGGCCCTGTTTTAGGTGCTGGATAATAGAGTAAAATAAAAAAGACAAAACTCCATGTCTTCATGGAACTACATTTTACTTGGAGGAGATAGTAAAAAAAAGTAATATGTTAGATAGTAATGGTAATAGGTGCTAGGTTAAATTTTTTGTTTGTTTTTTTTGTTTTTGTTTTTGTTTTTCTTTAGAAAGTGGTGGAGCTGAGGGTATAATCTGGGCTCAGCTTACTCCACCAGACCTGTCTTTTTTTTTTTTTTTTAAGATTTATTTATTTATTTATTTATTTATTTATCTCTCCTTCCCCCCTCACCCCTGCCCTGGTTGTCAGTTTTCTGTGCCTATTTGCTGCGTCTTCTTCTTTGTCCACTTCTGCTGTTATCAGTGGCACAGGAATCTGTGTTTCTTTTTGTTGCGTCATCTTGTTGTGTCAGCTCTCCGTGTGGGCAGTGCCATTCTTAGGCAGGCTGCATCTTCTTTCGCGCTGGGCGGCTCTCCTTATGGGGTGCACTCCTTGCATGTGGGGCTCCCCTACACTGGGACACCCCTGTGGCACGGCACTCCTTGTGCGCATCAGCACTGCTTATAGGCCAGCTCCACACTGATCAAGGAGGCCCGGGGTTTGAACCACGGACCTCCCATGTGGTAGAAGGACACCTGATCCACTGGGCCAAGTCCACTTCCCAGTGCTAGGTAAAATTAAAAAATCAATATGAAAGGGATAGGAAGCGGTGGGGGAGGGGGGGTGGGAAGGAGTAGGAAAGGTTACAATTTAGACAGTGTGGAAAAGATAGGACCCATCAGAAAGTGACATTTGAGAAAAACGTGAAAGAGATGAGGAAGAAAGTCACATGGCTAATGGAAGAACGCATTCTAGAGAGAGAAAAGAGCAAGTACAAAGTCCCTGTATTAAAGCAACAAAAATGTATATGTATTCTCTCATAGTTCTGGAGGCTAAGTCCAAAATCAGTACCACTGAACAGAAATCCAGGTGTCCTTCTGGAGATGCTTGGGGAGAATCCATTCTCTGCCTCTTCCAGGTTCTGGTGGCTGCCAGCATTCTGTGGCTTGTGGTCACATCATTCCAGTATTTCAAGGCCAGCATCATCAAATATCTCTCTGCTCCATCTTCCCATCATCTTTTCCTCTGCATGCTGTGACTGCATTTAGTCTCCACCTGGATACTAATCTCAATTCTTGAGGTTCTTCATTTAATCATATCTGCAAAGACCTCTTTGCTATATGAGGTAACATTTACAGCTTCCAGTGATTAGGATGTGAATATCATTTGGGGGCATTTTTCAGCTCACCATATCCCCTAACATGGAAATGCACTTTGTTGTCCAAAGAACAGAGATGGTCTATGTGTCTAGTGCTGAGTAAGGACCATAGGAAAACAGGAAGAGAAGAAGTGGAAGAGAAAACCAGCTGGAGGTAGCAGCCAAACCTACAGGCCCTTCCAGGCCATTTGAATGAGTTAGTAGGAAGCTTTTGAGCAGTGGAGTAATGTGATCTGCCTTAATTCTTAATAGAATAGTTCAGGTTGCCGTATGAGGAATAGACTGAAAGAGACAAGGAAGGATGCAGATTAGTGTGCTATTGCAACATAAGGAAGATCACGGCCCGGCCAGAATTCTGTGATTTGGTAGGATTCTGTACACATTTTGACAGGATATACCAAAATATTGTGTGTAATGTGTGAGAGACAGAGGAGTAAGGTGGCGCCTACACATTTGACCTGAACAACTGAAATGGCCATTACTGAGGTGGGAAGAAGGAGAAGCAGGTTTGTAAGGAGGAGATCAGGAACTCAGTTTGGAGCAAGTTCAAATTTAAGAAATCCAAGTGATATGTCAAGTAGGCACTGAGATGTAGTGTAATTGTTTAATTCATTGTATTTTGAAGGTTTTCAGTATTTTAACTGATAATTCTTACCGGCAATGCCTTTCATTTATTGGTTCTTAATAGGTTGTAGCATTCACTTACTAGAGGGTAAGGAAAGGTTCTTAGAAAATGCAAGCTGCTTAATCTCCATAGTGATGTACAAGACTTTCTTTCACACTCTTTGTTGGTAATGATTCAGCCTCTGGTTATATGTCCAAGTTATGTATACAGGAATCCTTTGTGGATAAAAGCCATTTGGCTTTCACTGTAGATAGGATATAGAACTTCTAGTCTCATTATTGAGATTCTTCTAAATGTAGCACCCAAGATTCTAGGTTTTAAATTTGGGGGAAACTAGCAATTGATCTCAGTGTTATAGGCCAAAGAGAATGTAAGATATCAGTTTTAAAGCACTCCATTTCAGATGTATCCAGCTCAACTTCAAATTTGCTAAATCCTTTCTCATATTATTTTGATATTAAAGTCTTATGTATAAACTTATACATTCCTCCTTTTCAGAACTACTAAGTTTTTTACTAAGCACATAATGTCTTTGGATAAGTATATGTTCCACACAAACTGTCATAAGCATTTTTACTAGCTTTAGTATACATAAAATAATGTCATTTCTCATATCATGTTTTGTCAAATTGTGTGTTTAAAGTCCAATTTATCTCATTTCTAACCTTACTTAAGAAAAATGAAGAAATCTTATTTTAAGATAACTATAGTAAATATATGAATTATTTTGCTATTTAATTTTTTACTCAGAACAGCCAATGTTTTAAAATTACATAAGAATACATACTTCATATGGGATATATGGTAAGTATGTATCTTAGGGGAGGAATGGCACAGCTACTTTAGATTTCTGCTGACATTTTATAATTTTTAGATCTAGCTGATTCTTCATGTTGGTATTAGAATACAGTACCAGTTTGTTTGTTTTTTTGGGGGGGGCACCAGGGAGGGAGAAATCTTAATCTACCCTCAGGATGATATCAAGGAATATACATTGGATTTAACTGATTTTTTATGAGCAATAGAAGGAAGGAGATTGAGAAATATAGACTGTGGAGGTTTCTAAAATTCTCCCTTAAGCTATTTATTCTTATAACCAAAAATAGCAATAGTTTTATACACACACATACCTGCTAATAACAGTTTCTCATAAACAGTTTGATACTATATTCTTAGTATTCCCAATGTTCATTAAATAGAGATGCTTATGTATTATTGTTGTTTTTTGTTTTTAAAGATTTATTTTTATTTATTTCTCTCCCCTTCCCCCCCCCCCCCCATTGTCTGCTCTCTGGATCCATGTGCTGTGTGTTTGTTGTATTGTCAGGTGGCACCAGGAAACTGCCTCTCTTTTTTGTTGGGTCATCTTGCTGTGTCAGCTCTCCATGTGTGCAGCACCACTCCTGGGTGGGCCGCACTTTTTCCACGTGGGGCAGCTTTCCTTGTGGGGTGTACTCCCTGCACGTGGGGCACTCCTACAGAGGGGCACCCCTGCATGGCATGGCACTCCTTCCATGTGGCAGCACTGCATGTGAGCCAGCTTACCACACGGGTCAGGAGGCCCTGGGTATCGAACCCAGGACCCTCTATATGGTAGGCAGACACTCTATCCGTTGAGCCACATCTGCTTCCTTACTGTTGTTTTAATATTCATTCAAGGGTGGTGGAGATCATAAAATACAAACAAATCACTGTCAAATATATTGCAACTAATATTAATATTAAGAATTATTACATAAGTATTACAGTTTTCAGTTTCTTTATATGAAGAGAAAATGAGCATAAGAAAATATTCTCAATATTATTAGTTATCAGAGAAATGCAAACTTAAATCACAATGGCATATCACTACACATTCACTAGAATGGCTACAGTTAAAGACTGATAATGTCAATTTAGGTGAAAATGTACAGCAACTAGAATATGCATGAATTACTGGTGGAGATTCAGAATGGTACAGACAGTTTGGAAAAGAGTTTGGCAGTTTCTTAGAAAGTTAAACATACCCTGCACTTATCACCTTGAAATTCTACTTGGATATTTACCCAAAAGAAATAAGAATGTATGTGGACACAAAGACCCACACAAATGTTTATAGGGGATTTTTTCATAATAGCCCAAAACTGGAAATAACCCAAATGCCTATCAATAGGTAAATGGTAGACAAATTGTGGCAAATCCTTTCTAATGCCATGTGACTCAGAATAAACGGATTGGCCACTGAGACACACAACATGGATGAATTTCAAACACATGTTGAGCAAAAGAAGCCAGAGACAAAAGAGTACATTATGTATTATGTAAATTTTAGATTCTTAAAAAGGCAATTCTAATAGACAGTGACAGAAATCTGTTCAATGTTCACCTGGGGTCAATGTACTAAGCAAAATTTCTTTTAAATATCTTCTTATCTAAGTCTCCATTTTTCCAGTGGAGCTCTTCTCCCTCCAAGGTCTGCCAGGAGGTACCACTTCATACATTCAAACCAAGTCCATCCTTTAAGCAGGGCTTTCCCCGTGAATAGAACAAAATCCCTACCCTGCGTCCCTCCCTTTAGGGATCAGGTCAAAGAAGGCTAATAGGCATCCTGATATGGGGCTGACGAGAAATCAGAAATTCTCTTTGGCCAGGGCACACATCTCAACTTATTTCCCTGGAGATTTTTACAGTCAGAATTGGCTATGTGTCAATTTATATGAGTATGGGCATGGGTGTGTGAACTATGTGGGAGAGGGGAGAAGGGGTGGAGAGGTCATACACTTTTATATTATATTTACCTTTAAGCCCAGTCACATTATCCAAGAGTTGATAAGAAAATGTTCAGGTGGCATAAAATTAGACAAGAGTTACACAGACAGGTAGCTTCTCATTAAAAGTTCCCTAGTAGAGAGTCCCAGTTACAGAGTAGACACTGCTATAGTTGCTGCTTCATCAGGGATTTCTGGTTCTTTCCTCTTTGCCTTAAATTCGTGTGTCTTTTATGAATAATCAAAAGCAGCAAAAGTCAACGCTATCAGGTCAGTGTTTTAAAACTAAGATAAGAGATGAAAAAGAGAGAGGTTTGACCCTACTCACTTTCAGAACTGCATTCAAGGCTTAACTGAAACTGGCACTGATTTGCAAGCAGCAGTAAAATTTTTTGATGCTTCTAGAGCAAAACTTGATTACCACCGATATGCAGAAACACTCTTTGGCATTCTGGTGGCTGGTGGAATGCTGCCCCAGGTGGTATACTGGCAGATGACATGATGAGTACAGAAGTCTCTGTGTTCACAGCACACGAAGATCCAAAGATCATGCAAGCATTTGCTCAGGTTTTTAACAAGTTAATCAGGTGCTAGTCATACCTGGAGAAAGGTTTTGAAGGTGAAGTTAAAAGGCTGCTGTTATCATATCATACTATTATCTATCTTTTTATCCTTTAATTTACCCTTTTTAAATATTCGTCATTTCTAAATTCTTCTCCAAGTTTCTTGTCCTTGTTTTTTCCTTTCAGGATGCTGTACCCCCTTTAGTATCTCTTGTAATTCTGGTCCTTTGGAAACTTATTCCTTTGTTTGTCTGTGAAGGCTTTGAACTCCCCTTCATTTTTGAAGGACAGCTTTCCTGGATACAGAATTCTTGGCTGGCAGTTTTTCTCTTTCAGTACCTTATATACATCATACCACTTTCTTTATTTATGCCTTTAATAAGGGTATAGAAGTTTTCTGTCAATATTTCCTCAAATGCTCTTTCTGTCCCTTTTCCATTTTCTCCTCCTTCTGGGACACTGATAATGTGTATGTTTTTGCCTTTCATGTTATCATTCAATTCCCCAAGACCCTGTTCCATTTTTTTCTACTCTCTTCTCTTTCTGTTCTTTTCCAGTTCAGATGTTTTGTCTTTGAAATCACTAACTGTCTGAGCAATTCAAGTCTCCTCTGATGTGCTTCCAATATATTTTTTTAACAACAGCTTTAATGAAATGTAATTCACATACCATAAAATTGACCCCTTTAAAGTATACAATGCAGTACTTTTAGTATATATACAAAGTCATGCAACCATGACCACTAATTCCAGAACATTTTCACCACCACCCCATGGAAAGGAAACCTCCTACCCATTAGCAGTCCCTCCCCAATCCTCCTTCCCTCAGTCCCTGGCAACCACTAATTTATGTTCTGCCCCCACAGATTTGTCTATTCAGGACATTCCATATAATGGAATGCTACAATATTTGTTCTTTTGTGCCTGGCTTTATTCACTGAGTATGTTTTCAAGGTTCATCCATGTTGTAGCATGTATCAGTGTTTCAGTACTTTTTATGTCTGAATAATATTCCATTGTATATATGCAATACCTTTTGATTTTCCATTCATCTGTCGATGGATACTTGAGTGGTTTACACTTTTTGATTCTTAGGAGTGATGCTGCTATGGACACTCATTTACAAAATTTGCATGTGGTTCTATGTTTCAGTTCTCTTGAGTACACCTAGGAGCAGGAATTCTGGGTCACCTTTTTATATGAGTGGAGCATCACAGTGGACACATCACCCCTCTTGTTAAACAGCTAATGTATTTTTAATCTCATCCATTATGTCTTTCATTCCCATAAGCTTTATTACTTTTCTTTGCAGGCTTTCAAATTGTTCTTTATGCCCACCCAGTGTCTTCTTAATATACTTTACTTCTTTAGTCATATTTTCTTTCAATTCTTCAAATTGATTTGGAAGAGTTGTATGATTATCATAGATTAATTGTCTTAAATCCTGTATCTCTTAAGGGTATTTGGTTTGTTCCTTTGACTGGGCATCTCTTCCTGTTTCTTAGTATGGTTTGTAATTTTGTGCTGATGTCTAGGCCTCTGAATATGTTGGTGAATTTACTCTGATGGCCAATTTCTCTCTCTTCCTATTGTTATTATTTTTTCACAGCTCTTCTTTGATATTTAGTTCAACTTATCCTAAGTGTTTAAAATTGCCCAACTTAAGTGATCAAAATGGTGCCCTTGCCTTTACAATAATAACATTACTGTTAATGACTTGAATTCCCCAATAAAAAGATATAGAATGATAGAATGGATTTAAAAATATGAGCCATCTATATATTGTCTACAAGAGACTCACCTCAGATGTAAGGACACAACCAGGTTAAAGGTGAAGGTTGGAAAAAGATATTCCACACAAATAGTAACCAAAAAAGCTAGGGTAGTGATATTAATATTGAACAAAATAGATTTGAAATGCAAAATTTTTATAAGGGATGAGGAGGGTCACTAAATATTAATAAAAGGGGGAAATCAGCAAGAAGAAATAACAATACTAAAAATACACACACATAACCTCAGTGCCCCAAGATACACGAGACTCCCCTGGCAAAGCTGAAGGGAGAAATAGCTATCTCTACAATAACAAATTGGAGACTTCAATATACCACTCTCAGTATTGGATCAAACATCTGGACAGAGGATAAAGAAACAGACAGCTTAAATAATATGATAAATGGAACTACACCTAACAGACATCTATAGAGAATTGCACCCCAAACGAGCAGGATATATGTTCTTTTCAAGTGCTCATGGATCATTCTCTAAAGTAGACCGTATATTGGGTCACAAGACAAGTCTCGATGAATTTTTAAAAATTGAAATTATACAACACACTTTCTCTGATCATAACAGAATGAAGCTAGAAATCAATAAAGGATGAAAAAAGGAAAAATTCAAAAATATATGGAGATTAAACAACACACTTAAATAATAAGTGGGTCAAAGAAGAAATTGCAAGAGAATTCAGAAACTATCTTGAGATGAATAAAAATGAGAATACAGCATACCAAAACCTATGAACACAGCAAAGACAGGGCTGAGAGGGAAATTTATAGCCCCCAATGTTTACAACAAAAAAGGAAAAAGAGCTGAAATTAAAGACCTAACTGCACACCTGGAGGAACTAGAAAAAGAACAGAGAACTAATCCCAAACTAAGCCAAAGGAAAGAAATAGTAAAGATCAGAACAGAAACAAGTTAAATTGAGAAAGACAACAACAACAACAACAAAAATAAATAAAGAAAATCAACAAAACCAAAAGTTGTTTCTATGAGAAAATCTACAAAATTGACAAACCCTTAATTAGACTGACAAAGAAAACAAGACAGAAGACACAAGTAAATAAAATCAGAAATGAGGGGAGGACATTACCACTGACCCCACAGAAATAAGAGATATCATATCAGGAAACTATGAACAGATACATGCCAAAGACTAGAAAATGTAGACGAGATTGTCAAATTCCTAGAAACACATGAACCAGCTACACTGACCCTAGAAGAAATAGAAAACCTAAAAAAAAACAATCACAAGTGGGAGCGATTGAAACAGTCATCAAAAACCTCCTAAAGGGAAGTGGACTTGGCCCAATGAATAGGGCGTCCACTTACCACATGGGAGGTCCAAGGTCAAAGCCCTAGGCTTCCTTGACCCGTGTGGAGATGGCCCATGCACAGCGCTGATGCGCGCAAGGAGTGTCATGCCACACAGGAGTGTCCCCCGCATAGGGGAGCCGCACGTGCAAGGAGTGCACCCCGTAAGGAGAGTCACCCAGCATGAAAGAAAGTGCAGCCTGCCCAAGAATGGCTCCACACACACAGAGGGCTGACACAACAAGATAACGCAACAAAAAGAAACACAGATTCCCTATAGACAGAAGAACACAGAGCGAATGGACACAGAGAGCAGACAAGGGGCGGGGCGGGGGGGGGGGGGGGGAGAAATAAATAAATAAATCTAAAAAAAGCCTCCTAAAGATGAAAAGCCCAGGATTAGATGGCTTCACAGGTGAATTCTACCAGTCATTCAAAGATGACCTAATACCAACCTTGCTCAAACTCTTTCAAAAACTTGGACAGGAAAGAATGCTACCAAACGCATTCTATGAAGCTAACATCATCCTAATACCAAAATCAGTTGAAGGTACTATGAAAAATAGAAAATTACAGACCAATATCTCTAATGAATATAGATGCAAAAACCCTTGACAAAATACTTGCAAACTGAATCCAAAAGTATGTAAAAAAAAAAGAGAGAGAGGAAAGATAGGAAAATTTGTCTTTCCCTATGTATTGTTCCCCCAAAATCATGACTTTCCATCAAAGTAGTTGATGTTTTCCTGCCTGCCATAAAAGCATTAAAAAAAAAAAAAAAAAAAAAAAACTTTCCTTCCAAATGTTAAATTTTCCAGTAAATTAGATGCTTGGAGCCCAGCAAGCTGCAGGAGAAAAGACTTGATCCAGGAAAGGCTTTGCTCAAACTCCAAAGCTTCCCAAAGAGAGGCCTGGGGACTGGGACTGGTTTAGGAGCAGAAGGGAGTGGCTGAGGAATAATACTGGCTCCAGATATACACCAAAGGGGTTTTTGGCTGCTAAAATTTTAGAAAAACATCACTGTCCCCAAAGCTGCACAAACATCTTCCTTCCCTAAGCATTTCCCCTGAAACAATGTTTTAGTAGAGTCTTACTAACAATAAATGTGTCATGTCATCCCCTCACAGCCCCTAGGACATTCACCGAAGTCAGTAGTTTGTGTCTGCAGAAGGGCCATCTTCTTCTTTTCCCTCAAAAAGAAATGCTCAGTATAAGTCAAGAAATTTAGAAGTTGCTGCAGCCACTGGAGGCACAGTTTCACACTATCTACACTCAAACTCCTCATTAGTGCAAACTTGACTGACCCTAAGTTCACAAGCATGTCTTTATCCTGGACGGAAGTTAACTTTTACCTTTAAGAGAGTTTAATTTTTTGTATTGTATTGCTGGGGAACAACAGGGAGAGAAGGGGAACCTGAATGCAGAGCTGATGAACAATGGATAAGAATATTTTCTATGAATTAAAGCATTTTTAAGGTTTGCTAAGACAGGGCAAGCTCTTTTCCACTCTTCATTCTGTCATCAATGTTCACCATATGGCTATCTGAAAATTTAAAAAATGTTAAAAGCTGGAAAAAAAAAAAAAAGAATTATACACCATGATCAAATGGGTTTTATCCCAGCTCTGCAAGGGTGGGCCAACACAAGAAAATCAATTAGTGTAATAAACCACATCAATAAATTGAAGAAAAAAATCATATAATCCTCTCTATTGATGCAGAAAAGGCATTTGACAAAATACAGCACCCTTCCTTGATTAAAAAAAAAAAAAATCCAAAAGATAGGACTAGAAGGAAGCTTTCCCAACATAGTGAAGTACATATATAAAAACCCTACAGCTAATATTATCCTCATCGGTGAAAGACCGGAAGCTTTCCTGTTGAGATCAGGAACAAGAAATGATGCCCACTGTCACCATTATTATTCAATATTGTAGTAGAAGTTCTAGCTAGAACAATTAGGATAGACAAAGAGATAAAAGGCACCCAAATAGGAATGAAGAAGTAAAACTTTCACTATTCACTGATGACATGATCCTATATCTGGAAAATCCTGAAAAATCCACAACAAATCTACTAGAATTAATGGATGAGTTCAGCAAAGTGGCAGGATACAAGATTAATATGTAAAAATCAATAGCATTTCTGTACACTACTGATGTGCAATCTGAGGAGGAAATCAGGAAAAAAAATCCATTTATAATAGTAACTAAAACAATAAAATATTTAGAAATAAACTTAACCAAGTACATAAAGGACCTGTATTCAGAAAACTATGAAACATTGATTAAAGAAACCAAAGAAAACTTAAATAAATGGAAGGAGAGTCCATGATCATGGATTGGAAGATAAAATATCATTAAGATATCTATTCTACCCAAAGTGATTTACAGAGTCAATGCAATCCCAACAAAAATACCAACAGCCTTTTTGGCCAAAATCAAAAAGCAAATAATCAAACTTATTTGGAATGGTAAGGGACCCTGAATAGCCAAAAAAAATCCTAAAAAATAAGAATAAAGTTGGAGGACTCTCATTTCCTGAATTTAAAGCATATTACTTAGCTACAGTGGTAAAAACAGCATGGTACTGGCATAAGGACACAGATTGAGCAATGGAACCGAATCAAGAACTCAGAAATCAACCTTCACATCTCCAGCCAAGTGATTTTTGACAAGGCTGTTAAGCCCACCCAGCTGGGCCAGAACAGTCTGTTCAACAGATGGAGTGGGGAGAACTGGATAGTCATATCCAAAAGAAAGAAAGAAGACCCTTATCTAATACCCTACATAAAAATTAACTCAAAATGGATCAAGAACCTAAAATATAAAAACAACAACCATAAAACTCCTAAAAGAAAAGGGCGAAAAGGCAGCTGACTCAATGGGAGAAAATATTTGGCAATTACATATCTGATAAGGGTTTAATACCCATGATATATAAGGAGAGCACACAACTCAACAATAAAAAGACAAACTATCTGATTAAACAATGGACAAAAGACTTGAAAAGACAACTGTCCAAAGAAGAAATAAAAATGACAAAAAAACACATGAAAAAGTGTTCAACATCACTAGCAATTAGGGAAATGCAAGTCAAAACTACAATGAGATATCATTTCACACATAGTAGAGTGGTCACTATTAAAAAGTCAGAAAATTGTAATATTGGAGAAGATGTGGAGAGACAGGAATGCTTCTTCACTGTTAGTAGAAATGTAGAATGGTACAGCCACTGTGGACCATTGGCAGTTTCTTAAAAAGTTTAATACAGATTTGCCTCATGACACTGCCGTACCATTACTGGGTATATACCCAGAAGAACTGAGAGCAGTGACATGAACAGACATCTGCACATACATTCATAGTGGCATTATTCATAATTGTCAAAAGCTGAAAACAACCCAGGTGTCCATCAATTGATGAATGCATAAACAAACTATGGTGTATTCACACGATGGAATATTATTTAAGAAGAAATGAAGTTGTGAAGCATATGACAATATGGATGAACCTGGAGGACATTATGTTGATTGAAGCAAGCCTGACACATAAGGACAAATACTATATGATCCCCTATTATGAACTAAATATATTATGTGAAATATAAATACATTATGTGAAATAAGAATATGGATAAAATTGCATTTATAAAACCATTTTTCTTTGAAGCTGAACAAATTAGGTTAGTACTACAAAATGTTAATGTCAGACAAAAAAAAAACACATTATATTAAGTGAAGGAGACCAGACACAGAGTACTACATGTTACATGATTCCATTTATACAAAAAGTAAGAAAAGATAAATCAATTTATAAAGATGAAATTAGATTAGTGGTTATGTAGGGCTGAGGAAGAAATGCTAAGGGATGTGGAGTTTTTCTTTTTACTCCAAAAGTGAAAAAGCTCTAAAATTTTTTGTGATAATGAATGCACAATATTGTGATTATACTTAAAGCCATAGATTATACACTTTTTGGGTAGATCATATGATATGTGAATATACCTCAATAAAACTGCTTAATAAATAAATAATAAATGTGCAAAAAAAGCCAGAAATAGCAGCTATGTCCAGCAGGGAAAACACAGAGAGACTGAGAGGTGAAAATTTTCTCATTTGTTTTTTTTGTCTATTTTTTTATTAATATTATTATTGAAATAATGAAATTGCTCTAATAATGATTGAAGTGATGAATGCACAACTATGTGACTATACCAAATATCATTGATTGTACCCTTTGGATGTACCATATACTTTATTAATATGTATCAACAAAATTGATTTGTTTTTTTATAAAGTTGCTGTTGTTCTTCAGGTGTTTTTCAGAGTCAGAAAGGAACAACCTGGCTATGTTAACTAGTCTTCTTCTGGCTAACAGTACACTTAATGCATCCATTCTTAATAGCTTTTGTAAAGAGAATTTGGTTAAAGAAGGGGTTTCAGCAGCTTTTGCTGTAAAGTTCTTTAAATCATTGATAAATGAAAAAGATATCATGCAGTAGCTCTAAGTCTTTGGAAAGTCAGCATGGATAACAGACTGATGGGACTTTTTCCTGCCAATAAGCAAAGTGTTGAACACTTTTCTGAATATGTTCAGAATCAGTAAACCATAGGCAGTCTTAAGGAGCTCCAGAAAGAACTTCAAGAACATATGTCACACAGTGATCCATTTAAGGATATCATTTTATATGTCAAGGAAGAGATGAGAAAAACCAACATTCCAGAACCAGTTGTCATTGGAATAGTCTAGTCAAGTGCAATGAGCACTATGGAATGGAACAAAAAAAGAGGAGCTTGTAGCAGAGCAAGCCATCAGGAATTTGAAGTAATACAGCCCTTCACTTGCTGCCTTTACTACGCAAAGTCAGTCTGAGCTCACTCTGTTACTGAAGATTCAGGCATGTTGTTATGACGACATTCATTTTATGAAAGCCTTTTAGAAAATAGTAGTGTGTTTTTTTCCCTCTATTTTTTTTTTAATGTTATATTCAAAAAATATAAGAGGTCTCCTTATCCCACTCCTCCCAAATCAACAACCTCTTTCATCATCATGGGACATTCATTGCATTTGGTGAATACATTTTGGAGCACTGCTGCCCCACATGAGTAATGGTCTACATTGTAGTTTACATTCTCCCCTAGTCTACCCAGTCCTGACCGAAGAGCCCATTCTGAAGTGGTATAAAGATGCACATGCTGCAAAGGGGAAAAGTGTCTTCTCTGAACAAATGAAAAAGTTGGTAGAGTGGCTCAAAAATGCTGAAGAAGAATCTGTGTCTGAAGCTGAAGAAGGTGACTGAATTTTGAAACTACACCCTCAGCAAAGCAAACAAGAGTTGTAGATAAAAACGTCATATCTCATGTGTCCTAGTTCTTACATCTTCCTACCTCCTTATATCAAGTATGATATAAGGACTTTCATGGCAAATTTTAATCGTTTCTATGGTTACTGAAAACGTTGGGTTTAGTTTCTAATACCATGTTTTAAGTAGCTGGAGGAGCTATAGATTTTAATCTAATGTTGCATTTGTCTTTTCAGTTACCTTCTACCTCCTGTATTTTCTACTGTAATAATGTAACTTAAGGCCTTTCACAGCGAGCAGTTACTTTATTCCTTGGGTTTTCTATATAAACAGTTTTCAAGATATGAGTTGGTTAAAACAATTTGTTATAAAAATTCTGTTTGTAAATTAATCTGTACTAGTATCCAGAGTCTCAAAAAGCAATGATTTGTTTGACAATTTGATATGAAATGAAGTGGCATATTTTATGCCCAGAGCCCTTTTCATCTTAGAAAATCTCTTACACAGTAATTGGATTCATTAACATGAAACTTGAGTACTCAGACCATTGCTGTATGTTAACATATTTTCTTGTCTTTTTTTTTTTTTTTTTTTTTGAGGTACTGGAGCCAGAGATTGAACCCAGGACCTTACATATAGTAAGCCAGTGCTCAACCACTGAGCCACATCAGCTCCCTTGAGTTGTTTTTTTTTTTGTTGTTGTTGTTGTTTTTGCTTTGTTTAGTTTTGCTCATTGTTTGTTTTATTTTGGGAGGCACCAGAAACCAAACCCAGGACCTCGCATGCGGGAAGCAGGTGCTCAACGCTTGAGTCACATCCACTCCCTTTTCTTACATTTTTTACCCCAGATGTCCTTAAGCTCAGTTGTTTGCTTTCATTCCTTAGTGAAGCCATGAAAAACAAACTTGAAAATGAGGTCCTTCAGAAACCATGTATGGCAGAGATGATGGAATGAAGAAAGTTGAGCTTCTTCTCATTGAGAAACTTCTGCATTCAGTTACTATAATTCCATTTTAAACAAATGGGTATTCTTTTCAGAAAACCATTCTCAAGTATACCTTAAAGAACTGTCTTGTCACCCAAAGTGTTTATGCTCATAATAGACTTAATAGGATTGATAGGAAAGTATTCAAAAAAAGGAAATGACTGAAGTACTAAACCCAGTAAAAACTTTTGTAAGTGGGATTAAACACAACTCACATTCTTTATTGACTTAAAATATTTATTATGAAGAATGAAGGGCAGCAATAATGATACATCCCCACTTGGTCATACTGGACTGTTTTCATTCACTTAACATATTCAATAAGGACTCAAGCATTGGGCTACTAATATTCCCTAATTACCATTTTTTAATTGCCATGAGCCAAACATTACTTCTGTATGATAGAGCCATTTACTTTAATGGCTGCCTGTAATCTTCGTCTTTCTTTTCTTACTGCTACTCATCTATGTATATAGTCATGAGAAAACAAAAAAATGTGGCCACATTTTTGGTAGAAAGAATTGATGCTAAATGTGAACATTTTGAAGGTTTTCTGATTGGTGAAAGAAATTAGCCTAGAATAATGCCACCAAAGACTGAGTAGAAATTATCCCTTTTTAAGGTCCATCCTTGTGAGCCAAGAATTTATTGTTTAAGATTAAAAATTCATCTTGAGGGAAGAACAACTAATATAATTTGAAATACCAATAAAGTAACCTTTCAAAGAAGAGCATTAATATAACTGAGAATATTGTGAATGGAGAAAATTTGTTAAATAACTTTGATAAAGTTTTCTTGCACAGAGAAAATGTTAATCACTAGATTTCTATATGGTGATCTGATTTACTTTTTAATTTGTAGTTCTCAAAACACTTTTTACAAAAAAAAATAAAGTCCATCCTTACAAAAAAAAAAATTCCCTAGTAGAGATTTAAACAGTCCCCTTAGCTCAGGGATTAGAACCAGGAGATGCACAGTCATGAGGAGTCATAGGTCTAAGAGTGATTTGGAAGAAACCAGGCTTTGATTAGGTTATACAGTATATACTAGAAACCCTTCAATTTATTTCACCAGTCATCAAACAATTGATTATGGAGAGCTTATGTACTATAAGAGTGCTTTCTCATCACAAAGATAAAACAGATAGGTTTTTATAGGAAAACAATTATTATGAGCTACAGATTTTACAACTTTTTTTCTTCATATTCTCAAGTAAATTTCAGGTTTCCTGATAAATGCACTGTAGATATTGTAGTTAAGAAGCCACATTTCTTGCAAACCCACAAGCTTTACATGAGAAGTGGGAAGAGCCTTCACTCCATCGTCCAAAAAGTGTTCTCTGGTACACTCCCATTTTAGACCTACTAGATTGTCAATGAGAAAATGGATAAATAAGTAGTTCACAATGTTTATATCAGAAAGTAACTAACATTTGGAGTTTAATCACTAAAGCATTTTTAGAGAATGAACTTATAGAGGCAGTAAAGGTTCTATGGACTATGTTTCTCCATGGAGGTACATGTGAACAAGAAATGAATAAACTGATGCTTGTAATCTGCATTAGTATACAGAGCATTTGTCAAATGAACAGAGTCACCCACAGGATATGTCCATCAAAGGGTCGTAAGCCTCCTAATTAAGAAGAATAAATTAGGAAAACAAGAAAATTTTAATATGGACTTATGCTGATATGCAAGGAAAAGAGGGAGTTTGAAATTAATTACTAGTAAAAGACAAATACTGTGACAATTAAGTAGAAACTCAACTATAAGAGCCATAACAGTTCCTGAATCTGTGTCACTCCCTGCAAGGCAATTAAGCAAAATCCAAGAGGGTGTGGAAACTGTAAGATTCATTCAGAATGGTTTCAATGTCCACGGGGACCTCTTGATGGAAACAGGTCACGGCAGCTCATGGTAGCTACAATTCCCACCTGGGAGTCCAGGTCATTCTTCTGAGAGGATTTACATGATGCAAGAAATAACAGGAGCTGCAACCCAGTTTTGAGGCATCAGGGACTGGAGAAGGAAACAGCAAACTATTTCCTGACCTTAAAGGCTAATTGGGAAAGAAATCCTAATAAACCCTAATTTTAACAAAATTTAATAGTTATAGAGTGTTCACTGCGTACCATGAGTAGTTAGTTCTAAATCACATATTTATATTCATTTAATCACCAAAAACCCTATGAAGTAGATATTATAATTATCATCTCCATTTTACATATGAGGAAACTGAGTCACTGAGCAGTTAAGTAATTTGGTCGTATAGCTAATAAGTGACAATACCAGGACTAGAACCCAGATAGCTTGGCTCACAGACTCTAGGTATTTACCTACTAAGCTTTCTCCTAAGCCCACTTCTCATTGGCCTTGAAACCAGAGTAAGTTTGATCCCAAAGGTGCATTGTTGAAATAGGCAATGGTTGAATTCAATATTTTTTTCTAAAAAGAATTGCCCTGATTTGTCACCTAAAACATAAGTGCCATTTATAATCCACATAAATAAAAAGTCTCTGAACTTCAGTTCAAATTAGATGATATTCTAGTCCAGTGTTTTCCAATGTATGGGACCTGGACTACTGATGCTGCAAAAGATTGTTTTTAGGTAATACATACACAGGACAGTAAGAAGGAGTAATACACTTAGTAAGAAAGTTTTTCCTTTTGAATTATCTTTCAACCATTCTGGTTTTTTCCCTCAAGAAGAAAAATTTAATTTGGTGCTAGCACCTCTTCAATGCTTACTAATTTATTTTTTTGGAGGTACCAGGGCCAGGGATTGAACCCAGGACCTTTTATGTGGGAAGCTAGTACCCAACCACTGAGCTATACAAGTTCCCATTGTTAATTCATTTTAATAAAGAGAGGAGACTTCTTTTCCTGGCAATATGGCAGGTTAGATGCCCTGAGCAAAATTCTCAGTGAAAACACCTAAATAAGCTAGATAGAAATATTTTTTAAAAATATTTTCAAATGCATCACTTACCTGGCATAGAATTAATGAATGTGTAGAGGCCAAAAATAAAGTAAGCTGGTAATTCTGAGAGGTAAGTAAGTTCTGAAGACATTTAAGCAGATAATATTAGCCAAACACTGGTGGCCTTGACCATTTGTTTTCTTGGTTTTGAAATGTGCAGGGAATGGAAGAAAATGTGTAAGGTCTGCCCAAGGTAGGGAGTCTAACAAAAGACCCTATTTCAAACTGGAATCCTGAGAGGCTACATTCCCAGTGTAAAGGTTACTGAGTAATAAAGCCACTATTCTGAAGGAAAGAACAAGAAAATATGTTTTTCTCTACCTTGGTTCTTGGTGAAAAGGTAAAAAAGAGCTCCTCTGAAAAATTCATGATGGAAAGTCAACTGTAAAATTGTATTTTGACCCTGATTCTTTTATAGTCTAAAAAGTATCACACAACCAAATAGAATTTTAAGTTATCTCTATTTGGTGGTAATCCCAAACACTTTGCAAATATAATCATAAAATTTCTCTAGAGAAAAACAAGAATTCCCAAATATCTTTATATTTAATTTGACCAAGGAAAATTAAACAAACAACATGAGAAAACATAGGACCATGAGTGAGAGTCAGAAGAAAGAAAGAGCAGCATCAACCTGCAAACACCACAGATTGGAATTTCTAGCCTCTGAATATAAAAGTACTATACTAATATATTGAAAGAAATGTATCTTGAAAATGTAAATAAAGAACAGGAGGCTATAAAAACTGAAGCAGATAAAAAAATCAAGTCGATCTTTCAGGACTGAAAAAATATTATAATTACAGTTAAAAACTCAATGGATGGATTAAACAGATTAGACAAAACTGAAAGGGGAATTAATGAACTTGACAGAAATCCAAAAAAGCTATTCGAGATGCAACATAGACACAAAGTAATAAAAAATCGAAAATGAGAAAAGGTTGAGGCAGAGAGGACACAATAAAAAATTTCTTGTGTATCTATATACATTATGGTGAAATTGCAAAACAATAAAGGAAACAAAAAGATCAGAAGCAGGAAGAAAGGAAAGAGCCTGCCACTGTCAGGGGCAACAATTAAACCTCTCAAAACTAACATAGCAAAGGGGTAACACCAATGTGTAAGAGAAAATACTTATTAACCCACAATTCTATATTCAGCAAATTTATTTTTCATGAACAAAGGCAAAATTAGAATATTGAGACTTACAAAAGTAAGGGTCCATATTACCTTCATTAAAGGAAAGTTTAAAGGGTACACTTTAGGCCGAAAGAAAATTTTTCCAAATGGAAGGTTTAAGGTTCCAAAGGAAGCAGTGTGCAAACACTTTGAAGAATGTGTAGGTAAATCAAGATAAGTTTTTATGGTATAAAATAGCAATAATAATGTCTATTTTGTGGATGAAAAACAAGCTAGAACTACAAGGCAGAATAGCAAAAGCATATAAATTGTTGAAGGGGTGGTAATTGAATTTAAACTATCTGAAGGTTCATATGGTTTGAGAGGAGATAAAGATATTAACTGTAGATTTTGTTAAGAATGTGTGTTAATATTGATTGCAGTGGTGATTATACAACTCTGTTATTATACCAAAAGCCATTGATTATACACTTTAGATGGATTGTATGGTTTATAAATATGCTTCAATAAAATTGATTAAAATTCAATAAATAAATAAAATTCAAAAAAAGATCGCATGTTAAAATAGCTAAGGAAACCCCTAAAAGAACATACAAATAATGTATCTTATTTCTCCCATTTAGAGGGGAGAAAAATAATGAGAAAAAAAATTTAACCTATCAAAAGAGGGCAAGAGGGAGTCAACGTGGCTCTCAGTGGTTGAGTGCTGGCTTCCCACATATGAGGTTCAGGGTTCAATCCCCAACCTTGGTATTTAAAAAAAAAGAAAGCAAGAAAGCAGATGAATCAGTACAAAAAAATAAAGTACAGAATTAATTAATTGGTAAAATAAACTTTAAGATGTAAGTATTCTCTGTGATACAATGAACTAAAATCTTTAATTGAAAGATAAAGATTGCTAGACTGGATTTTAAAAATACAGTCAAACAGAGGGCACTGTCCAGAAGAGAGAGGGAATAAAGGAAAAGAATCATAACAGCAAAACCATGTGTTAAAAGTTACAGCTGCTACTGTTGGCACCCTCCTCCACACTAGCGACCCTTTTGAATTCTCAGGCCTTGGGGTCACTGCTACAGACAAAGGGGGCCCCAGGGACCCACCTCCCCAGGATGGAGGAGAGAGAGGGACACAGCCTAGGGCTGACTCAGCTTTTGGCCCACAAATTTGGTCTGCTGTATCCCCTGAGCCCTTCCAGGCTGGGTGGGGCAGCCCCATTGTTTGCCTTGGGAGCCTGCTCAGGACTACAGAGATCCAACCTGCTCAGGACTGATTGTTGAGGCCTGAGAGGGGAGTGGAATTATTTCCTACCTGAGAAAAGGGAGAGGGCTGCCAGCAAAGGTTGGAGAACTCTCTCTGAGAAAGTTTGAATTACAAGGTTCTTAGCCTCTAGGCAGAAACTTGTATCACATTGACCCAGTCCAGGTTGCAGCAAACAAACTCCAACCAGCACTGAACTCAAAGGGCTGCCAAAGAGTGCCATCTGCTGGCAGACAAAGGAGGTGAATATGAGGAAATTAAAAGTAAGTGAGAGAGGTTTTTTCCAGCCTTTATAGCCTCCCACTGCAAGGCCCTGGGAAGCAGATGTACAACCCATACGGAATCCAGAGCTCAGGTTTGCACAACTAACAGGGATAATCCTAAAGACCCAGGTCGAACCAAGAATCAAAGAACAGTAGTAACACACAGCCTCCTGCCATAAATCCCTACAAGTGGGAAGCTGAGCATCTGAGTAAACACACCATTCAAATTAGATGCCTAGAGATCAGCAAAAAATTACAAGCCATCCTAAGAAAATGGAAGACATGGCCCAAGAAGAGGAATATATCAAAGCCCCAAAAGAGATGCAGGATCTGAGACAACTAAGTAATGAGATGCACACAAATTTCCAAAATCAAATTAATAAGTTGAAAGACAATATGGCTAAAGAGATAAACAATATCAAGAAGACATTGAGGGAAGCAGATGTGACTCAACTGATAGAGCATCCGTGTACCATATGGAGGGTCCAGGGTTCGATCCCCAGGGCCTCCTGACCCATGTAGTAAGCTGGTCCACGTGCAGTGCTGCCATGCACAAATAGTGCCTTCTATTTCTTTATCCACAAACAGAAACTAAGAGAGTTCATAAAAAAGAATCCACTATTGCAAGAAATGTTAAAGGAAGACTTAGAGCCTGAAAGGAAAAGACAGGAGAGAGGCTTGGAGGAGAGTATAGAAGAAAGAATAGCAGAAAGTATAACCAAAAGAGTAAAAAGACAAACAAAAATAAGATACGACATATGAAAACCAAGAATAAAATGGTAGAAGTAAAAAATGCATTTACAGTAATATTATTGAATGTGAATGGATCAAACTCCCCAGTCAAAAGATATAGACTGACAGAATGGATTTTAAAAAAGCATAAGTCATCCATATGCTGCTTACAAGAGACTCACCTTAGACCCAGCAATACAAACCAGTTGAAAATAAAAGGTTGGAAAAAGATATTCCACGCAAATAGTAACCAAAAAAAGAGCAAGGGTAGTTATATTAATTCAGACAAGCAGACTTTAAATGCAAAAAAGTTATAAGATATACCAAAGGCCATTATATATTAAATAACAGTTCTAAATATCTATGCACCTAAACAGAGTGTCCCAAAATACATGAGATAAACTCCAGCAAAACTGAAGGGAGAATCAGACATCCCTACAATAATCATTGGAAACTTCAACACACCACTGATATTATTAGATAGAACAAGTAGACAGAAGATCAACAGAAGACAGAGAACTTAAACAATTTGATAAATGAATTAGACCTAACAGACGTATATAGAATGCTGCACCCAAACTCTGCAGATTGTACCTCCTTCTCAAGTGCCCATGGATCATTCTCCAGAATAGATCATGTTAGGACACAATGCAGCTCTCACAGTAAATATAAAAAGATTAAAATTATACAAAGCACCTTCTCAAATTATAATAGAATGAAACTGGAAATCAATAATAGAATAGAGGGAAATACACAAATGTGTGGAAGCTACACAACACACTCCTAAATAATCAGTGGGCCAAAGAAGAAATTGCATGTGAAATCAGAAAATACATTGAGACAAATGAAAGTGAGAACACAACTTATCAAAACTTATGGGACACAGTGAAGGCAGTCTTGAGAGGGAATTTATATCCCTAAATGCCTACATTAAAAAAGGTGGGGGGGGGGGGCTAAAATCAAAGATATAACTGAACAACAAAAGAGCACATTAGCAAACTGAAGGGGAAAAAAATGATCATCTCAATCAGTGCAGAAAAGGCATTCAACAAAATCCAGCATCGTTTCTTTATAAAAAAGCACTTCAAAAGATAGAAATAAAAGGAAAATTCCTCAATATGATAAAAGGTATATATGAAAAACCCACAGCCAACATCATACTCAGTGGGGAAAGGTTGAAAGCTTTCCCTCTAAGACTGGGAGCAAGACAAGGACGCCCACGGTCACCATTGTTATTCAACATTGTACTTGAAGTTTTGGGTAGAACAAATGGAGAAGAAAAGAAAAGGTATCTGTATTAGCCAAGGGGTGCTGATGCAAAACACCAGAAATTGGTTGGTATTTATCTGGGGTAGGAGCTTACAGATACCAGGCCATAAAGTATAAGTTACTTCCTTCACCAAAGTCTATTTTCACGTGTTGGAGCAAGATGGCTGCTGATGCCTGCAAAAGTTCAGGCTTCGTAGGTTCCTCTGGGCCCAACTCCTCTGGTTTCTCCACACGGTCAGCTGTAGACTATCAGGCGAATGGCTCTGTCTCTCTCCCTGGGGCTCCAGCTTAAACCTTCAGCATCAAACTCCAACATCAAAGCTCCCAACATTAAAAGCCCTCGACTCTGTTCTTTGCCATTCCTTTTATCTGTGAGTCCCAAAGAGTGGGGACTCAATGCCCTCCTGGCACAAGAGGTTTACATAATTCCTTAATCAAGTAAACCTACGAATCCAATATAGTCTATTATGCCCAGAAGAGAAGATCTGTTTACAAACATAATCCAATATTTCTTTTTGGAATTCATCAATAATATCAAACTGCTACAGCATCCAAATAGGAAAAGAGGAAGTAAAACTCTCACTATTTGAAGATGACATGATCTTATATTTTAAAAATTCTGAAATGTCTACAACAAAGCTACTTGATCTAATAAATGAGTTCAGCAAAGTGGAAGGACACAAGACCAACATGCAAAAATCTGTAATTTTTTTGTTTTTTAGTAATTTTTTTTGTTAGTATTGAACAACCTGAGGAGGAAATTGGGGAGGGAAATCCATTTACAATAGCAATAAAAATATTCAAATACCTAGGAATCAATTTAACCAAACAAGTACAGAATCTATATGCAGAAAACTGCAAAACAATGCTAAAAGAAAGCAAAGAAGACATAAACAAATGGAAAGACATTACATGCTCATAGATTGGAAAACTAAATATCATAAAGATGTCAATCCCACCCAAATTGATTTATAGATTCAATGGAACACCAATTAAAACTCAGGCTACTTTACAGAAATAGGAAAGGTAATTACCAAATTCATTTGGAAGAGAAAGTGCCGTTGAATGCATTCTAAAAAAGAAGAGCAACATGGGAGGAATCTCACTGCCTGACCTTGAAGCATATTACAAAGCTACAGTGGTCAAAACAGCATGGTCCTGACATAAAGATAGATACACAGATCAGTATAATAGAATTAAGAATCCAGAGATAAACCCTTACCTCTATAGCCAAGTAATTTTGGACAAACCTACCAAGTCCATGTTAAAGGTACAAAACAGTCTCTTCAATAAATGGTGATAGGAGAACTGGATATCTATAGCCAAAATAATGAAAGAGGATCCTATCTCACTCCCTATACAAGAATTAACTCAAAATCGATCAAAGACCTAAATATAAAAGCCAGGTCCATGAAGCTACTAGAAGAAAATGTAAGAAAAAATCTTAAAGACCTTATGATAGGTGGTGGTTTCTTGGAGGTTATACCCAAAGCATGAGCAACAAAAGAAAAAAATATATAAATTGGACCTCCTCAAAACTAAACACTTTTGCCCCTCACAGGATTTTGCCAAAAGGTTGAAAAGACAGCCAACACAATGAGAGAAAATATTTGGAAATCATTTGTCTGAAAAGGGTTTAATATCCATGATATATAAAGAGATGTTACAACTCAACAATAAAAAGGCAAACAACCGAGGTGGAGGCAAGATGGTCGCTGAGTGAACTTGCCTTTGCGTGAACTTAACCAACAACAAGAAACTAGAATAAGAAGAAAAAAGTGACAAAGAGAAGATATAACACCTATGCAAAAATAACAGCTAATTAACCTCCAAGAGCAGACAAAGAAGCTAAGGAATTGATTAAATCCGTCAAGATAAAGAGATGACCAGAAAGCAACAAAAATCTACAAACCAAACCAGTAATCAGGAAAACATGGCTGAATCCAATCAACAAACCAATAATCACGAAGGGGAGCAAAACTTGGCACAAGCAATGAAAGATCTCAGAACATTTATCACCGACAAATTTGACGAAGTAATGAAAGAGGTTAACAACATGAAGACATCACTTGGAGGTGAAATTGCAGACATACAAAAAAACATAACAGATATGATGGGAATTAACACCACAGTTCAAGAAATCAAAAATACACTTGCAGCAAATATCAGCAGACTAGAAGAGACAGAGCAGAGAATTAGTGATGTGGAAGACAGTACTTCAGAAATCAAACAGATAGTAGAAGGGGTCAATAAGAAGATAGAAAAAATCCAATTAGGATTTAGTGTTGGGAGCAATAAAAAGAATGTATGTCGGACTCAGCGAGAATCAGTAGCACGGCTGCCAGAGAAGAGCCAACCATCTCAATTAAGCAAACTATAATTAGCCCCTCACAATATGTCAGGTCCCACAACATGGCAGAATCCAAATCTGCCTTGTCACTTCCTCATTCTTCTTCCCCTTCAGGTCTTTGTTCTCTGTCTTCCCGCCACTGCCCAGGCTGACAAGGCAGTGCGCAGGCACAAGGCTGGTAAACTGAAACCCACTCTACATATCAGTAGTGACCACAACCAATCCCTAACTTTCACCTCCACCCATTACCTCTCCTTTTCCCAAGAGTATATATCCTTTGTTCCCCTCAATAAAATTTGCAGCTTGATCCTCACCCTGTCTCGCTGTCATTCCTCGCGTCTCCTGTCTCATCATTCTCCTCCACGCAAGCCACGAGCCCCACTTCGCAGCCCCGCTGGCCGGGGCATTCACAATTTAGGGACCTGAATGACAATGCAAAACGCTCAAACATACGTATTATAGGCATTCCAGAAGGTGAAGAGAAGGGAAAGGGGTCAGAAGGAATGCTGCAGGAAATAATGGCTGAAAACTTCCCAAATCTACTGAAAGAGACAGATGTACATATACAAGAAGCACAGCGCACTCCACAAGTCATAAACCCCAACAGGCCCACCCCAAGACATATACTTGTCAAATTATCCAATGCTCAAGACAAAGAGAAAATCCTAAAAGCAGCAAGAGAAAAGAAAACCATCACATACAAGGGAAGCTCAATTAGATTAAGTGCTGATTTCTCTTCTGAAACCATGGAGGCAAGAAGGCAGTGGTATGATATAGTCAAGGTACTAAAGGAAAGAAATTTCCAACCAAGAATACTCTATCCAGCTAAATTAGCATTCAAACATGATGGAGAGTTCAAAATATTCGCAGACAAACAGAAACTGAAAGAGTATACCAACAAGAAACCTCCCCTTCAAGAAATTCTAAAGGGAGTTCTACAGGAAGAAAGGAAAAAACAGGAAAGGCAGAGTTGGAGGAGAGTATAAGACCAACAACAATAACAAAAAAGACAAAAAAAATATACAAACAAAATATGACAAACACAAATCCAATCAAAATATGGCTAGCACAAATAATTCCTTGACAGTAATAACACTGAATGTCAATGGATTAAACTCACCTATCAAAAGATTCAGACTGGGACATTGGATAAGGAAATATGACCCATCCATATGCTGTCTACAAGAGACACATCTTAGACCCAGAGACGCATGGAGATTGAAAGTGAATGGCTGGAAAACAATCATACAAGCTAACAATAACCAAAAAAAGGCAGGAGTAGCTATATTAATATCAGACAAAATAGACTTTAAATGTGAAACAATTGTGAGAGACAAAGAAGGATACTACATTTTAGTGAAAGGAAAAATCTGTCAAGAAGATCGAACAATCATAAATATCTATGCCCCTAACAAGGGTGCCTCTAAATACGTCAGGCAAACGCTGGAAAAACTAAGTGAAAGAATAGATACATCTACAATTATAGTGGGAGATTTTAATACACCACTATCAACTCTGGACAGAACATCTCAAAAGAGAATCACCAAAGAAACAAAACATCTGAATAGTATATTAGAGGAGCTGGATCTAATAGATATATATAGATCGCTACACCCAAACACAGCAGGATATACATTTTTCTCAAGCGCACATGGATCATTCTCCAAGATAGATCATATGCTAGGCCACAAAGAAAGGCTGAACGAATTCAGAAAGATTGAAATCATACAAAACATTATCTCTGACCACAGTGGAGTCAAGCTGGAGATTTGCAAGGGACAGAAGCCCAGATTTCACACCACGATTTGGAAATTAAACAGCACACTCTTAGAAAAACAGTGGGTCAAAGAGGAAATCTCAAAAGAAATCAATGACTACCTTGAAACAAATGATAATGATAACAAAACATACCAAAATTTATGGGATGCAGCAAAAGCAGTACTGAGAGGGAAGTTTATAGCCATAAATTCATATATCAAAAAAGAAGAAAGAGCAAAAATTGAAGAACTAACTGCACATTTGAAGGAATTAGAAAAACAACAACAAAGTAACCCAACAGGAAGAAGAAGGAAGGAAATAACAAAGATAAGAGCAGAACTAAATGAAATAGAAAATAAGAAAGCACTTGAACAGATAAACAAGACCAAGAGCTGGGTTTTTTGAGAAGATTAACAAAATTGACAAACCTTTAGCAACACTAACAAAGAAAAAAAGAGAGAAGATGCAAATACACAAAATAAGAAATGAGAAAGGTGATATCACCACTGACCCCACAGAAATAAAGACTATCATAAGAGGATATTTTGAAAAACTATATTCCAACAAAAATGACAATCTAGAGGAAATGGACAAATTCCTAGAAACACATAAGCAGCCCATATTGACAAAAGAAGAAATTGATGATCTTAACAAACCAATCACAAGCAGAGAGATAGAATCAGTTATTAAAAATCTCCCAACTAAGAAGAGCCCAGGGCCAGATGGCTTCACAGGTGAATTCTACAAAACATTCCGGAAAGAACTGACACCAATCCTGCTGAAACTATTCCAAAACATCGAAACAGAAAGAACATTACCCAACTCCTTCTACGATGCCAACATTACCCTAGTACCAAAGCCAAACAAAGACATCACAAGAAAGGAAAATTACAGACCAATTTCTCTAATGAATCTAGACGCAAAAATACTTAACAAAATACTTGCTAATCGTATTCAACAACACATTAAACGTATTATACACCACGACCAAGTGGGATTCATCCCAGGTATGCAAGGATGGTTTAACATAAGAATCAATCAACGTAATACACCATATAAACAGATTGAAGGAAAAAAATCACATGATCATATCTATTGATGCAGAAACAGCATTTGACAAAATACAGCACCCTTTCTTGATAAAAACACTCCAAAAGATTGGAATACAAGGAAATTTTTTGAACATGATAAAGAGTATATATGAAAAACCTAAAGCCAATATTGTTTACAATGGAGAAATCCTAGACTCCTTCCCTCTAAACTCAGGAACAAGACAAGGATGCCCACTGTCTCCGCTCCTATTTAACATTGTCTTAGAAGTACTTGCCCGAGCACTGAGGCAAGAACCAGAAATAAAAGGCATTCAAATTGGAAAGGAAGAAGTCAAAATTTCATTATTTGCAGATGACATGATCCTATACATAGAAAACCCTGAGAGATCTACAACGAAGATTCTAGAACTCATAAATGAGTTTAGTAAAGTCGCAGGTTATAAGATCAATGCGCAAAAATCAGTAGCATTTCTGTACACTAATAATGAGCAAGATCAGGAGGAAATCAAGAAACAAATACCATTCACAATAGTAAATAAAAAAATCAAATACTTAGGAATAAATTTAACTAAAGAGGTAAAGAACTTATACACCGAGAACTATACAAGATTGTTCAAGGAAATCAAAGAAGACCTAAATAAATGGAAGACTATTCCTTGTTCATGGATAGGAAGACTGAATATTATTAAGATGTCTATCCTACCAAAACTGATCTACACATTCAATGCAATCCCAATAAAAATCAACGCAGCCTTCTTTAAGGAACTAGAAAAACTAACTATGAAATTTATTTGGAAAGGAAAGAGACCCCGAATAGCCAAAGACATACTGAAAAAGAAAAATGAAATTGGAGGAATCACACTACCTGACTTCAAAACATACTACAAAGCTACGGTGGTGAAAACAGCATGGTATTGGCATAAGGAGAGACACATAGACCAATGGAATCGAATTGAAAGCTCTGATATAGAACCTCACATATACAGCCACATAATATTCGATAAAGCCACCAAACCCTCTCAACTGGGAGAGAGTGGCCTATTCAACAAATGGTGTCTGGAGAACTGGATAGCCATATGTAGAAGAATGAAAGAGGATTACCATCTCACACCTTATACAAAGATCAACTCAAGATGGATCAAAGACCTAAATATAAGAGCCAAGACCATAAAAACCTTAGAAAGCAGTGTAGGGAAACATCTACAGGACCTTGTAATAGGAAATGGATTTATGAATATCTCACCAAAAGCACAAGCAGCAAAAGAACTAATAGATAAATGGGACTTCCTCAAAATTAAAGCCTTCTGCACCTCAAAGGAGTTTGTCAAGAAAGTAAAAAGGGAGCCCACACAGTGGGAGAAAATATTTGGCAATCATATATCTGATAAGAAACTTATAACGTGCATATATAAAGAACTTCTATATCTTGAAAATAAAAAGATAAACAACCCATTTAAAAAATGGGAAAAAGACTTAAACAGACACTTCTCCGAAGAAGAAATACAAATGGCAAGAAAGCACATGAAAAAATGTTCCAAATCTCTAGCTATCAGGGAAATGCAAATCAAAACTACAATGAGATACCATCTTACACCCATAAGATTGGCAGCTATGAAAAAAACAGAAGAATACAAGTGCTGGAGAGGATGTGAAGGAAGGGGAACACTCATCCACTGCTGGTGGGAATGCAGAAGGATCCAACCGTTCTGGAGGACAGTATGGCGGTTTCTCAAAAAACTAGCCATAGATTTGCCATATGACCCAGCAATACCACTGCTGGGTATATACCCAGCAGAACTGAAAACAAGGACACAAACAGATATATGTACACCAATGTTCATAGCAGCATTGTTCACTATTGCCAAAAGTTGGAATCAACCCAAATGCCCATCAACAGATGAGTGGATCAATAAAATGTGGTATATACACACAATGGAATACTACTCGGCTGTAAGAACAAACACACTACAAACACATGTGATAACATGGATGAATCTTGAGAACCTTATGTTGAGTGAAGCAACCCAGACATTGAAGGACAAATACTACATGACCTCAATGATATGAAATAAACAAGCTGCCTTAGATAGCAAGAGACTGAACGATAGGCTTACAGGAAATCGGAGGGTGGAGGAAGGATATGAGCTGATGTCTGCAGGGGTGGAATTTAAGACGAGATGGTGGTAAGTATGAACACAAAGAAGAGATAAAAGGGGGGCAAGGGGTTGCCTTTGGTTGGGGCTTTGCGGGTTTGAGGGTGGCTGGGGAGGGACGGATGGGTAACATTGCCCAAAAGTGGGGGGAGGGAGGGGTAGCATACGAACACAGGAGAGGGTCAGGTGTTGGTGGAGAGTAAAATGCCGAGAAAATCATATCAAAATATAATAAAGAGGGTTACCTGTTTAGAATGCTCGGAGGGGGGGTCTGATGCAGGATGGGCTCCTGGGGAATGTCTAAATGCTCATTCTGCCAGAGTGGGTGTCACCATAGGGTAGAAACCCAAGTAGTGAGAGTGGGGGTGGACCCACATCCTGGGGAGGACTAATGCCGCCAAATAGAGGGAACTGTATCCCTCGAGAGAAAGGGTGGCTCCCAGGGCACTGGGGCAGTTGAGCAAGTTAGGTCCTGAACACTATTCCATCTATCTCTGGAAGTGGCTCCTCAGGAAACGGAGGTTGGCTGTCACTGTGGGCACCAAGGTGGAAGGGAAAATGGACGTTAAATGTGTGGAACCAAGGTAAATGGGGGATAAGAGAGGAGTTTCTTGAGAGTACACAAGGATGGATATAAAACATGTAATATTACACCATAACATATAGGAGATGACAGACTGATAATGTAAACCATAATGTAAAACATAGGATAACTAAGAATGTAAAGAACTGTATATCCTAAAGTATGCACCATAATGTAAGCACAGATGTCACCTTGTTAGAAAGCTAATGTCTCAGACTCTGTACATCACGTTAAGTAAATATGATATGAATAGGGTGTAAGAGTATCGCTGTGGAAGGAAAAAGGTTTTGTGGTGGATGTATGGGAGTGCTGTATATTATATATATGCATTGCTGTGGTCTAGGACTCCTGTGAAGAGAAGCTGAATAATTAGGGGGGGAAAAAAAAAAAAAAAAGATATGATGTAGAATTTTTTCAAGTCAACATTCTTTATCTAAGTTCTTTATCTAACTTTATCCAAGTTCTTTATCTAACCTTTAAATCCATCACTATATGCCATTCCCTAGTAAGGGACCATGACATTATATTGGGCTTCAAATTTCGGGGAGTTCTGGATCACAGAGTGTTTCAACAATGGCAATGGAGGGATACTGGTATGGGATACCAATGACAGGTAATATATGGCTGACAGGGAGCTGTACAGAACATATGTCCAGGGTGCATGGTAATGTTTGGATATACTCATAGTGGCAACAATTAAAAACCACAGCAGGGGGGGTACTGGGTTCCTGGCCAATGGTGTTCTGTCGTGGTCCCTAGGGGAGCAGCGATAGTCTCCCAGGTACAGCGGCGGGAACCGGGAGGGAGTGAGGGTTCAACAGTGAGCCCCTGATGCTAATGACTATGCTTGTGAGCTGATAAGCCTAAAATAAGAACAAGGCCTAGAGCAACATTGTGCCTGGGAATTTCCTCCTGTCAGCCTTCATGTTACTCAAATGTGGCCAGTCTCGAAGCCAAACTCAGCATGTAAATGCAATGCCTTCCCCCCAGCGTGGGACATGACACCCGGGGATGAGCCTCCCTGGCACCGAGGGACCACTATCAACTACCAACTGATGATGCAACTGGAAAATGACCTTATACGGAAGGTTCAATGTGGATCAGCAGAATATCCCTGTCTACATAAAATAACATGACTTTAAAATGCTGTTTGACCTAAAGTAAGGGGGAAATGGAAAAGAGAAATGAGTTTATATGGCTACGAGTTTCTAAAAAAGAGTCTGGAGGCTGGCAGAAGGATTGCCCTCATGCACAACTGAGCAGAGTCAGAGAGACAGATAAAGCAGATACAACCCCCAGATATCGGTTCCTTCGAGGGCTAAAGAGACCCATGGGAGTTATGGTCATGGCCGATGGGGTTAACTACCAGGTCAGATGGCCCCTTTTTGGAACTGGTGTTTATGTGTGATGAATCTGGACTCAGATGGGATCTTCCTTCATAAGACTTTCATGCTAAGGTGATGGAGGTGCAGTTAATGTTGGGGTTTAAGATATATTTAGCGGATTTGAATCTCTGGACTGACAATGTGATAGCCAGGTCCTGAGCCTCAACAGACTCCAGCACCTACAATATGATTTATTGGACTTATCACACTCAGCTAAGATGGAGTTGAAGAAGGACAACCACCACACCATGGAGCCTAGAGTGATTACAACTGAAAGTGGGAGGATTGCATCCAACATCCATGTGGAATCTGAGCCTCCTCTTGACATAGAGGTGCAATGGACACAACCAATCCAATGTCCACATAGAAGAGGTGGCATTGGATTGGGAAAAGTGGACATGGTGGCTGATGGGTATGGGGAAAGGCAGGAAGAGATGAGAGGTGGAGGCGTCTTTGGGACATGGAGCTGCCCTGGATGGTGCTTCAGAGGCAATCACCGGACATTGTAAATCCTCACAGGGCCCACTGGATGGAATGGAGGAGAGTATGGGCCATGATGTGGACCATTGACTATGAGGTGCAGAGGTGACCAAAGATGTACTTACCAAATCCAATGGATGTGTCATGATGATGGGAACGACTGTTGCTGGGGGGGGGGGGGGGGGAGAGGTGGGGTGGGGGGGTGGGGTTGAATGGGACCTCACATATATATTTTTAATGTAATATTATTACAAAATCAATAAAAAAAAAAAAAGAAAATACTAAAAAAAAAAAAAAAAAGGCAAACAACCTGATTAAAAAATGAGCAAAAGACTTGAACAGACATTTGTCTAATAAATAAATATAAATGGCAAAAAAACACATAAATAAATGTTCAACATCACTAATGATTAGGGAAATGCAAATCAAAACTACAGTGAGATATCATTTCACATTTATCAGAAATGGCACTATTAAAAAAACAGATAACTACAAGTGTTAGAGAGGATGTGGGGAGATAAGAACACTTATTCACTGCTGGTAGGAATGTAGAATGGTACAGCCACTGTAGAGGACTGTTTGGCAGTTCCTAAAGAAGTTGCCTCATGACCCTATAATACCATTACTGGGCATACACCTAGAAGAACTGAGAGCAGTGACATGAACAGACATCTGCACACCCATGTTCATAGCAGCATTATTCATGTTTGCCCAAAGTTGAAACATCCCAGGTGTTCATCAGCCAATGAATGGATAAACTAACTATGGTGTATTCACACAATGGAACATTATTTAAGAAGAAATAAAAAGCTTATGACAACATTGATGAACCTGGAGGACATTATGTAGGCATTATGTAGACATTATGTGAAGCAAGCCAGACACAAAAAGACAAATGCTGTATGACTGCATTACTATGAACTAAATATATTGTGTAATGTATCGTATGATTCCATTTATATAAAATGTAAATATAAATCAATTTATAAGGATGAAATTAGATTGGTGCTTATATAGGGCTGGGGAAAGAATGCTAAGGGATGTGGAGTTTTTCTTTTGGAATACTGAAATTTTTTGTGATTATAAAAGTACAACATTGTGATTATACTAAAAGCTATTGATTATATATTCTGGATAGATCATATGGTGTGTGAATATATCTCAGTAAAACCACTTTACTAAATAAATAAATAATTGTGCAAAAAAAAACCCAGAAATAGCAGCTATGTACAGCTGGTGAAACATAGAGAGATTGAGAGGTGAAAATTTTCTTGTTTGTCTGTTTTTTAATTAATATTTTTATTGAAATAATGAAAATGCCCTAATGATTGAAGTGATGAATGCATAACTATGTGATTATACAAAATACCATTGATTGTACACTTTAGATGAATTGTATGCTTTCTTAATATGTATCAATAAAATTGATTTGTTAAAAAAATAAAAACAACATGCAGTTTATAAACAACCAACCTGAACTACAAGGATAGCAAATGAGGTCATGCTGAAGTATGCAAAAAGATACTATGGTCAAATTATTAAATAAAACCAAAGAATAGCAATATAACCATAAGAAATTAGAGCATATTAATATCAAATTGAAAAGAAAAGCTTTGAGGAAAAATACAGAGAATTACTATATATTGGAACTTTTAAAATTCACCAGTGAGATTTAATAATTCCAAATATGTGTACACCTGATAACATGTAGACAAATCAAAGAGGAAATTGACAAATTCCCTATTACAGCTCTCTCCATAATTAATAGATAAGCAGACTTTACCCAAAATAAAGCCATAGAATATTTGAAAAGCACAATTAATGAGCTTAATATAAAGAACAATTTATAGAGTATTGTACCAAACAAATGGAAAAAAAAAACATTTTTTTCAAACAGCTGTGAAATATTTATAAAAATTGTTCAATTGCAAGGTACAAAGAATAGTTTCAGAAATTTCAAGGGATAGAGACCATACATAACACGCTTTCTGATAAAAGTGCAAATCAAGTTAGAAATCAATATAAATAGCTGTAGAAAATTCCATTTGTTGGGAAATTTTTAAAAATCAGGAAGACATGTGGCTCAAGTGGTTGAGCTTCCCTGTCCTACGTGGGAGGTCCCGATTTTGTTCCTGGTGCCTCCCGAAAAAAAAAAAAAACAACAACAACAAAAAAAAAAAACAACTCAGGGAAGCCTATGCCTCAGTGGTTGAGTGCTGGCTTCCCCCATACAGAAGTCACAGGTTCAATCCCTGGCCCCAGTTGTGGGAAGTAATGGGCGGAGGGGGCGGTTCAACGTTAAACAACTCATGGGTCAAGAAAGAAAGAGGGCAGGGAGTTTGCCTGTAGAAGGAGAACTGTGTATTCACTAAAAGTGAATGTTGGTCTTTCTAAGGCTGTATAGAAATTAATGTGACTCTGTCTCTGCCCCAGACTGAGACCCTGAGGACAAGATTCATATTTTAATTGTCCCAATAGCCTCAGAGCCTCACCAAACACTTGGCACTGACCAGGAGTCAACAAACACTCACCTAATGGACCCCAGAGTGGACGCTGCTTAGCTCCTCATACATCCTTAAGCTTAGACGTAGCTGGAGGAAGCTGTGGGCCACTGGCAGCAAAAGCATACCAAAGCCAGGGGAGTGGTGCAGAAGTCCGCCCAGAGAATGGACACCGGTTATCAGGCTCCGTGAGCGCACTTTTCTTTTCAGGGTGCTTTTGGACTCCCAGCATCTCAGCAGTGATTGGAGCCTTACGGGCCAGCATCCCTGGAGTTTGGAAATAGACCATCAAGAGACAAAGAACTAAAGTTATTTTTCAGGGGTTATTACAGGTTTGAGACAAGAACCCAGGAGTACTGGCTCTCCGTGGAGAGCTTTATGCTAATAGAGTAGACCGTTGACATTGCCCAAGAATGTTTGCCTAGACTCCCAGCAATCCCCCAAGCCAAACAGAGAAACTGGTTTGCAAGGTTTTCTGGCTTTTACTGGAACCACATTTAGAGAGACTCATGGGAGGTGTAATAATTAGGGGTCTCTAGGGAAAACAGAATGAACAGGAGATATCTGTCAATAGTAAGAGATTTTATAAGAGTCTCTCACATGACCATGGGGGTGCACAAGTCCAGGTTCTGCAGGCAGGCTGCAAACTAGGGGCGCCAATGAAAGTCCAACGAAGGTCCTTGATGAGTTTCTGGGAGATGTTGGCTGTCCAAAGACGAGCGGGGAAATTCTCTCTGAATGTGGAAATCACTTCCCCTTTTAAGACATTCAACTGATTGGATAAAGCCTCACTCATTGCTGAAGGCAATCTCCTTGATGATGTAAATGCAATCAGCTATCTATGCAGTAAAGTTACTGGTGACTAAAGTCTATAAATGTTCTTGTATTACATTAGCCCAGTGCTTGCTTGACCAAACAACTGGGCACAATTTCCTGACTGAGTTGACACAGTAGTTTAACCATCACTGGTGGCCTATGCGTGCCCTTCGTCACAAGTTGACCACTTTATCAACTTTTAATAAAACTTTGTCCTCTCTGGATAATCATTTTTTCACAGAGGCAGTATTTTAATAACTTCACAAGTTACAGCTTGTGCAGTAGAAAACGCAAATCACAATGAGGTGCCCATGCACGCTGACTTCTGAGATAGGGGCACTCATGTAACATGGATTCACAAATGAGGTTCAAATCTGGGTCTCTTAAATCATTATGTACCAAACTGGAACAATGTCAACATTACATAACATTTTTTGCGGATACTATAAATATTATGATCCAATTTCTAATCAAACACAATATATCTATTGTAAATAAACCAAAATTTTAACAATTATGACATGACAAAAAAGAATGAAGGGCAGGGAGAGGTAAGGGAAAGAGACTGTGGAACTTTTGTTTATTCTTTAATATGTTTTATATTATTCAAATGTTTTACTATGAGTCAAATGCTTTTAAAAATCAAAAAGCCAAAAAAGTTATTACAAAATGAAGACAAATTTAAAGATCAAAATAAAGGAACAGAACAAATCCCCACACTTTTATTAAGGAAAAAAAACACATGTAGAGATTCTGGGAGGACAGAAACCAGAGTATCAAGGTGATCTTGCTGATGATTTTTATTATGCCTCTCTGTGTTTAATATTTTAAAAATTATATTGTAAATGTTTAGGAAGATAGTGTAATATAGCAGTTAAGCCTTCAGAGTCTAGAACCAGATCTGAATTTTAATACCAGCCTGCCACTTCCTGGCTGCATAAAACTGAGTATCTCACTCTCCACAGAATCTGTTGCACTGGGTTATTGAGAGAATCGAATGAGCTAATATTTTTAAAGAGCTTAAAACTGCTCCTAGCACATAGTATCATTTTTCCATTATATCATCATTATCATTATATTTTGTTTTAGGTTCCCACCTGCCAAAACAAATACCTCTCAATGGTTTGGCTTAAACAATAGAATGTATTGGCTCATGGTTTTGAGGTTCGGAGAAAGCCAAAATCAAGGTATCTTCAAGGCGATGCTTTCTCCCAGAAGACCGTGGCATTCTCGGGCTGGCTGCTGGCAATCCTTAGCCCGTGGATTTTCTGTCCCATGACAATGCACCTGGCAGCCTTTCCTGGCTTCTCTCTTCTCCTCTGCTGACTCCCAGCTTCTGGCTGCCCCCTCCCTTTTTCTCTCCCTGTGGTCTTCCCTATAAGGTCTTCAGTAACAGGATTAAGACCCATCCTGACTCAGCCACATCTTCACACAGCCACCTCATCAAAAGGTCCTGTTTACAAGGGTTCACACCCACAGGAGTGGATTAAGTTTAGGAGCATGCTTGCTGGGGTACGTAGCTCCAAACCACCACACTTTACATTTATAGAACATTCTCCAAATGACAAAATTATGGAGATAGAGAACAGATTAGCACTCACCAGGGGAAAAGGGGTGGCTATAAAGGGGTAGCATGAATGACCTTAGTATTGATGGAGCAGTTCTGTGTCTCGGTTGTGGTGGTGGTTACATGAATCTATACATGTGATAAAATGGCTTATAACTACACACACACAAATGAGTGTGTGTAAAACTGGTTAAATCTGAAAAAGCCTATGGATTGTCAATTACATCAGTTTCCTGGTTTCAGTATCATGCTTTACTTCTAAAGATACTGCCATTGGGGGAAACTGGATGAAGGGTACACAGGAGCCCTCTGTTCCATTTCTGTAACTTCCTGTGACTCTAGATCCATTTAAAAAGAAAATTTCCTCTCACACAGTAAGTGCTCAAAAAATGTTACTTAGGAGCAGCATTTTTTTGTTGTTTGATATTGCCAATAGCTGTTTTCCAATTTTTTTTCTGTGTTCAACATGTATTCATTTTGAAATTAGACAACAATAAATGTTATGTTTAAAAAGAATGTCTGTCTTGGGAAGTGGATTTGCCTCAATGGACATCCGCCTACCACATGGAAGGTCCAGGGTTCAAACCCAGGGCCTCCTGACCCTGTGATGAGCTGGCCCACTCACAGTGCTGATGCACACAAGGGTGCCATGCCACACAGGGGTGTCACCCACATGAGGGAGACCCACGCACAAGGAGTGCACCCCATAAGGAAGAGCCGCCCAGCACGAAAAAAGTGCAGCCTGCCCAGGAATGACGCCACATAGAGAGAGCTGACACAGCAAGATGACTCAACAATAAAAAAGAGACACAGATTCCTGGTGCTGCTGGCAAGAATACAAGTGGACACAGAAGAACACGCAGCGAATGGGCACAGAGAGCAGACACTTGGGGAGGGGGAAGGGGAGAGAAATAAATAATAAATCTTTTTAAAAAAAGAAATTGTGTCTCAGTGAACTCCAAATTACAAAGATATAAAGGAATGTTGAGCCCCTGCAAACGGTAAAGTAAGTTATAGTTTTGCTCAATAGTGTCATTTTTATTTTAACTGTGACAATATCAGAAGGCATGAATAAGGACATCCTAAATCTGTGGTCTGCAGATGCTGATGAACTGATCCTTCTCCGCCTGGATGCAGGAAACACTGGGAACAAGAGAAGAGAGAGTGCTGGCTTTCAAGAGTTGGGACTCTGGGGCCTCAATGAGTAGCTCATATTCCCATTCCAGTTCCTCAGCTATTTAGACCGAAAGAGTTAGTGGCATGGTGTCCAGAAGTGGCCTTCGAGATCATCCTGCCCAGTCTTCTCATTTTCAATCAGAAACTGAGGCCCAAGGTAGAGACATTTTCCCGAACAAGGCCAGTAGCTGATCAGCCTCAGAGCCTGAACTGGAGCCATGCCTCCTGCCTTCAAGGGCAGCATTGTTGGCCCTGGCTCTCACCATGGTGCAGGGCCAGGCCACCAGGAATATGGCAAGGTGCTCCTCCATGCCTCCCTCAGGGAAGCAGTGCTCGGGGGTCACTCCCTCAGGCCTCAGCACAGAAAGGGTGTGGGGGCATGCTCCACATGGCCACAGAATGAGCGCCATGAGCACAAGGAGACATTGGGGTAGGAGAAGAACTGCGTGGTGTGCTGGGACCTTCCTTTCTGACTACATACGGAATTTGGAATTTGGACCTAGAATGAATACAGGTTCTGAAATCCTAAATTCTCATCTTATGGGGAGTGGGTGTGGCTCAAATGATAAGGCTTCTACCTACCATATGGGAGGACCCAGGTTCGATCCCTGGGGTTTCCTGGTAAAAAGAAAAAGAGAATGCATGTCTGTGCAGTGAGCCTGTGCCTGTGTGGCAAGCCAGTGCCCACATGGTGAGCCAGTGCCCGCATGGCGAGCTGAGTGCCTGCATGAATGCCTGCATGGCAAGCCAGTACCCAAGCAGTGAGCCAGTGCCCATGCAAGTGAGTCACGCAGCAAGATGATGATGCGAAAAAAGAGCGATGAAGGGGAGAGTCAAGGAGAAGTGCAGCAGAAGACCAGGAACCAGGAACTGAGGTGGCACAGGGGACAAGGAAACTTTCTCTACATCAGAGGTCCCAGGATCAAATCCCGGTGAATCCTATAGGAGAAAAAATGAGAAGAGAAGACAAGAAGAGAAACAGATACAGAAGATCACACAGCAAATGGACACAGACAGCAAAAACAGAAGGGTTGGGGGAGGAGGTGGGGGAGGAGGAAGGGAAAAAAATTATCTTGTTATGATATGTTTATGTAGTTGGAAAAGTGCAGGAAGATAGGGGCAGCTTTTAAAAACTCATCTACTAAAAGGGGACACTCAAAGGTACTATCTGTGCTGGCTGAGGCCCTGGCTTCAGGTCCAAAACCAAGTTCCAGTGCCAGCCCAGACCAGTGTAGTCGTGTACTCTTAGACTCTCCTCTCAGAACCTGTTTGTTCACCTGCCAAGGGGAATTTTTCTTCCTTTATTGGCAAGATCATGGTGAGGTTTAAGTGAGCTCTTTGATATGAAAGCCCCGTGGGATCTGTAAAATTAGTTATCCTTTTTATCATTAGTGTCTTCTCACAAGCCTCTGCCTCCCTCCAGAGCTCTATGTGGGACTGGCCTCTTTTGCTTAAGAACTGGCATATGACACCCCTATTTCCAAGGAGAACTGGAAACTGGAAACCCACAGGAATGACTCTTCCAGAGTGGAAATTTACACACCCAAGTAGGTCTCAGAAGGAGAGATTTCAAGGCCAGAAAACCTCAAATCATGACCCATAAGCCACAAGCCAATTCCATTGGATGGTTCTACTGGGGTGAAGTAGAGGGTTATAGGAAGGAAACAAGCACAAAAGCATAGGAGACTAGAAAAAAATAGCTCTGGCTCCATTTTTACCGTCCTACTTCCCAGGAGCCAGAAAGAGGCGCCTGCAGGCTTCACTGCTTGGTCTATCCTGCCACCTTGTGTCCAATTGCTAGAAATGCATCAGTAGAACTGTCGAAACCTAGGCACAGAAAGAATGATTTACCGAATAATCATTTTCACTCACTCACACTATCATTCAACAAACCTGTGGAGATATATTTTTCCAGGCTGAGGGGATTCACAAATGATTCACAGATGACTGACTTTGAAGGAGTTCCCGGGCCCGTGGGTGATAGTGGGCAGTGTTGGGGGTAGGATGTAGCAGAGTGAGCAAAGACTCTGAAGCCTAGTATGTTTGGAAAATGGTGAGTTTTTCCATGTAAAAAGTATCTGGAGGAAGCAGATGGGGCTCAACTGATAGAGCGTCAGCCTACCATATGGAGGGTCCAGGATTCGATCCCCAGGGCCTCCTGACCTGTGTGGTGAGCTGGCCCATGTGCAGTGCTGCTGCGTGCAAGAGTGCTGTGCCACACAGGGGCACCCCTGCATAGGGGTGTCCCACGCACAAGGTGTGCACCCCACAAGGAGAGCCACCCCACATGAAAAAAGCGCAGCCCACCCAGAAGTGACGCCACACACACAAAGAGCTGACACAGCAAGATGACGCTTGATGACACAACAACAAAAAAAGAAATATATGAAATATATGGTACACCAGGCAGAAATGGTGGGAGATGATCCCGCTATCAGGAAATGATATGTATGAAACCCCAAGCCAGGCTGTGCTGAAGAAACCCTGCCACTGGAAGGTGACTTGGTTCAGGGGGACAGGAGATGTCCAACACTAAGTAAAATGGCCTCTAGACTCTCTTGATCATGCCCTTCTCTCTTGAGACTCATAACAAGGGACCAGTACTTGTGATCTCTATCCAAGATCAAAACCAGTTTCTAAATGGGACAGGATCTTACACAATCTCAAGAGGTCATTTAGTCCAGTGCTCCTCCCAATCTAACATCCCTGCCAAGTCAGCATGCAGCTTCTGCCTAATCACCTTCAATGATGAGTTTGCATGCCACCCGAAACCCATCCCATCCTTAGATATCTGCAGGATTCTTTGCACTATCCAGTTGAGCTCTATCTCCTTATATTTCCCTCCTATTGGTCCAGATATTGTCCCAAACAGGGTTACACCAGATACTTGAAGAAGGCAATCATTTAGGGCAGGGCTTCTTAACCTTTTTTGTTCCATGGACCCCTTTGCCAGTCAGGGGAAAACCACAGCCCCTTTACTAAGTCCACACTACACTGTGTATTATTTAATAAATATATCACACCCTCACCAACACATACCCTCAAGAATAATGGTTTTATGAATTTCAATTCAAGCTCACAGACCCCTTGTTAAGAACCCCTGATTTAGGGGTTGAACTAAGTTTTCTGGAAGTAGGAAATCATGGAAATGTAGGGCTGTGGGTTTAGTGGAAAGAACACAGGAGAACTGTGTTCTAGTCCTTATAGAACTTCCTTGCTTCCTGTCTCTCAGCTTCCTTTTCTGTATGGTGAGGGGAGTGGATTAGGTTAAAGATTCTCAACCCTGGCTGCACATTAGAATCAACTGGGGAGCAGGCAGCAGTAATTTTAAAAGTTCTTCATGCCAGAGAATTGCTGGATTAGAAAATCACTAGCGTAGGTCAAACATTCCGTGATTTTTTAAACTGTGATGAACCATAGTAGTTCTTGTCAAGAAGCTTTCATCAGGCCTCTGGAAGTCTGGTGTACAAGTTCTTGGTGATTTCTATTTCACAGAGACTGATCTGGATCTAGGATTTTTTCCCCTCTGCATAACCAAAATGTGGTTGTTCATTTTGTCCTCTAGTGCTCTTTTGGGGATGAGACCCACCAATGATAAAAAAGACAAATCTTGTTACAGAGGGAAGAGGAGAAGCACTGTCCAACCTCAGTGAAGTGACACGGCCTATTTGCCTCTCATTCTCATCTGTAAGACATAAAGCAAACCCACCTCAGTGGGCTCTCACAGGGGAGACTGAGACCATGGGTATAAAGTCCGGTTCCTGGTGCCAAGAAGGCCCTCCAAATCTCAGAGCCCTTGGCCTTTGGGAGCTGGGAGAAAGTGCAAAGAAGACCTGAAGATGGTGTCACTTCTAAGAAGCCTTGATTATCCCACTTCCCTTAAATATCCCCAGAAGTGCCTCCTAATGGTGACGACAAGGACTGCAGCTCTGTCCACACAAAAGAAGGCACTACAGTCTTACAAAAAGAGGGGAAACCATTTGAGAACCCTGAGAATGCTTCTCTACAGGCCACCAGCTCAGGTAGGCTGTCCACCTTCTACCTTCCAGAAAGAACCACTCTCCATTCTGAGCTTCTCTGTGCTCAAGTTCCCTGAATCCTTAAGAACTTCACTCTTGGCCACAATTTTAAATCTCATGGTGCTTCTTTGGAACTTCTCTTCCATATTTGCCCATGTTTTGCTTTCCCAACTTGACTGCAAACTCCTTGAGGCTGGAACCATGTTACAAACATATCTCTGATAAAGATTCTTTGTATAACCTGAGGCACATCACCCTTCCTCTCTGAGCCTTAGCTTCCTCGTCTGTAGAAGAGGATACTGTTCTCTAAGTTCCCTCCAGTTATGATAACCTGTGATTCTGACTCCACCCGTGCTTGTTAATTACCCAAACTGCCAGCTTTGGGATACAAAGGGGAAAGGGAAACCCAGGAAACCCACCTCTTAGATGTGCAGAGAAGCCAGTAATTTGGGGTTGAATGAAGCAGATTCATTTACTAAGGGAGCTAGACTCCAAAGGCTTGGGTGGGGTGGGCATTGTTGGACTCCAGGGGCTACCATGCCCACTGGACTCATTTTCTAGACCCCAAGGCCCTCCTGCCTCAGGAACTGCTTTTTATAAAGCCATTTACAGTGATCAGTGAAGCTTTTTCCTCCTTCAATGAAGGTGCTTGCCTCTGGATATTGTATTACCTGTGCTAGACACCATGCTGATGGCAAGAGTGGCCTCCTGATGCCTTTTAGAGGCCTCCTATTGCTGCTTTGGGGGCTTAGAGAAACACTGTCTCTCCAAGTGGTTAGAGTATTTTGAGCAGACCACATTTTATGTTTCACCTTGGAGGGCTCACAACACACCTCAGCCTCCACTATTGAGAAGCTAGAAGCTTTGAAATGGCTTTTAAGGGTCTTCCTAAAGGTAGATACCTCAAAGGCTTGTGGACCTGGATGGATGAGTAAATTACGCTCATTGGCTTCATGAAACAGGGACTCATACAGGCAAGTGCAAATAATGGCAGGTGGTATGTGGGGTGGAGGCAGGGACCTTATTAAAAAGGGGCTATAACAGGGATGGAATCTTCTAGAAATTCAAGACCAGGAACCCCCAGTAATGGCAAGCTTCAAGGAACCTGCTACTGGAAGATCATTCTAGTTCCAAGCATCTGCTGCGGCTTGCACTCTGTTGCTCTGCCGTTCGTGTGACCCAGCTACTCTCCAAGGGTCAGCTTCTCTCTGCATCTCTCTGCTTCTCTTCCCCACTCTAATTCTCTTAGTGTTTCAAAAGCATATCTCTGGCAGAACATAAGACAATTTCCAGAAGGTACATGAATAAACATTTTTAATTTGAATGCTAAGTGTTTTAGATTTGGGAAAAGGCAAAAAGTGAGTTCATTTAAAGAAAAATAGTAAGTAAATATATATATTGCTATAGCAAAATTCAGGAAGGTGGACCATAATGACTAAAGTCTGATAAACACTGGAGTGGCTGATTTTCTCCATACTTCACTGTCACATTCCTAGGATATAGAATCTTAGTGGCCCAACTCATAGCCATCCCCCTATTTAGGCAGAGCTTTTCCTGCCATGATTGGATCCAGCATGTACCCATGGACAAATCGGGTAGACTCACATGATATAGAAAACGGCTGCCAACAGTCTGACCCTTTAACAGGGGTGAGGACAGGTAGTTTCTCTTGGAAGGGCCTGTGGACTGGTACAGCTTGCCGTGTTACAGGCTCCTAGTTCAACAGTGACTCCTCTTGCCCTGCCGCTATCCTGGAGTTTCTGAGACGAGCATTTGATTTCCATGCCCCCGAGACACACATTTCATGTAAAATGTAGAATAACTTCCTCCCCAGGAGTGGTTGTGAGAATTGAATGTGATCATTGACATGAAAGTGTTTTGAAATAGTGAGCACCACACAATGGCAGGCATTACTACCACAGTTTAACAAAATTATTACTATGAGGGACACAGAGAGAGAGGAATTGGAAGCCAGATTCCAAAGGGCATAGCCCCCTTGGCCTACGAAGCCCCGTGATTAAACTAACCTGATTGAAGTTCATCCACAATGATGTGAACTCAGACTAGTTGGCCACTTCTTAGGTGTGTGACCTTGGACAAGTCCCTGTTTCTTTCCTCATTTCAAAACTGGGAACATTTGTATATTTCCTCCCTTCACTCAGGATTGGGGTACAGAGCAGGAGCCTTGTTGTCCACTTTCCACCCCAGTGGGCAGGGACAGCAGGCAAGGGTCTTCACCTCTCTAGCCTCAGTCCCTTCATGGGTTGGATGAGAGATTTAAACTAGGTGACCCCCACGGACCTGTTCCTTCAATGCCTGGATAACTCTGCTTGATTCTAACTACTCCACCCGCCTCTCGGGACCTACTGCCCCACGCCCACTTGCCCTGGTCCTCAGAAGCCTCTCCTCTTAAAATCACACAGCACAAAGAGAAAAGCATCACATGGACCCTTTTTAAAGATGTATTTCTGAAAAGGCATAGTCACATCATGCTTTTGTAATAAAAATTCGATATTCCGTTTGCCCTAGCATATCTGTTTAGGGACTTCTCTGTTTATTATTGATCGCCTATTGGCTGCAGTTCCTCTTTGATCTTCCCTTTTGTTTGAACGCCTTGCCACCGGCACTGTCTGCCCCTTCCCCAGTTGCTCTATTAAACAGTAATTACATGTAAACAAACTCAGGGAGAAAAGAAGCCCTGTGGCCAGCCTCTCTTGGCCTGTGAATGGTCATTCCTGAATCCTTCTGTTTTGTAAGTTCTTCTGCCAAGTTTCTATGGGAGCAGAGGGATCATTTTCTCCCTTTTCAAAGAGAAGGGTGAGTTGAGGCCTTGAGCTGGCAAGTCCTTTAAAGTCATTTTCAAAGGAAACCTGAGCTGAAAGGCCATGCAGCTGACAGAGGGTGGCGTGACTGTTGGAGGCTCCCTGGGGCCCTGGGCGGCCAGTTCCCCGAGGCCCCCAGCACGTGCACGGAGCCTGCTCCAGAGGCACTGCCAGCAGGTGCCGCTGTCCAGCCAGGGGCCCCACCACCACCCAGGAACAGGAACAGGGGAGTGCGGACTTCCTCCTCTGGACCTGCGGCCAGAATCACATTTGTCCTCGCTGTCCTAAGGTCCTGTCAATCAAACCTGATCCTTGGGGTTTTTTGAGGTAAAATAAAACTGGGTGCCAAAGCAAACATGGTTGAACTTATGTCTAAATCATGGAATTATAAATGATCTAGTTAATCCAATTGCCTCACATCTAGGTTGGGAATGGGACCCAGAGGGTAAATAATTGTCCCAAGTCACACAAGGAGGAGGTGGCAGAACGTGCTTCAGACTTCCACTGTAGGGCTGCAACAGTGGAGGCTTGCTTGGCTCCTGGCCATTTATCATCTTCCCAGTCTACAGATGGCTGTCAATCACTAAGCAGACATGAAAAGGACGCCAACTGCACTGAGGCTGAGCAATGTGCAGCTGGGACCAGACGCCCTCCGCACAGCCAAGTGGAGCCAAGAGGACCTGGTTAAGGAGCCAGGAGATGAGACGAGCCCTCCCACTTGACAGAATGGGCGAACCAAGGCCCAGGGGAGAGACTCATGTCGGTGTGTCAGATGGCCAGAAATGAAGTCATAAAAACAGCCTAAACTCTTGAGTGAGAAGAAAGAGGGTACCAGCCAGAAATCAAGGTGAGTGGTCCAGCCAAAATTCCCCACCTGAGCTCCTTGGGCCAGGGGTCTTCCTGCTGCTGGGAATCGAGAGGGGGCTGTACCAAGCTACCAGAAGCGAGCCCTCGCCTTGTCCCCAGTGAAAGGCCCGCAGCCAGCAGCACCCTCCCATGAGCCTTGTCCACTAGGTTAAGAGCTGAGAGAAGCAGAACCCCCCATTCAAGTCCCAGCTCACACACAAGGAAAGACCTCTGGAACAAGTTGATCTGACTTTTCAACATTTTATTCTTGTATTTGTACAGCTATATTTTACAATGCGGTAATGCAGTTTAGACACAGCCAAACCCTGTCTCCGGAGTAGTTATAACACAAGCATGACGCAGAATGTGATGAGACAAACGTTCTCAAAGAGAGTTTAGTTAGTGACAATTTCAAGTCCCTGTGTCTGCCTACACTTCAAAAAGGGATGGCGCACACTCGCCTATCATCGAAAACTTCCATGAAAAAAGGCACCGTGAGGACATGTTGTATAGGTATATACAAACTGAAAACTAGAACAAAATTACACATTTTTTCCTTCTGCAGCTTCTTTTTTTTTTGTTCTTTTTTTAATACACACTTTGTAAATTGTAAACCTTCACTTGCAAAAAAATACAAATACACTGAGGCATTTTAGACAAAATATTTTCTTACTTATACAGATGCAATACTTAAAATATTCTCTTAAGTGCTCTTTCTCAATAAAGATTCTCAGATCCGTGTCTGCCTGCAGATACAAAATCGAGCCTTTAACGCAATTTTATATTTTTAATATATCTTTTTTAGGTTTATATAGATTTATTTTATATATATATATTTATATATTTACAACTCTGCCATATATTCCTTCACCTTTGGTTAAAAAAATTAAAGCCCTCTCTTTGATAACATACTGAACTCTCTGTCTTTTAAAAGAATGCACATTTACATACAAAAGAAACATCTGTTCCCACAAAACATATACATTCCTCATTTTGCAAACTAAGTCAAGTCAGAACTTTTGCATCCTCCCCCACTTTGAGATATATAAAATGATTTTGCTTTTTGCTGACATGGTTCGCCTTACACATAGGAGAAGAAGCAATATTATTTTCTTAATGTTTTATGGCAGTGAGGGAAGGGGAGCTGCCTTTGCTCCCAGACCCCCAGGCCCCTCATCCCACCCCTAACCCCCCCAGCTATGATTTGCACTAGTGGATGAAAGAGGCACTACATCATGGGATGAACATGGTAAAGTGTTACAGTATCCTTTGGGTAGATTCTGAGAAGGGGCCCGAGAGGAAAGCATCAGCATGCTTCAGCAGGCTTTAGGGAGCTCCGGAGGCAGGTCGGTCGCCGACACACGGTACTGCACCTTGGTGTTGGTGATGGCGCCGTGCTTCTGGCGCAAGTGAAGACGCAGCTGGCTTTTGTGACGGAAATGCAGGTTACACTTCTCGCACTGCAGAGAGATCAGAGAAAGGCAAACCGTTAGCTGTCATCGACCCACGAAGCCCGTCAGTGCCCAAAGACCCAGAGAAGGGATGGATCAGGCAGCGGTTCTCTCTCAAAGGCCAAGTTAGGAGCCCAGAAGAATTCCAGCTTTGCTGAGGCACCAGTAAGCATTGTGGAAAAGTCCCTCCCCTGCTTTCCAAAGTGTTGATCATGACTTTTTCCCTATTTGAGGTTTCTTTCCCTGCCTTCATCTGCAAGTTCAAATCTTGTCCAGAAATGGAGTTCAGATGCAAAATTTCCTACTCTCTAAGGTTTTCCTGAATCCTTTCAGCATGGAAACAATCCCCCTTTCCTTCCGACCTCCGTGCACTTCCTAGCTTTGCCACACAGTCATCCATGTGCATTAGCACCTCAACAGGTAGAGAACTCTGAGGGCAGTGACTACTTCTTACTAAACGTCATAAGCCTCCCAGTATCTAGCAAAATATACCTCTTAGGCAATGATGCAATAAATCTGAACACACTTGGACTAACAGACTAGACCTGGCTGTAGCCATGGAAATTCTGGAGTCTGTATCCTTTTTTTTTTAAATTTAGTTCTATGTTTTCTCAGTACAGATACTTTACGTAAGCTAACAAAGCACTAGCAAACAGATGATTCTTGTGAGTAGGTGGTAATATTTTTGGTGGGAAAAGTTACTTAAAAGTAAAATAAACAACTATGTAATGTGTTAACCTGAATGAGATCCTGGGGCAGAAAAGGGATATTAGGTAAAAACGAAGGACATCCACATAAATTATGAGCCTTAGTTTATGCCAATGTATCAGTACTGGTTCATTAGCTGTAACACCGTATCATACTAATGTAAGGAATTAACACCACGGCCGCTGGGTGTGGGGAAGGGGAGCCCTCTTGTACTATCCATGCAACTTTCCAATGAATCTAAAATTCTTCTAAAATTAAAAATGCATTTTAAAAATATGTTTTAAAGTAAGAATAGAAATTAATTTAGAAAATAAGAAGTAAAGTGGACAAGACAGTGGGTAGAAAGAATCCTGGCCTGGGAAGACATGGTGTCCACGGTAGCTAGACCTGCCACTGCTTTGTGGCCTGAGCAAGTCCATTCTCTCTGGACCTTGGCCCTCCCTTCAACAAAGGGCTGAGTCAATGCACTTGGACAGTCTCTTTCAACTATGACATCCTATGTATCTAAATTTCCAGCAAATAAATGTAACATCAAATATTTATCGCAACCTTGTTGTGTGCAGAGCACCCTTCTGTACACTTTAATGAATGAGGTGACAACTCCTTGAGGTAGGTTAGCTTATCAAGCTCATTCTACAGATGAGGAAATTAAGGTGCTGGGAGTTTGACTAATTTGCCCAAGAACAGATCACAAGTAAGAAGATATTCGTAAGAGGCTAAATAAATGAGTGAATAAAAACATCCACATTTTGCAGGTTAACTTTGTGAGGAAGGTTAACCGTTTATTGGTATTTTCTTGTGGTTCTTGTGCCCATCACCACCTGAGAGCTCATCAAATCCAAGCCTGAGGACTGAGCCTTGTCTATAACACAGTTCCTCACTTGTAGGCCCTGGGGCTCTTTTTCAAGATGAAAACTCTTATGGAAATTTGAAAGGTAAAGGAAGCCCTAGCTTCAGTCCAGATCGGCCCTGCGTGGTTCTAGAACCTCTACGATAGGGAAGGCACAGTTTGAAACTGCTCATTTTGAGCATCCCCATTATTTTATAAAGAGACCGTGATCCAGAGAGAAGCCTAATGCCACTCAAAGCAGAGTCAGAGTAAGAACTCAGATATCCCATAAGTCCGACCAAAACTCTTTCCCTCTAAAGTAGTGATCAACAAACTTTTTCTGTAAAGAACTAGATGGCAAATATTTCAGGCTTTGTTGGCCTTACTTTCTCATTGACATGACTCAATTTTGCCATTGTAGCATGAAAGCAGCCATAAATAATATATAAATACATGAGTGTGACTGCTCCAATTAAACTTTCTTTATAGACAATGAAATCTGAATTTCCTATAATTTTCACATATCAGGGAATCATTTTTTTACTTTTTCCAACCATTTACATATGTAAAAACCATTCTTAGCTCACAGGACACACAGAAATTGGCCTGTTCTGGAACACTACAATTCTAGTGGCCAATATGTAGCATTGTGCCATGCAGCTGGCTGCTTCTTTCTTCTTGAAATAGCCCTTTCTCTGAGTTTTTCTAATAACAACACATTGCCTGGTTCTCCTCCTATACCTACAATGCTCCTTCCAGAATACCTTAGCTCCTCTTCCAGGCATGTCTAGCCCAGGAGAGGTCTGTGGTAAGCACTCAATAAGCACCCAACAAATTGTAGTTGGTGCTGGGGCTTAAGATATATTTAGGGGATTTGAATCTCTGGACTGACAATATGATACCCAGGCCCAGAGCCTCAACAGACTTCAGCTCCTACACTCTGATTTATTGGACTTACCCCACTCAGCTAACATGGAGTTGAAGAAGGTCAACCACCACACCATGGAGCCTAGAGTGTCTACAACTGAAAGCAGGAGGAGTGCATCCAGTATCCATGTGGAATCTAAGCCCCCACTTGATATAGATGTGCAATGAACACAACCAATCCAATGTCCACAGAGAAAATGTGGCATTGGTGTGGGAAGGGTAGCCATGGTGGCTGCTGGGTGCGGGGAATGGGAGGAAGAGATGAGATGTGGAGGTGTTTTCGGGATGTGGAGTTGTCCTGGGTGGTGCTTCACGGACAATTACGGGACACTGTAGATCCCCCGAGGGCCCACTGGATGGAACATGGGAGAGTGTGGGCTATGATGTGGACCATTGACTATGGGGTACAGTGATGCTCAGAGATGTACTTACCAGGTGCAATGGATGTATCATGATGATGGGAGAGAGTGTTGCTGTGGGGGGAGTGGGGGGTGGGGGCGGTGGGGTTGAATGGGACCTCATATTTTTTTAATGAAATATTTTTTTTTTAATTAAATTAAATTAAATTAAAAAAAAAAAAATAAGCACCCAACAATTATGTAGTCCAGACCTCATTCCTAAGACCAAGGTCACTTCTCCTGATACCCCGATTTCAAAGATGAGCAAACTGAGGCCCAGGTCAATGTCAAGGAGCGTGCCTTTTTATCATTCCTTGAGTGGTGATCCCAGGGCATGCAAACACCAGCGCAAACACTTCTGCGGTCCACCCCGCCACCTCCCCACCCTTCCCCCGGCCAGCCAGGGGCCATGTAAGGCACACGTACATGGTAAGGTTTCTCTCCCGTGTGGATTCGCAGGTGGCTCTTCAGAGTCTGGAGGTGCCGGAAACGGGTGCCACAGATTTCACAGGGATAGGGCTTCTCGCCAGTGTGGATAAGAACGTGGGCACGGAGGTGGGCCACCTGAATGGAGGGGCAAAGCAGGACGGGCTCTATCAGGCTGCGCCGCAAACCTCCCGGAAGCCCCCTCACTGGCTCTCAGCGGCTGAGGAGCCCTCACCGCGCCATGCCCCGCTCACCTGCACGAATCTGGCTCCGCAGGTTTCGCATTTGTAGGGCTTCTCTCCAGAGTGAATTCGAGTGTGGGTTTTCAGGTTGGCTGGCCGGTTGAACTGGGCCCCACAGATGTTACAACGATAAGGTTTCTCACCTATTACAGAGAAAAAGGGAGAAAATGAGAGAAGAGCCATATTCAGTGGGGGAGTCTCTAGGATTCGGTGGGGAAGGTTTCCTGCATTTCGAAGCAAACGGCTCTTCCTTGAGGCCAGTCTGCCTTCCTTTCCCTTTGGGGAGGTCAGCGAGCAAATCCAGGGACTGCCTCCTGACTCAGGTCCTGCCTCTCTCTCACTCGAGCAGGTCTCACAGAGGGACAGGGCCTGGGAGCAGGTGGTGGCCTGCAGGAGTGAAACAATTCTGGGCATGGAGAGCCAGGGAGGATGCAGGAGCCCTGGGCTTTGAAACCAGCTTTGTCACTGTGATTCTGCAGACAAGTCACTCTCCTCTGGACCTCACTTTCCCTCTCTGGAAAAGGAGGCATGATTTCGGGTGGCCTGGGAGGGCTCTTCCAGCTCTTCTCTTGAATAAGACTGATTCAATAATCAACCCACTCACCAGGGAGGTTCAATCAAGCTGCTCTAGTTTCTCTCTTTGAAAACAAACATACTTTTCCACTTGTGGGCAACTACAGCTGGATTCCATTTGCGGGAGGGGTGGGGCCCAACTGAGTAGCCGCTCAGGGGGAGGAAACCAATAGAAGGCCTGAGCTTTCCTTCATGGAAAGTTTGTGAGATAATGGACCCATTTAAAGTACCAAGGGAGAGTAAACTGGGGATAACAATCAGGTTATTAGAAGCTGGTAAAGGAACAAGAGTTGATAAAGGAACAAATCATTTGGGGAAATCAAGAAGCCTTTCACTATTTTTCCCCTGCCTTTATGAAAGCCTACTCCACTTTTCCTCTGTCAGCCTTAGTTTCTTCACCTGCACAGTGGGGATTAGCAGGTGTGGCCCCAGCAAGGGCAGAGAAGCAACACAGAGTCCAGTGAAAAGACAAAGGCTCCAGGGAGAGGACCAGTCACCAAGCAAAGACGAGGCAGGGTGGAGCCCCCACAGAGCCTGTGCCCTGCCCCGCGCCACCCAGCACCAAGGACCCTCACACTTTCCCCAGGCTCCTCTCCCGGTCCCGTCCCCAGTAACCCTGGCAGGCTCGGGTGGGGTGGGTGTGTACCCGTGTGGACGGTCTTGTGGCTGGCGAGGTTGCCCTTGTAGCGGAAGGAGGCCTGGCAGCGGTCACACTTGTAGGGCTTGTCACTGTGCGTCTGCAAGGTATGTCTCTTGAGCGAGGCCTCCTCAGAGAAGCGGCAGTCACACTCGTTGCAGAAGAAGGCCCCATTTTCTGTCGGGGGTGGGAGGGGGGTGCCAAAGTCAGCACGAGGAGGAGGGGGTAGGGCACCCACACCTCTCTCCCCACTACCCCCAGTGCCAGACTGAATCCCCAGGCCCCTGACCACCCAAAATTCATGGGAGCCCAGAGCAAAGGACTGTGGGGATTTCACCTTTCTCAGAATTCGGGGTCTTGGTCATGGAGGAGAAGGACACAGATTTGGACCTTAATTCATGGAAAGGAAGCACAATCTAATGGGTACTCATAAGGCTGTTACTAGCCGAAGGCTCAGGAGAGCTCTGGCTTCTTTCAAGGGCTCTGAGAACTGATCAGTTCATAGGTTTATTCGCATTCATATACAGAAGCCCTCAAGCAAAATACTTCACCTGTCCTGTCTACCTTACAGGAGGAAATCAGCTAACACAAAATTAAGCACAAAGCCTCAAATAAATTCCATTCCACTTCGAGGGCAATGACGGAGGAATTACTGAGGAGTAGCCTGTGGTCATCCTGGCTTGCATCTGGATTTCATGTCTCCCAAACACTTCTGTGAGGTTGGGATAGGCTAAAATGACTGTGGAAATGGAAACAGGCCCAGAGAGAGACGACTGGGAGGGCAGAGCAAAGGCAGATGGCAAGGGGGAGAGGAGGACAGCCCCCGCACGGCCAACTATAGTCCACGTCCCTGTGCCAAGCCCCATGTTAACACCTGCATTTTCACTTCTGCTAAGACAATTTGAAAGGAAAAGCCTCAGTAGATACACACTGACTAGGTGTTACTGGGCTGTATGTCTGCAGCCAAGGCTGGGTGAAGAGTCAGACTTTTTTATCTTGTAAAAACTAGGGACGCAGATCACAGACTCTCCAGAGACTTCAATTTAACAACCCAGTTCATCTCATTTAATTCAGCCAGCATTTACGGAGCACCTTCTCCATGTTAGGGACTTGCTAGGACCCACGGGTGATAAATGAATGTTGGATGGAGGCCACAGCCTAGCCACGTCCACGCATCAGTACTAGCGGCACAGGGAGTGACAGCCAGCCCCGCCTACGACCTTGGCTGAAATGAAGCTGAGAAAGGCAGTGTGATCCACCTCAATTATTCCAAATGAACTCGAATACCCTTGCTTTTGTGAGCCCCAATGCCTAAGAGGTCAGTGAGGCGAGCAGCTGGTGATTTTAAGTGCCGATGGCCTTCCTCAAGGGGACTTTTCCCAATCAGAGACAACGGAGAAAATACTATGGAAGCACAAAATGCACGGAGCAGAGGCAGGGACCTTCCTGCTCCCCGACAAGGGGAGGGGGGAACAGGACTCACCACAGCTGGAATCTGAATACTCAGACTGCGTCTCCCCCATCTCCTCGGGGAATGAGGGGCCAGCCGGGTGGAGGCACATCTCCGCGTGTTGCGGGGACTGGGAGCCGCAGGAGGTGCACTTGGGAGGGTGCATGTAGAGTGGCGAGTGGCTCTCACTGCTGATGCGGGGGGATCCTGTCAGGGATCTGCCGGCAGGAGTAAAGAGAAGCTCAGGACCTGGACCAGGTCGGCCTCAAGGCCATCCCTCTTCCCTGCTGCCAAGCGAGCCTAGAAGCCAGAGCTGGGGGGACCCCTCAGGATCTGGAGCCCCAGGGCTATCCTCACTCTCACCTGCAAGGAGCATCTGCATGGAACTCACTGACTGGGTCAAACCAAGTCACAAATCCCCAGGACTGCAGCCTACAGCCTCCCTTAGTCCAAGGGAAGAGGGTCCCTTGTCCCTTTAAGACCACAAGAATTGCCTGTGGGATTCACGGAATGCTCTTAAGCCAGTGAGAGCAATCATTTCTCTTGTTTTTAAGAAACATATCTAAGTACTTATTTATCTATTTCTTTACACAGTCCAATTCAATCAATAAGCACTGACCACACATCTCTTGGAGGCCCAGCACTTGGGGCTGGAAAGGAAACAACAATGTCCCTCCCCGAATCCACTGGATAGAGGCAGAAGCAGACAAAGTGTGACCCCCAGAACCGTGCCCGGGTGACCTCTGATCTCGGCCCCAGACCGCCTCTGCAATCACCTGTTGACAATGTTATTGAGCCGGCTGGCCTGCGGGATGATGGAGTCCTCCCCGCTGACACTGAGCTTGGTCGGGGACTGCAGGTCAAGGGTCTCGGGCTCCATGGGTGGCTGGCAGGCAGGCGGGGCAGTGTAGGCTCGAGGGGAGAGGCGGCCCAGCTCACTCGGTTCAGGCCCCTCTGGTTTGGCATTCTGGTTGAGGCTGTTGAGCACGATGAACTTGTACTTCTTCCAGTTGCAGGCTTTGGGGTCGGTGGGGCTTTTGGCTGGAGGAGAGCCTGAGGTCTGGAGGATGCAGGCATTCTTGCTGCTGCAGGACTCCGTGGGCGAGTTGGGCTGGCAGTCGGACTTCTGGGGGCTCTGTGGACTCACTAGACCTTTCCGGTTCAGGGGTGCATTGGGGGGCTCGAAATGCAGGGCGATCTCGTCCTCTGAGGAGGGCCTCTCCTCCTCCTTGCCAGCCTTGTCACAGGGGAAGTAGGGGGGGTTCCGGGCTGAGGGGGCAGCAGGCTTGGGGCCTTCGGCCACACTGTAGTGCATATCACTTCGTGCCTCCTCCGGTGCCACCTCCTTGGGCGAGTAGATGCTGCTGTGGCACACGCCGGGGCACACCTCTACAGTCGGCCGGCTGTACTCACTGGGGACCGGTCTGGCCCCGTCACAGAGGAGGGCCCGCTCCTTGGGGAAGGGGTTGGCCACGGGCATCCGCGCGTCCCGCAGCTCCTCATCCGAGAAGAGGAAGCTGCTAACTGGGAGGTGGCTGTACACGGGGTAGGAGGCTGGCGGTGTGGACAGGCTGCTGTATAAGCTGGGGGCAAAGGCTCTGCTCTCACATCCAGGGGCGCTCCTCAGTGGCAGGTTGTTCTCCACCACCTCGCGCCCCCGATAGGCCATGATATCTTGGGGCATCAGCATCCGACTGTTCAAGAACTCTTCACGAGGGGGCTTGATGGCAGGAACCATCTCTGCTTCACTGTGGGAGAAAAAGGAGAGAAGACACCGACCCCATCAGAACGGTCAGACCAATGCCTCCCAAATGCCACTGCCACGTGCCATCTGTGCCAAGCTCAGCTGGACAGAGGGGATGTGCTCGGGGATAGGGAATACTTCCAATTACAAAGCATTTATGCTACAAGTCTAGAAATCGAGCCCACAGATGGGAAAGCTGAGACCCAGAGAAGGGAAGGGAGTTACCCGCACACAATTTTGTACGTTTAACTCATGCGCGTATGTGTATGTCTGTGAATCCATAATTCTTATGATATTATGAAATTTTATAGTTTATGTAAAGCTTCCAGTCTTATCTCATTTCACTCACGCAAAATTCTGCAGTGAAGGATCGTCTCCATTTTACAGACATGGAAACAGAGGCTCAGGGAGGTGAGACTCTATATACTGTTAGCACCACACTTTTCTAGAGTCATAAACAAACCAGTGCCCTATCAAAGAGCAATGAGAATGGGGACAGGACCTGCCCATGTGCTGACTGCAGTTGCTCAGAGGCTCTTCCATGCAGAAAGGCAGCACGTGCAGGGTGAAAAGCCCTGGCTCTGGAACAGTCAGACCTCGTTTCCAATCCCAGCTGTGCCACTTCACAGCTCTGTGACCGGAGCAAGTTACTTAACTGCTCCGAGCACAACGCCTGACCCACAGAAAGTACTGCTAAGTGACCATTATCACCCACAGGGGACAAAGAGCTCTGGCTGCTTACAATTGAAGGGAATCTATGTGGGAGAGAAAATAGGCCAGCTCAACATGATCCCAGCAAACAGAGCTAGAACCAATAAGGAAGGGTGAAAGAAGCATTTTCACTTCGCCGTGAAGAGGAACTTTCTAACTCTCCAAGGTGGACTGGATGGCTCTCAGAATAGTGAGTTCCTGATCCCTGGGGCTGTTCAAACAGATGGTGAAAAACCCTTTGGCTTGGGCAAGGATTTAAGTACCATAGAGCAGTTGAATCAAATGCCTCTAAAACTATTAAGCCCAGGGAGCCTCTGTTCCCCCACTCAGGCAGCACTCTTTGCTTCTTTGGCTCTCAGGCATAAGAAGACCTTTAAATGATGGCCATGTCTTAGGTAAGGGGTTATACCCAATCAACTCAATTCAGTTGAAAAATAATAACAGGAGCAGGGTGATAGAAAAGATGAGTAAGGCAACCCCTGGTAGGGGAACTAAAGCACACATGCAAGTAGAATAGAAGTTTAAAAGAGAACACAAAATACATACGAAAATAGTTAAAACAGAAGGCAGGCCAAAAAGAGGGGCGAAATACTTCAGAACTGAGAGGAAAAGTTGAGGAAGGAAGGGTGGTCAATGGAAAAAAACCTTACAGAGGAAATGGCCTCTGAGCTAAGCCTTGTAGGATAGGTCGAAGAAAGGGCCTATCAAGTGAATGGAAGAAAGCAAGAGGTGGAGGTCACAGGAAATATCTAGAGAGCAGCAAGGAGTCGAGTCTGGCTGGAATGGCAAAAGGGAAAAATGGGAGGCATGTGCACAATAGTGGAAAGGTGGGGTGTGATATGGAAGACGTTTTTTTCTGGATGCTTGAAGAAATCCCCAAGGCTTCTGATGAAGGACCACCCCTTCGAGCGCCAGGGCTTCCACCGAGGTGCCAGCTTACCTGGCCTTGATAAACTTCCGGCAAGTGTCTACCACGTGCTCCATCTGCAGGTACATAGCCGTGGTCATCACCGCCATGATGTTGCCTTCCCGCAGGTTGAGTCGAGACGTGTACATGAAGTCCAAGAGGATGCAGAACCCCTCAGGGTTGATCTCAGGATCCAGATTGATCACACTAAGGTTGCATTTCAACTGGTCTGTGAAAATGCTGTAGAAGAGCCCACTGTAAAACAAACAAATGGCTCATTCTAAAAAACGTAGAGAATCAGTCATCTATTATTCTCAGCATCAGTGCTATGCTCTCTTCCCTGGGCCTAGCTCCAGAACTTCTATGGCACTTAATCATAGCCACCACTTTGGAAGAGCCTACTAATGCCAAAGAGTAACTAAGCACTTTACATACATTTTTCTGCATTCCTCACAAACTTGCAAGGTAAGTACTGTCATTCTCTCCATTTTATAAATGGGTGAGCTGAGGCTCAGAGAGGTTAAGTGGTTTCCTCAAAGTCACAGAGCTCGTTTTCCTTCTAGTCTTAATTGCCTGAATTACCAGAGTTAAATTTAGCACCATTCCCAGTCTATTCTTAGTCTACATCTTGGGAATAAGCATTTTCCTTCTTGTCTCATCACATTAGCCTTTTTTTAAAATCCTATGGCAATTTTTTTTCTTTAGAAGCAGGCAGGGTATGGATGATAAATAAATATGTGTCCCCATTTACTGTCTACTGCTTTTCTGTATGTCCATAGACTATCATAAGATCAATCATTCCTAGATGATCCAAGTCAAACCTCAAGCCATGCCTCCAGGTATCACACTGTCGGGTAGTAGAAAGAGCACTCAATTAGAGGTCAGAATTCTGGGCTGTCATCTAGATTGTACTCTTTCTGAGTGGGTGGCCAGAAGTGAGACAGAATACCTTGGTTCGAATCACAGCTTCACCATTTACTAGCTCTACAACCCTGGGTAAGTTACTTACCTTTCTGCCCCTTGCTTTACTCATCTGTAAAGTGGGGGAACAATAATACTACATCGCATAGTTGTGGTAAGAATGAAAATATAAAGGGGGATAGAATAACATCTGGCACAACAGTAAGCACTCACAAAACATTTTCTATTATTTTTATATCACTATAAACCTCAGTTCTCCTTACTATTTAAAACAGGACGCTTGAAATAGATGTTGGAAAACTTCCTTACAAGCAATAGAGTCTTGATTCAGCATCATTTCACCTAGCTGTGCCTTCATTTTCATATATAAATTGGAGGTAACACTGTCATCCCATAACACAGAGGGCTATTATAAAGATGAAGAGGAATGATGTAATGGAACACTGCTTTGAAAATTTGACACACCTGTCAAATAGGAAGAATTAGCTGGCTTACTCTCACAACACATATACCCTGAATCACCCATGGGAAGAGAGTGACAGTATAAAATAAATACAGTTACAACATAACAGAGAGATTTCAAATGAACTCTCTTAAAATATTTGAGGATTCTCTCTCTTCATTTTTTCACTGGTTAACTGGCCTTATTTCCCATGTTTACCCCAAACACATCCTTCCTTGTGGTGGCATATGATTACTTCCCCCACAACGCCCACAGAACAGAAACTCTTTCTTTTCTAAAAGTGCATTCATTCATTCGCTTCCTAGGAGCCTACTCTGCCAGGCCATGTGCCGGAGATCTGGAGACAAATGAACCATGATCCCAAACACAGCAAGAGGCCTTGGCCTTCCGCCTCCCTGGCCGCCAGCACCATCACCCCCCTTTGTATTAACCCGCCTCCTTCCAGACCCCTCACCTGCAGGCCATGAGAACTGTCTTATGGGCTCTAAACTGCTCGCGGCTCACCACAATGACGACGTCGGTCAAGATGTCGCGACTCCGAAGGCGATTAAGGTTGAGAAGCACGTCACTGGCATGGCGGGTGAACTGGATACAACTGTCAGCCGGTGAGGCCATTGTGTTTTCACCTGAAAAAAAAAAAGGTCAAAAATCCTGTTAGTCCTCCCAAACCTGTTTCCTGCTTGTGAGGTGTGCCTGAGAAGGTGGCTCAGCCTGCTAAGGTATGGATTGCCAACTCAGGGCCCTTGGGTTTGGTTTCTGAACAACCTGTGATCCATCTCTGGGTCTTACTCTTCACACCTGAATCTAACAAATTGGGACAGAGAGTAAGCCCCTTAGGGGAAAGGGGAAGGGAATGAATGCTTGCCAAGTATTTCTACACAGGGCAAACACTCTGCCACGTTTTGAGAGGCAGTATGCTACAAAGGAGAGCCACCATGCTTTGAAGGTTAGCATACTAGCTTTGCCACTTCCCAGCTGTGTGGTTTAGTATCTCCATTTGCCACATGGGAGTAGTAATTCCTGTGTGCTTGTAACAATTAGAGATATGTCCCAGATCCATAATAGGTTCTCACAAATAACAGCTTTCTCATCGGTATCTCATTTCATTATCACAACCATCATACATCGCTCTCCTCTGCTACCACTCAGCACGTTGCTGGTGCACAGTAGGGGGATCAATTAGTTTTGAACTAATAAATGAATAAGGGAATAAAGGGCCACACTTAGCACGAAGATGGTAACATGCAGGTGTGAAGGGGTGTAGGCTGGGAGCGATGGGAAGGGAACCAGTTATTCTGCCTCTCATGGGATGAAAGGTGGCAGCATTCACAGAAATGCATGCATTGGCAAATTCAAAAGGAACATTTGTTCACAAAAATTTAAAGCAGATAATTCAATTTACTTACCCAACTCCCTGATTCACAGTCCAAAATTTTGCTTAAAACCTGCAAAGAAGAGAGCAAATACAAATGGACTTAATGAATGTAAAAAGATTGTCCATTATAGCCTTATTTTAGGACACACATATTTAGTTTTGCCTTGATAGCTGCAGCCTGCCAGCTGGTGCGGTTTTACCACAAGCAAGCAAACATTTTCCTCTCTGCTCTTACAGAAGCAATAGGACTAGAAGCTCTGTGATAATAATGTTTTTACCAAGTACTGGGATTACAATTGTATGCATTAATTACACACGTGCTCACACACACATATGTATCTTCTTGTATTAAAAAGAATTATATCGTCCAAGGCCACTTCAGTTTATGGGAAAGAAAAAAAATAAGCCAAGTGGTTCTTTCAATATTAATGACAATGATCCTTTAGAGACCTAAGAACGCTGGACACTTTTCAAGATCTGCTAAAATATTATCTTTCGAGTCTTAGAATGATTCTGCAAGGCTTTAACCCTATTGCACTGGTGACAAAATTGAGAGCAGAGGTTTAAGTGGCTTGCTCACCACCAGTGACAGGCAATATTGCCTGACTGCCTGAAACACTTAAGTCTGAGTAAGGAATCAAGAATACCACCTGAGATGGCATGTCTACACTTTCCTGGGGAATTTTACCCTCTTTTTCAAAGTTTCCTCTCCCTTCTCTTACCTCCTGTGTCTAAGACTAGACACAGTGTTAACAACTTTGAAGTTTGTGCTTCCCCCTCCTGGTGAAAGATTTAATTGTGGTTTAGCTGCGAACTGGCCAAAGAGCCCTAAACCTTAAAGACATTTCATGAAATGAGTACCTCTTCAAATTAGTCTCTCTAAAACAAAATAACGAAGAGCAACAGTATAAGAATCTTTTTGGATGAATTGTACGGTATGTGAATATAAAAATGCTTTCAATAAAATTGCTTTAAATAAAAAGGTGTAAGACTCTCATTTATGAGGGCTACAAAACAAAATAATATCCGACCCCCTCCCCTTAAAATCATAACCCTTCAGAGCTACTTTCTGGGTAAAGGAGCGGAGGCCAGTGAGGTCGCGTTAGGCTACACAGATGGCTTGCGGCCTGGTCCTAGGTCTTCTGGCTCAAATTCCCATCCCTTTTCCAAATCAGAACCTGCAGGACAGCACCCTGAGGTGGTGAATCTCATTTTTACAACCCTTCCCCCACACAAATGCTCTGCCCCATTCCAAGCTGCCAAGTCTTACCAAGTGAGCACTCTAAAATGAGAGGATTCCTTGAGTCTGTAACCAAACACTCTGACATTTCTCTGTGGTCCCAAGTGCCAGGCACTCAATATCATCAGCTTCAAGATTACTGTGTGCATGTGAGAGGATGGGGGAGAGGGGGGGCAGGGGAAATGGGGGAAGGAAGAGGACAGAAAAAGACAAAAGCACCTAGCTAGCTCCTCTCCCCATCCTGATTCGAGATGGGTAAAGATAGACAGACATACTAAATTAGCCCTAATCAAAATTTAATGATTGTAACTTTTCAAAAAGGATGCTGAGAACATGTGTGAGGTTTATTTCAAAATATTCTCTTCTCCCTGCCAAGGAAGAGATCCCTGAACACTTCTGGGATACCTGAACTGCTCTTTAACTGGCTTCAACCACTACCTCACTTGTGGATTTTGAGTCGAAGACCTCTGGAACCAAAGGAAGCCCAGATTTGCCATTTCACCTTGACAAGTGGCAATGACTCACTCCAGATGTGAACTGAAACAAACAAAACAATTCTCCTGTGTCCACTGCAGGCCAGGCACTGGGCTGAGCACTTTTCACCTTAAGACTCTGCCTGGTCTGGCCAAACACAAACCCACATATGTGGAGATCCAAGTCCTTATTAAGTCCTCTCCTTCTTAAGCTAACTCTACCGTCGGGGCGCCCCCAGCTAGCGAGCGGGTGTGTTAGGTTGGTTGTGGGCAGCCTTGTCATCCTTCTTAGCTGCTGCAGATGTGGAAGCACCACCAGTAGTAGTTTTGTTTTGCTTTTTTACAGACCACACAGCCATTTTACCCCTCATTATTGTACCTGATCCTTGTAGCATCCCCGCTTTACTGGCCGGGATACTGAGACTACAGGGGATGAGCCTTGACCGAGATCGCCAGGTAATCCAGCAAAGTCCAGGACAAACTCAGTCTTCTAGCTCCGGCTATACCACTGAGCCACATAACAAGACAAAAACAACCGCCAAGGGACCAGGACTGTCTTGGAGAAACTGACAACTGCCAAAGCCCAGACCTGGACTCTCCTCCACTCCCGGCACCCGCGGAGTAAACTGTCTTCTCCACCCCACACCCTTTCTTCTCTCCTTTGGCGCCTTCTCTTTCACCTATCTCAAAATAGGTGCTCCTTAAAAAGGACTTCCTGAAGAAGTCAAATCCTTTAAAGGAGCATCCCATGGGAGAAGAACAGAGACCCCCTCTGCACACACACACCACGACCACCAAAAGGCAGCAAAAAGAGAAGACAGAAGGGAGAGGGACAGAGAGACTAGAGGAGGTGAGAGGAATGGAGAGAAGCGAAGTGAAGAATGAGAGAGCAAGGCAATACGAAAGCCCCCATCCTTTCCTCCCTGTTCACTCCGCGGGACGAGGCAGCCCCATTCTCTCGCTCTCACACACGGGGGTAAACGTGCGTCTTGCGCCCTCGGGCAAGCCCCACGCAGACTCTCCCATTCCCAAGACACAGTACCTGCTGGCCAGAGACCGCCCACCCCCGGGCGTTCTGCGGGAACCGCTGCCCATCCGTCTCCAAGACCCCGCAAGCACGGCGGTGGCGCCGTGATAGGACCGCAGCGACCCTTAATTTGGTTAGATTCAAATCGAACTTTTCGTGCACTTCGGTAGCTAACATTGTGTGTATGTGCCTTTTTTCCTGTTACGCCGTCAAGGCGGGGAGCAGCGAGGGGAATGGCACAGCCCTCATTCCCGGAACGTAGTCGATCTCAACTCAGCGGATTTCACAGAACACTCCCTGCCTGTCGCCGGCTCCAACGAGAAGTAACTTTCCAGGAAGCTGCGGCCCGCGACAGCCGCCAGGATCGCTGCCTGCGAGGCGCTGGCCGCGGGGGATTCACCCCGGGGCGGGGGTGGGGGTGCCGGCGCGGTGCGGCCCGGAGAGGCTCGCGGGAACGCGGCGCACTTTCCCCTAAATGCCTGGCCCGCCACCAGTCCGGGACGCTGGAGTTCAACAAGTCCAACCCCTCCCCCACAATAATTTTATAAACTGGGAAAGTCAGACACGTTAGCAGCAGAGAAGGGTCTAGAACCCAGGCGTCCGGGGCCCTTGACGCTCATTTCTTGACTTCAGGTTGCGCAGTTCCGGCTTTTGTTTGCCTGGGGCGCCGTTTGTCTCTTCTCCTTTGCTCTTTTCGCTGGCCATTTTTGTTTCTTTTTGAAGGGGGTGGTTGGAAGAGGCGTCAAGGTCAACAAGATGGGGTCTCCATCCTGCGCGCCGCGGCCCACTTGGAGAGCAACTAAACCGAAAGCGCCTGCCGCCTACACTGGCAAGAAAGCGAACCCAGCTCGGCTCCTTTCCGCCCAGGATCATTAGAATAGCAGTTGCCAGATCGAACCTGGCGGGGTTTCGGATTTCCGAGTTCGATTTCCCAGAAGCCGAAGACACCGGCAGGACGCTGCAGAGGCCGGGGCGCCGACCCCCGCGCTCGCGGGGACGCGCCCCCAGGCTGCCCCGCCTCCGCGTGGCCTGCCTCCGAATTATAACCCCTGGGCGCCAGCTCCAAAGTGGTCCCGGGAGCCCTCTCTGGGAAGCACTGTCGCGGGGTGGGGGTGGGGTGGGGGGCTCGAAAGACGCAGCCTTCCTTGAAGGCCGCAGTCTAGTCCTCGAGCCGGTGGCGTCACGCCGCGCCAACACCTGCGCGGCGGGGCGGGGGCGCGAAGACTGGGCTTCTAAAATCCTACTTTGAGGCTTTCTTACTTCTTCGCCCAGTGGGATTGAGGAGGAGGCCAAGGCTGGAATTTAATATGGTAGGGAGGGAATTCTGAGAATTTGTGAAGGGAAATGAAATGTAAGAAGACGCATTTATTGGAAACCTAGGCGTCCGCGGTTCCGCCCGCCCTTGCCTAACCGTGTTTTACCGCTGCCTAACGCTAGAGAGCGCCCTCGGGCAAGGCTGGAAGCCGACACCCCCTTCTCGCCCCGCCCCTCCTTCCATTGACCTAGTTTGGACAGTCTCCTGATTTGGAGAATGCCTTCCCTCCCTCCGCCCCCCTCTCTTCTAGTCCAGCCGTTGTTTTATTGGTAATCTAATAACTCCAGTTACTCGCTGGAAAATCCAAGGGAGAATCTGGAAGTGCAAAGCACTACTTAGGATTGGCGGCCGGGAGGGGGCGGGGAGAGGAATTTTAGTAAGGCTGGAGCTACCACAATGAAAGCCGCATCAGGGCTCCTGCCGGAGTGCGCCCTTTCCAAGGAGCATTTTAGCTAACGAGCAGGTCGGGCCTCGCTACGGTGGTCCCCAATTGGGAACTGGGGTCAAACTCACGGGTGTTTTTTTGTTCTGGGTGGGGGAAACACTCCTCCTCGAGCTCTTGACTGGGGAGCCGGAGGGTGGGGAGACCACAGAAAGAGAAAGCTATTTTGATAATGCGGCGGCCGCTGCTGCCGCTTTGGGCGACCGAGGTGTTCGGGGACATTATGTCCTGACTTTCGTTTCCTGCCAACAGCGCTCTTGCAAGCCTGCAGGCTTCTAGGAAATGCAATAAAATAGAGGGATGTGTTTATCATCAAGATTTGAAGAGAAGCTGCAGAAGGGACGCTCCCCATGCGCCTGGCTCACGACAGCTTTCCAGAAGGGCCAGCAGACAATGCCAGCAAACTACGTCCCCTGGCAGAGATCTCTCGGCCTGCCTGACTGGCTCGGGTTCGGCCTTTGCAAGAAGGCTGCGAGGAAGGGGAGAGACATGATCTCTCAAACAAACAATTCCTTTAAAAATCCGCTCTGGACAAAAGTTAACCAAGGTCTTTATTCACGTTAATGAAGATGGAAGGCACTAACTGTCCTTGGAAAGCGATTAGTCAAACTTGACCGCGCTTCAAACACGTCCCCAGATTCGTGTCCAACCCGAACAGAGGCGGTTTCTCCAACGGCGCCTCCGACAGGTCCAGCAGTGGGAGAGACTGAACTCAATCCCCACGGACCTGGGCGGTGGAGACCACTGCGCCACCCACGGGTAAGCGCGTCGGCCGCCGCTAGGGGCCGCCAGCGCGCGACACTGGTGTTTGCCATCTTAAGTCACGAGCACAGAGAAAGAAAACTTTGCTAAGAAGCTGTGGTGGCACAGTTTCTACGAGGATTATGCTCAGCCTGTGCGTACAATCTACACACACACACGCCTAGTTTCTTGCCAGACCTTTAGCCGTTTCCGTGGGCAGGCCACGAAGCAAAGGATGTAAGGGGAGTAGTCATTTCAAGGTTCAAATGTGAGCGCAGGCGTAGCGTGGGGCCGGTACAAGTCTAGGGACTAGGCCTTACTTAACCAACCCTCTATACACAAGCACACCCCGGAGCTCTGAGATGCGCCCACCCCCCAGCACTACAGAACTACAGAAGGCTGTTACAATGTCTGTTACCGAAAATCTCAGGCCATACTTTCTGAAAAAATTCCTCCAAGACTACTGGAAACAGTTTCCAACGTGTGCTGGCAATTTAGCCCTAAGATGTTTAAGTTGTGGCTCTCCCTGCTGCTCCTCTTCCTTAGATGCTTCAAAAGAAGTGAGATAAACTCGCCTTTAACCTGGAATTCGAAAGCTTAAAATCTGGCCATGGTCCCCCTCCGAAGCCTTTTGCCCCAGCAGCGAAAAGAGTTGGAAGTCTTAGAGCCTCTGAGCTCCGAGCTGGCATCCTTCCACTCCCAGCTTCCCCCGGAGAAGGGCCACACAACAGGCGGATAAGTGTTCAAAGCGGGTTATTTCATGGTTCTCTCAGAGGAGATAGATACGCGTCACAAGGCAAGCATCTCCAGGTCCTTTCTAACTTTCAGCCTTCTTGTCAGTATTTCGGAAGTCAGATGCCATCCCCATTGGAGGGTGCTCTCCCTCTGCCAGTCCTCGTGTCAGAAGTGTTGCTTCCGTAGCAGCGGATCGGAACCCAAAGGCGATGTGGTGGGCCTACCGCCCAAGGCTGGGAACTCCGCCGCGATTCACCGATTCACCACTAGGTGGCAATCTCAGACCGTCCGAGAATCACCCCCCGGCCACAGCCTTCCACACCCTATTCCTTTTTTCCTTTTTTTTTTTTTTTTTTGGTCTGTAGCGGGGAGCGGGGGGAATCCCCTCCATAGCCAGAGCTGGAAAACATGTAATTCAGTGGACGTAATTCCGTTCTTCCCGTTGTTCACGCCTCTAGCAACCGTAATGCGGTATCTGGAGCTTCGTTCGTGTATTATACGTTGATTTTCCAACCCGAAAAGCTGCATGTATTGGGAAGGGAAAGAAAGGGCGGACTTGTCTTCAAACAGCAGAATGGCACTCGATTTTGTTAGCAGAGGTTCCTGCCAACATTGGCCTACCAGCAGAGAATCGGGAATAAATCCCTGATCCCCATGCGCTAGGAGTAAAGGAGCTGCCGAGCGCTGTGTCCCATCGAAACTTATTGCTTCCTCAAAAACTGGGGCAGTGTAGGGGACGAGTGTGGTTTGGGGCGGGGGGCTGTTGGTCCCGCTCTGGGAGGCAGAGAGGACTGGGAAGAGGAGTCCCTGGCTTCCAGCGAGGCGAAGAGAAAACAGCCAACTCTGCCCCAACACAGCACCCTCGGATCGCTGCGGCGACGTTCCCACTTGTTGTGCAGTGCAGGAAACCAGCACGCGCCTGACAACTTTGACTCTCAAAGGGCTCCAAACCCGCTACAGACCAATCTATACCATTGCCCCCACGTAGTCGCAAACCTTCCCCTACTGCCTCCACCCCGCCCCTCACACACACCGTGGTCACCACAGGCGCCAAGCCAAAACACGGCTTCCAGCCACTATGTTGTTTGACATCAAAACAGTCCTCCTCTCAGCGTCAGGCAGGGAGAGGTATTCAGATGCCTTGAGAAATCAAGTCCAAGAAGAAGGGGGCTTGCCTCCGCTTGGCGAACCCTCTTACTTAAATCCAACCGGGCACACCTACATTTTACCCCCCGCCAAGATTATTCGTACTTAATTGTCTATGTATGACACCATCCTAGCTGGAAAGTAATTTTTTCCTTCCCATTTGAGAGATGTAAAGTTATTTTTTTTTAAAGTCCGTTTTATCACTTTCGGGGGGGGGGGGCGAAGCCTCAAAAGAACATTTTACAATATTTTTCAAGTATTTGATTTTTTGCAAATTGTTTCACCTACCGAGGGGTGGCGCTGCCGCTCCACCTCCTCTGAATCACTAAGTTTTCACAACAAAGTTGGTTGTGAGTGCGGCTACCCAGCAGGGGAGAGGGGAAGGAAGGATTTTGACATCTAGTCAGGCTACCATTTACTCAACCAATAACTGGAACTCCTCAAGGGCACAGCAAACGACAGCTTAAGTCTTTAGTGGTGGACTTTCGTCCACCAAGCCGAGGATAAATTGGGACAGTCTTTTCAAGAAAGCATAGCGGCATAATCCTTTCAAAACTGAGTACAGAGAAAAAGGCCAGTTGGAGAATTCCAGCTGCTTCTGCCTGTCTCCTCCCCCGCTTCAAATCACCTCAAATTTTTACAAACCATTTCTAGCCTTATTGCCATTATCAACAGACCCTTAAAAAGAGCCAAGGCTTGAGCTTGCAATATTGGAAACTTCTATTAATAAATGGGGGGAGGGCGGGGAAGACAACAAGTATTTCTCATCTACAGTTTCCATTTTAGCCTGAAGACTCAAAGTACAGTAATTTTAGCAAGGGAACACTGATCTCCTGGTTTGGCTCTTTCTCTCATTCTCCCCTCTCCCAGAATCAGGTATCATTCCTCTTAAATATACATACATATATGTATATACTTTTTCCCCCTAAAGCAAGACTGTGATAGCACCTCTTTCCTTCGCGCTCCTGTTTGCTACCTCCAGGAATAGCGTGTGGACTAGGGCCAGATGAACTTCAACTTGGGCTGCAGATTTACGAGGTTCTGTTCCCGTGCCAAGGGCTCTTGGTAGTAAATAGTGAGCAAAATAGATACCTGCCTCCTGACGGATCTTGACGCCCCCTCCCCCCCACCCTTTTTAAGTTATTTATGAAAACCACACACACCTTGCAAAGAAAAAGGGAAATTGGCCGTCTCTGTAGAGGAAGCCGGTGGCATCTCTCAGAGCCACAAACTGTATTTCTAAACAGCCCTTTCCCTGGTTCCCTCTCTCCTGCCTCACTTTTCCCCCCACCCCAGGCAGTAAAAAAAAAAAAAAGAAAAGAAAAGAAAAGAAAAAGAAATGCATCTACTGACACTTTGCTTTAAAAATAATAATAAAAATTAAGTGTTAAAAGATTTTCCTTCTGGAAACTATACATTGATTGAAAAACACAATCCATAAAAGATTGTATCTGTTTCCTTGGGGGTAGGGGAGCGGTAGGATGACTGGCTTTCTGAGGCAATCTGGGACCCAGCAAGAGCTCAGGGCTTTCAGCACCAGGTTTGGGGTCCTGCCACCTGCTCAGCTGTCAGGTCCGTCACCTCCATTGCAGGAGAGGACACAGAACCAAGTCTTTTTTCTTTCTTTCTTTTTCAATCGGTTGGGTTGTGTTCATGTTTTCCATGGGGGAGCTTTAAAACTCATTATTGCAACACTACTTCCATTTTTCGCCAGGGTTTCAATAACATGGCATCATAAAGACAACGTAGCAACCCACAGTACTTAGAACATTTACACGGTCACTACATCCCGCAACTGCCCCCTAAACGCAGCCGACTTCCGAGGCTCCAACTCCCTTCCCACTCCTGCCCGGGTTCGCCGCCGCCGCCGCTTTCCCCCATTCCTACTCCCTGGAGGAGAGCCACAGGTTGCAAATCCAACCAACCTCTCTAACCGTTTTTGCAAAATCACTCACAAAGATCTTCTTTTCGCACGAGCGTCTCCCACCCTCCTCCTGCGCCCGGCCTCCCCCAGCCAAGGCCACAAAAGTGCCCTTCTCTCCTCCCGGGTTTCGCACGTTTGGAACGCAGGCTGGGGCTCTGTTTTTTTCCCCTCAACAAGGTTAAGGACCTCGGAAATCTGAAGCCTGGCATAGGCTACGCTCAGGCCCGCAATTGCCTTTTTACAGAGCTTGCACCGTGGAAAATACAAAATTTAGGAAAGGAGGACGGGGGACAGCCATTGGGAGCCAACACCGAGTCACGCAGCGCCCAAAATACAAACACCGCGGCCGCCAAAAATCCCGCCACCTTCCCGCTGGGCTGTCCTGTCAAGGTTCCCTGAGTCCCCAGGCGCTGAATGGCACCGCAGGTGCAAACGCGCACCCTTTTCCCACCGCCACCACCCCCAAAATCCCTGTCCCGCCACCAGCCTCTCTTCTCGGGATGGGGAGAGGGAGCACGCGTGGGTTCCCGGCTCCCTGGACTGCAACCGAGAAAGATTAATTTTCAAAGTGTTCGACATCCCCGCCCCCATGCAAGCTAAACCTCCCCAAAACACAAGGCAAGGGGCCACCAAAACACTCCTCTCTCGTTAGGAAGAACACGGCTCTGAAAGGAAACAGTAGACACCATACTTCATCTGGGTTTATGACCAAAAAAATCCAAACGAACAACAAAACAAAAAACGCGAGGAGTTTGCTTGCATTTTTCCTCCCAAATCTCGGCTCGGCTCGAAGGCAGAGAATCTAAAGGTCCGAGGCTGGTGGAAGGGAGCCAGCGGGGCAAGCGAGCGGGCAGTCTCCCTCCTCACCTCCCGGAGTTACCAAAAAGGACGGACCGGAGAGGGGCAGGAAAGAGGCGAGGGAAGGGAGAAGGGAGGGAGGAAAGGGGAGGAAGGAGCGAGGGAGCAATGAAGGCAGTTCGCAAGCGAGAAGAGGGAAAAAACAGCCGCACTAATCCAGCGAGATCACAAGCTGTACGCAAGCAGCAGCAGAACAGCGAGAGCGCGAGCGCGCGTCCTCTCCGCCGTCTGGGGCCAGACGGTCCCCAGACTTTCCCGAAATCACCCCCCAAACACTGTCTTGTCCTCTTTGCTCTGGCCGCCCCTTAATCTCCCTCCTTCCTCTCCTCCACCTCCTTTTCAAAAACCAAAACAACACAAGGGAGGGTGGCAAAAGCCTCCCCAACCCGGCCGAGTCACTCAAAGACAACAGCAACAATAATAATAAATATATAAAAATCTATATCCTAGAGTGGGAGAGACGTGGGACTAATCTTCGGCAATTTATTTTAACACCTGACAGTTAGAATCAATTAAAAATATATACATTTATATCAATAGATACATATAGGAAACTTGGAGCCAAAGCAATTGGCAAGAGCGGAAAAAAAAAAAGAATTAAAAGGTAAAATAATGATCATGAGCAGCGGCGGCGGCAGCGGCACCAGCAGCAACAGCGGCGGCGGCGGCAGCAGCAGCAGCGGCGGCAGCAACAGCAATAATCACCTGGTGTCCGGCCTTTCCTAGAAACTTCTTGCATCACCACTTCTAAGAACCCCAGTTCTAAGAATCAACAGAGCTCAATTCTCGGAATTTGAGCTGAGGACTTTACCATTGGTACGTGGCAGGGGAGGTCTCGGTGTCACCTCTCCGAGATTTTTGCTTTTCCTGTCCCATAAAATGCCCTCAAAGTCATCATATTTTCCTACTGTCCAGCATATTTCGAGGTTTTCACAGGCTGAGCGCCTCGGATTTGTAAGTTTCTGTTCGAGGCCGGAGAGGCCAGAAGGTGGCCCTCCCTGCCTGGACCGTAGACAATGGTACGGCCTGCTCCGCTAGCGTCACGTGGGCTCCTCCTCTGTGACGTCGGCGTCTTCGCTGTAGCAAAGCTCGGCCTCTGGAATTCTGAGAACTAATTTGCTATTCGGTGACATAAGAGGGGGAGTGCGCTTGCTTTCCCGGGGTCTGGGACTAATTCCTCCTCTCTTGCCCATAAACTCAACCTCTTCTCTATCAACTCCTCGATCGAAATACACAAAAGGAGTAAAAGGTTTGAACCAATGGGAGAAAGTATGTTATATATAGTAGTTTTAGAGAGGCGAGTCAGAGAGAGGAAAAAAAAAACAACAAACAATAAACACCAAGAATATTAGGCACCACGAGAAAAATATTTGCCAAGCAGTTTTCGGTGGGTTCATTTACTTTTTTTATTTGGGAGCAGGTTTTTTGTTTTGTTTTGTTTTGTTTTTCATTTTTTGCTGTGGTGGCTTTGGATTTTTTTTTTTTTATGTGTTTTTATGATTTTCGGATTTTTGCTTCTGATTTTGTGTTTTGCAAGTTTGGTGTTACGTAAATAGAAGGATCCGGCATCGGATGGATTTTGATTAGGGCTCACCCACCCCTTATCTAATCTCTCAAGCGCTTTTAAGATGTATTATTTCAATACTTGGTAGTATTGGAAGAAGCTTAAATTTTCAGTCATGTGTAACAATCCCAACCCCCACTTTTTCCTTTTTCCATTTTTTTCTTTTCTTGGTGCAATTTTCTATTTCCCCTTGGACTTTTACAGAAGGGAGCTTCTCCTGCACTTGAGAGAAATGTTCAGAGGATTTGGTTTGGTTTGTTTCTTTTCAGGACAGCAAGTGGTGGGTTTACTCTTTCTGTTATTATTGACTCTTAGAACATGTCTTGTTGCAAGAAACGTGTGTGTATTTGGGTATGCGTACGCGTGTGTTCTCCAAAATCCTGTGAGTCGAATACATGTTTGTGTTTTGCTTTTTCTTAAAGGTCGTGATTCCCCTCACCCCCACACCCGCTCATTTCAAGGTCGTTGTAGAAAATCACAGTCTGTGTTTAAGAGATCAGCCGGAGGGAATTCTAAAGGCCTGCCGTGCCAGTATCACAGAGACTGGATGTATTTAGAACAGACTGTGCTACAACTACGACGCACAGAACGGCAGCGTCGTCCTCTTAGCTTTCGAGCTAGTTGGGTGGAGGGGGGAAAAGGGTAGATCTTTCCTTCTCTCTCTCTTTCTTTCTTTCTAAAGGCAAATGCTGCTCAGAATCATTTCATTGTGGGCCTGGTTTGTTTGTTCAGGTCTGCCAGTTTCCCTATTTAAATGTTGGTTGGGGTTTTTTCCCCTCCTACTCATCCCTGAATGAGGGAGACTCTTGTTTCTTTTATGTCTCTCTCTTAAAAGAAGGGTGTGAGGAGGAAATAATATTTCAGATTCCTCAAGAATTAACCCAAAATGTTTGGACCAGAAGCAGCTTTCAAAGGTCAGACTGTTCTGAGCCTTGGCTGCCGGGAGTTGTCCTTCAGGCGACTCATTAAATTACAGATGAGTTCTTAAAGGTTCCACAAAATTTCTGCACATATTAATTTCTAATACAGATATCTCCCAAAATAATCTACTTCTCTCAACCCCAAATTTTGGTTTGTAATGGAGGAGTAAGTAGAACTATGAAAAATTGTTGGCTCTTTGCTAAAATGTATGGGATCACTTTCACTGATGGTCCCATAAGGAGTTCAGACCTATTGCTGACAATGTTATTGTTGATGTAGCCCCCATTTTTAAAAGGCTGTTGGGATTTTAGAACCAAGGGAGGTCCGAAGGAGATGATCATTTTCCACAAGGGCTGGAGCTTAGGAAATATGCATAAGTGTCTGTCCCTGTGAAATCTGAATATTTTAATATTTATTGACAGATGGATTACTGCAGCTTCTGCAGAAAAGCCTGTCTTGTGAAGGATTTTTGAAAAATATACATAGGCCTAATCCTGCCAATGTTGTTGAAATGAACATTTCCCCCCAAAGACAGGTGATATTGTCAAGTGTGGATTCATTCTGCCTGAAAGCAGACTATCTTGCTTTTTTCATTTGAATTCTTTTCCCCTTCATTTTAAAAGAGCTTTAAATGAATCCCTCTGAACTCAAAATGACACTCCAGTTTTGCTGAACTGATTTTCTTTGTGTATTTATATGTGTGGGTTTTGTTGGTTTTTTTTTTTTCTTTTTATGATCAAAAAGAACTTTGGGAATTCTCGGATGTATCCATATGGTTGGAATGTGCATTGTGTCGTTCTTCCCTATAATTGGTTCTATAATGGACCTTCTTCTATGAGTTGTGTCCACTTTTCTTGTCAAAACTGCCATGGTGCCTCATTGACCACGCAGGCCACAAAAACATAGCTGGTCCCTCCTGCATTCCCCTTTGCCAATCCAAGCTTAGCCCCGTGGGGGCGCTGCAGAGCAAAGAGAAATATGCTCCTCCACTCAGATGAACCAGCCCGAGTGGGGGCAGGGAAGGATTCACCCTTTCGGGACCTCAGCCCTCACTAAAACGTCGGTAGGCAGCCCGTGGTGCTTCAGAGCCCACCAGGCCCGGTTTATAGATAAAATAACTTCACCACCGTGGGCCTCAAACCTTCTCAGTTCATTATTTCTGGGCTCAAGGGCCAGAGTTCCACATTTCTACAGCAGTGTTTTGCCAAATCGATGTGTTTACATAAAAAGAAATTGATGAGACTATTAGGGAAAAAAAGAGGAAATATTCTAAAGATAGAGACTTGCTTTAAGGTGGGTCCCTTTCTCTCTACTAATTGAACAGTGAGGAAACTTGTGCACCCACCCTCAAACCATTTTTCAATCCAAGGAAAGTAACTTTAGCAAATCTTGTGCCAATTGATTTTTCCCCCTCAGAATGTCCTTTCTCTCATTTTTTTATGTCTTCCCATTAATGACCAATTGGCATCACTCTGTGAACCTCTCACACTCCAGCCCTCTATGTTATAGGGTTAAGAAAAGGACTGACTTGAATATATTCCAATTCTTTTAGATCATCCTTAGGAAGCTCTAAAGAGTGATTCCATGTTTTGGGTCTCTTACGAGTGATTCCTGCAGATTTGGGAACACTGTGTATCAGCCAGTTCCATTATTTAATGGCTACTGGCTGTTAATATATTAGAAGACCAGGCCACCCTCCTTGCCCCATGGACTGCGCAGAATAGTGGGTTCCTGATCACAGCTGTGGGGTAAATATAAGCTTTATTACAAAATAAAATAGCCTGGTCCTAATAGTACATCTATTTAAAGAAAGGAACGGATTTCACATCCAGTTCCCATCTCAAAACCTTCCCCACAGTTCAGTCATAGCTAAAAAGAACCTGTCCTTGTAATAAACACTGTCCTGCCCTCTTTCTAAGGAGCTCAACACAGGAAGTTGGTTTCACCTGTCAGGAACCTCTTGTACCTTTCTACATCCTTAAGCTATCATATGCAATGATTGTAGATTTTAAAACTGGAGGGGATCTCGTAGATCAATCACTCAGCTCATCCAGACTTCCTTCTAATATGACAGGCTGGTTTCTCAGGTGTGTGTGACTCTAGACCACAACTAGAAAATGGCCTGTGTGGTTTGATGGGTCATTTTAGAGCATCAGGGTGATCTGACCAACTGGATTTGGAAGTGGGTCTCCTGTTTTCTGGCAGAACTGAGGAAAGCAAGGTGGCTTTGTGCTCTGTGTAAATGTGAACTGGTTCTCAGAACAAACTCCAAGTCATGATGGGTATCTGATTTTTGATGGCCGTTTGGATTTGGTTGTATTTGCCACCTGCAGTGCTCTATAGAATGCCACTTTTGGTGGATGTGGAAGCTGTTATCTACTTGCCAGGTAAAGTTTTACCTATTCATTTTATTTCAAGTCCATCATTTCGAGCTATTGTAAAGAAGCTCCCTTATATTATCCTTGGAGAAATGAAGGTGTTTCTTTGTATGTTTTAGAGAAATTGAGCAGAAAGTTTTGAGATATTAAAAACAAGAGAGAATTTCTAGCCACTACCTTCTGAAAAAGAAGTGTCAATGTCTAATTTTGATCCATATGTTGCCTGCTTTCAGTCTGTATTATTTTGAGACTTTTTTTTTCTTTAGAAACCTTTTCAGCCTGGTTCGGAGCTTTCCCCAAAACACTGGTTTTCCACACTTTTCTTGCAGATTTAAAATGGAAATAAATATCGGGAGCTTAAAATAGAGAAGTGATGGGGGGGTAATCATTTGTTTATTACATTCAATCACTGTTTTGAATAGGGTTTTCACTTCCTATGAAACCTTAACATGAGGGACAGCAGCAGCTGGACTTAACGCACGAGAGGGATGAGGAGAGGAAGGCACTTAAGTGTTTTGTAAACTCAGGGTGGCTGGCCCACCCGCCTGCCTGGCTGCTGCACTTAGCTGTCTTGACTACCTAAGGCTAGAAGTGGAAAAACTTGATTTGCTTGTTGTGCCTGCATTTTTTTTTTCTTCCCTCTCCACACCGCCCTCTGTACACCTGACCATGCAGAAGCCTATCTGAAGCTGGCTGGTGGCATGGCGAGCTCGAGAGCAGAAGAATGTGCCGAGGGAGGGAATGCTCGGTACTTTTCCATTCACATCTCCACAGTGGCTTTTCTTGTTTATTTCAACCTCCATCCGCAGAAACCTTTCAGCTGCCTGAAATTCAAGTCATTAAGCAGTTCCCTGAGGCCAGAATACAGATGCTTGCTGCATGTTTCCTTCATGTCTGTGTCTATGTAACATATGTACCTACCAAGACACACACACAAACATAACTCGGTGGGGTACAGGGTAAGGCAGAAGAAAAAAAAAACTGAATTTGTTGCCGAAAGAAACCTTGGTGTCTAATTACAGCTCTGCCTGGAACTCCTTATGGGACCTTGAGCAAAGCCACTTGTCAGGACTCAGTTTCCTGACCCGTAGGAAGAGATAACCCAGATGATTTACGGAATGTCTCTTTGCTTTAAATTCTATGCTTTTACATCTAAATACATATTTACATATCACTGAGGGAGGGGGATAGAAAGGAGCTGTGTGTATATATATGCCAGAGTGGGGGAAGAGATTAAAATATAAACTTCTAAGTAAAGAAGGCAGTGGCAGAATCCTCACCTCTATCAATTTTTAACCAATTATTGACCAAAGTCTGGGATTATGCTGAGTGGGGACAAAAGCCAGTTGAAGATTTCAAGTGTTAGAGTTGGAGGAGGCAGTTTCTAAGACCTTGTACCTTTGATCTCCTGCATTCATAATCAGATGTGACAGTTCCCAAGTGTTTTTATGCCCTATCATACTTTATTTTCTGTTTGTTTTTGGAAACTGTCCCAGTCAGTAATAGGAAGGAGATGACACTTGTAAACTAGACAGTCTTTAAGCCACTTTGGATGTGGAAAATACATCATAGCATTCAGAAAGGAAGGAAAAAGGAAGGGAAGAGAAGGGAAAGGGAAGGAGAAGGAGAAGGAGAAGAAAAAGGAAAAGAAAACCTAGAGAGAGATTCCTGGTAAGAAACTTAGAGGTGGCTCAGCCATCACTGCATTAAAGGTAATTATTTGAAGTCAGAGGAAATAACAGAGTTTGCTGTTAACAAAAAAGAAAAAAGAAAGAAAAAGAAAAGAAAAGCTTGATCTACTAGAACTGACTTGAAGCAATGAAAGAATACTTTCCATCAATATTTCCTATATATTTTTAAATCTCCATTCTTTAAAAAGAAAGGTCTAAAGTTTCTCAGGTGTGGTTGTCTAGACAAAATAAGGCCTTCAACAGACCTTGTCATGCTCAGGAAATAATAAAGCAACTCCTGTATAACAGCAGTGAGCTCCCACTACCATCACTATCCCTTGACTGGTATATTCTCTCTGAAATGTCGAGGCCTGTGCATGAGAGAGGTGAAGCCATGTTCCTTCAATGCAAAGCCATGTAAATTTACAATATACTGAAACTAGGGTGAGATAAAACTCTGGGTGTTATAGAAAAGAACCATCAACTGAACATAGCTCTATATGTTTGCCTTCATTCTCTGGATATGACTCCATCATGTGAATCCAAAAGTCCCTCTTCTCAACTTTCAATCTCCTGGCTCTACAGTTGAAGAAACTCAAAGGAGAGGAAATGGTTTAAGAACAGCCACCCACAAATGAGTGGTAATTGTATCTTCCCTCACTCCTTTCACCTTTTCCTACTTCTCTGCCAAGTGATTGAACCAAAACTTTGAACCAAAACTTATATTCACTATGGAGGCTGATATGTAAATAATTCTTGTTGAAATACAGCGAGTCTGAGTCCTGCCATACTGCAGTGTTGATCAGCATGACTCTTTCAAAGATTTGGTTGTACTTATCAGGAATCATAAACAGCTATGCCCTCTGACCCAGTGGTTCAACTTCTAGGAATCCATTCTCAAGGGCTAATTCAACATACAGTAAAAAACCTTTGAATGAATACAGGCATCTTAGCAAAATATCTAATAACAGATAATTTGAACAACCTACATGTTCCTTCCTGACTAGGTTGGGAAGATGAGTATTGATTGGGCAAGGGTTAAGTAAATTATAATATAACTAACTTTTCAAAATTAGAATTGAAAAATACTTATGTTAACATGTAAAGTGAAAAGAACTAGGATGTGGATATATGTATATACACACATACATACATATACATACATGTATATGTACATTATATTCACAACTATGTTTAAAAATACTCTTCACAGAAAATAGACTGAATATAAAAAGATGACATCATTAACAAAAACCTTGCAGTGGTCTTAGGGTGGTAGGATTATAGATGCCTTTTTTTTCCTCCTTTGTTCTTTTCTTTATTTCCCAAAATGTTTATGTATTAATTTGATATCTTACTCTCTCTCTCTTTCTCTCTCTCATTTATCTGTCATCTGTCTGTCTGTCCCACAAGCATGCATTCAAGACATGAAAAGTTCTAGGCAGTGTTTTTAGTGCAAATGATTAATCTGATTCACAGTTTTGAATGTTTGATTTTTCTTAAAGTTAGAGCCACCTACGTTTTTAGGGCCTACAGCAAAAGTGAGAACTGCCCACTCCTGGAGGAGACCTTTCACTCTGGGAGATACTTGTCTTCATGCCAACAAAACACCACCCTTTCTGTGCACATTGACCAAAATGAGATTAAGAAGGTTTTGTAGGCCTTTCATCTCTCTCCCACCTCCTTGGTCTTAGTGTGATTATCTTGTTTGTTAGTGTTTCATAGCATTTGCAAATGTCAAAGGGTTTCCTGGTTACTGTGCTGAGGCCACCCATGAGCATCCTGAGAGATAGACCTCCTTTGGCATCTTTCTGGTACTAGAGCTGATTAGATTTTTTATCTTATGTTTTGTGAGTCAATGCTGTGAAAAAAAATTTAAAAATAAATAAATGTCATCAATGTTTTCCTTTTTCCAGAGAATCACAAAGCTGTTAGGAACTTTGGGAGATACAGCATTTCTTGGTTGACTGGTTCTTGAAGAAGGGCATCAGAATTAGGGAGGTGGGGGTAAGGACCATGTTTCTAATAAACCCCCTCCTCCAAACTCCTGATGTAGTTCCTCATGCTCAGCTCATTCTAGTCATGCACTCATGCACTCATTCAAATAACACACATTTCATCGACTATCTTTTGTCAAGTAGATATTGTGCAAGATGCTGGGGAATCTGATGTGAGTAAAACATGGGACCCTGACTGCAGGAGGCTCATGGTCTAGCAAAGAAACAAAGGCTTAGAAAGATTCTGAAACTACCCTTAGGTCATGCAAAAAATAGTCCCTGAGCAATGACCAAATGTACTAATTCTGAGCCCAGTAAAACTCTATGGCTTCCTCTCAGATGCTGCTTCCTGCCCTGGCCCCATCCCCTAGATCAGTGGAAGGCACTGACTCCCTTTGACACAACCTTTTACAGTCTCTCATCCATTCTTCATTAGAGCAGGGTTTAACACAGCATCCAATAATATTCAGTCCCCAGTGTAAGCCTGGAGCACCCACTAAGCCTCAGCTTTCTCTACTACCACCAGCACCAGGCTGGCTGAGCCTTAAGCCAGAGCTTTGCTGCTAAGAATGCCCATTCCCCCAGTGAGACTAGACCTTTGTCTTGGATTCTAGCCCTAGGCCACTGCCTCTTACCAGCTCCCTCCTTGCAGAGTTTTATATCTTTAATTTTTATATCTTTCTGCATTTATTACCTGTCAGGTTCTACCCTGACCAGACAGATCACCCAGCAACATACTATTCCAAAACACACAGCCCAAAGTAACATCCACAGCCTGGATCCCTGAGCCCAACACAGTCATTAGCAGGAACTGGATACCCAGGAGATCCTGATTCCTTCTCAACCAAACCCAAGTTCACCCTATCCCTTTGGGCATCCTGGCCCTTTGGGTAATGAACTGCTGGGTAATATTTCCAAGCGTCAGCCCCTGCACCAGACTAGTTTGCTCAGCACCATCAATAAGGCTCAGTCTGCCTCAGGGTTGAACCAATCTGCCAAGAATTATAACCATTTCCTTTCTGTGGCCAGGCAAGGAAAAGTTAGATATAATGGCACCTCCATAATACCACCAGACAAGATTTAAGCCATCTTAAACTACAATTAGTTGAAAGTTCAGCAGCTTTCAATGTCTCAGCATCAAGATCAACCTTGCCCTTTGGAGGCACTGGTATGAAAATGTCAGCAAAATGCTCAAAAAGAAGATGGGGCAGAGAAAGATTAATAATGATGTTAATAAAGGCCATAATTTGAGAAGGTATATTGCAAAGATTTGATGATGATGAATCAAACACTTTGGGCCCAATCTCATGTCCTACCTCATTTTTCTTCTTTCTGCATCAGATGCCTTAGCATCCTACGTGGGTCCCATGTACTTCCTTCCACTCCACACCCATGACTCCATCTCTGCTTTCCTCACTAGGATTTAAGCTCCTAAGGATAAGTGTACTTTTTTTTTCCTTCAGGATTGTGTCCAACACATTATACTCACTTAGAAGACATTGATTAAATTAAAATCCAGCTAGAACACAAAGAATTAGATGTGAAATCTGAGGATCTGGGTTCCAGTTAAAACTCCACAACTGACTAATTTCTATGAGTCTCAGTTTCTTGTTCTCTAAAACAGTAATTTCTGTTAAAGACCTATATCACAGGATTCATATGAGAATCAAGCACAACGGAGGGGAAAGTCCTTTGAAGATAATGCAGAGTTCAAATGGTTGCTGAATGTTGAATGAATGAGCCAACTAATCAATGACCTCTCACAGTTAGGTGAAGCTATCAGGTTATTAAGTAACAGAATCTGTTACTCAGATTATAGCTGGGGAACAATGTATTTGAAGTACCCTGCCATGACTTTGTAACCATCCTTAAAAGTGGTTATTTCGCTTCCCAAAATACTTTAACCCCTTAAGTACAGGAAGATATAAGTTACTGTTAAGTGATTCAAAGAGAATAAAAAAATCATCAGAAAGCCGTTTTGTTCTTGAAATGCAGAATTGGAAATGAACCATTTCCCAGTAGTGGGAACTGAAATCCAGTATTAGATCCTCCTTTTTGTACCTTCTTCCTCTTTTTCCCTCCTCTTTCTACCTTAGCCCCTCCCCCTACCTCCCTTGCACCCAAATGGAAAAAGTTAACTGCTTCGAACTAACTTCCGTCTTAGAATAAAATATCAGTGAAGTAAAAAATTATCAGGACAGTTTTCTAGGATCAACAAGGTAGATATCTATAGGTTCTTTAAAGATTCAATAAGCAATTAAATTGATGGGTGGTTTACGAAAGTTATGCTATCTTTCTATCAACGGCGTAAATGATAAGAGCCCTGGTCCAACTCCATCTTACTAAGAGAATCCCTAAATCTATCCTTCCTGACTCTGCAACAAATGTAGAGTGGATTCCATGAATGTCAAGGTGAATAAAAGAAGGGATTAAGTGCAAGTTAGTCTTGATAAGGAATAGGAAAGAAAATATGAGCATGGGTGCTGAGAGTAAGAGAAAGAGTGTAAGTCCTGTCTGTTAACAGGACAAGGCAGCATCAAGCAGATGAAGCAATAGGCCTTTGTTAGGGTTTAAAAGCTCTTCAGAAGCCCATGGTCTACTTCCAGTAGCCTATAACAGTAGGCAGGTAAATGGAACAAAATACCCAGTGGATGCAACAACCTCCAAAGGGGACAAGGGGGTAGGTGGTAGTGACAAGAGAGAACCCCTAGAATTGGGAACCTGCCCATCTTGCTGGTTTTGCCAGGACCAGACCCATGCTCAACAGCTCATTTGTTTTTGGATTCCTAAAGGTGGAGTTTCATATGACATAAAAACTGCAACCTTAAAGGTACTCCAAGTGGGCGAGCTGGGAAACCAGGAATCATGGGTGATGTCCAAGCTGAGCCAGAGCAGGCACCTCTTCCATATGACTCCCTTTTATTCCTACCCACTCCTATCATTCCCAATACCCTCTTGCAGAAGCTACCATTCCCAATACCATAACTGCGGAAGCTGCATTCCTACACAAAGCTAAATATATCTGGGGGTGGAGGTGGGGAGCAAAGCAAAAAAGATATTACTAAGACACTTCCCTTCTCAAGTCAGAAAACTGAGTATGTTTAGTAAGAGGATGGAGGAATGCTATTCAACCCAAGGGTTTATGAACTGAAAAAGTTGGAGAAACAGGGCAGAGTCAACTATAATTTCTTAATTTATCACCTATTTAGTGGTACATATGTGTCCATATTTTCAGGTATTACCAATATGCAGCCACAAAAATTATAAATTTAACTACCAATTATGAATCGAGTACCTTCTATAGTCTACGCTTTGGGCTAGACTGCATATACAATGAATGACGGAGATCTGTTCCTATGGGGGCTTATAGTCTAATTGAAGAGACAAGCATTACACAAGTAAATCCACAAAGTAGTATATAGTATGATTTATGATAACTGAAACAGGAAATAAACAAGATGCTATGAGGTGGACATAATTTACCTGAGTGCACAGGGATTTCTAAGGAAGTAAACTTTAAGCTAAGATCTGAAAAATGAGAATAGGTTACAAGACCAAGAGAGAGGGCACGTGTGCCAGGCAGAGAGAAGAGAGGTCAACAACTCCAAAGTGTGTACAACCATGGCATGTTCAAAGACAAAGAGGCCATCATGTCACAAGTGCAGGGAGTGGAGTGCTAGAAGATGAGGTTGGAGAGGGAATCAGGAGCTGGACCATGTGGGCATTTATAGAGAATTGCCAGGACTTTAGAGTTCACTCTGAGTGCAAAGAGACATCATTGAAGGTTTTTAGGCAGGTCTTTGACATGATCCAATTTATTTAAGAAAACTACCCCAGTTACTGTGTGAAAGATGAATTAGAAAGGGGTAAGAATGGATTCTTTAAGAAGCTATTGTAAGGGTCCTAGTGGAAGATAATGGTAGCTTGGGTTGGGGGTCAACTAGGATGTGGAAATATTTGAAATATATTTTGCAAGTAGAAATGACAGGACTTAGGATTGATTGGATTGAGGAGGAGGTGGGTGATAAAGGAGAGGAGGTATCAAGAATAAATATTGGGGGATGCAGTTGTGGCTCAACTGACAGAGTGTCCGCCTACCACATGGAAGGGTCAGGGTTCGATATCCAGGGCCTCCTGACCCGTGTGGTGAGTTGGCCCACATGCAGTGCAGCTGCATGCAAGGGTGCCATGCCATGCAGGGGTATCCCCCACATACGGGTGCCCCACATGCAAGGAGTGTGCCCTGCAAGGAGAGCTGCCCATGCGAAAAAAGTGTAGCCTGCCCAGGAGTGGTGCTGCACACACGGAGAGCTGATGGAGCAAGATGATGCAACAAAAACAACAACAGTTTCTTGGTGCCACAGACAAGAATGCAAGTGAACACAGAAGAACACACAACAAATGGACACAAAGAGCAGACAATGGGGGGAGGGGAGGAAAGGGGAGAGAAATAAATAAATAGTAAATCTTTAAAGAATGAATATTCGGAGTGGGTGTAGCTCAGTGTTTGAGGGTCTGTTTCCCATGTATTAAGATCCCAGGTTCAATCCCTAGTACTTCCTGAAAAAAAAAAAAAGATACCAAATTTCTGGTTTGGACAAATGGATGAATATGTTTCCATTGACTGAGTTAGAAATATTGCAAAGGGAAATCTTAGGGGAGGGAGGTGGGAAATTGCTTGCAATCAAGAACTCGGTTTTGAACATAGTAGGTTTGGTCTGAAATGTCTCTGAGGTAGATATTGGACTAGGTAGTTGGATATCCAAGACCTGAATTCAAAAGAGAAGTCTTGTTTGGAGAGATATATTTAGGACTCTTCAAAATAGAGGTAATATTTGAAACTATGGGGAAGAATTAACTTTCTTATCACAGTGGGTATTTAAAAAAATAGAAACAAAAAACATTGAAGGTGGAATTGTGCTTAGAAAGATTTGAGTCCAAATTCATTGCTCAATTGATAGCAAAATTGGGACCTAAAAAAGTGAAGCCATTGGTGGAAGCAAAGCTGATGGGCAACTGAGTTTCTGACCCAGGTCTCCTTTCTCTTGGACCAGTACTTTTTTGTGTTCCACAGTGTTTTCTAAACTTTTGACATTAATATAGTTGAAACTGATAAGATCTCTGTAAGTGATGTAATTCTATAGATCTGGCTCATGTTGTCATGCCTCCTATTTTATATCCTTTCCTGCTGTATGTAAATCACCACACCCTCGTAACTTGCTTGATCCTCTCTTCCTTTAGTCATCTTGGATTATTCCCCCCAGGTTCCTTACTTACTGAACAAGAAAGTACAGTCATCTCCAACTGAATGTAATTGGGCAATTTAATACTGAAGAAGCCCAAGTCTCAGAGTGATGCCTGACCTTCCGAAAGCACATTCCTATGTGGCTCCACCTACCTCCTCTTTAATTATTTAGTAATAGGACTCTCTATCCTCTTGACTGTGAGTGCCTGAAGATCAGGAGCTATTTTGCTTCTCCTTTGGTATCTTAGTACAGCCCTGGCATCTATGATAAGTAACCTCACCTATGATAAGGAACCTATCTGCCTAATATAAGGTTTGAATGAGAGGGACCCAGTAGACTAAGACCTCTTACTGGTCTTTATGCAGCTTTATTTATCTTTCCATCTTTCTACATAAATCCATTTAATGAGCACATAGTAGGTATCAGGTGTGGTGCCAAAGTACATAATTTTGTTCAGTGTTTAAAATGTGGTTATTTTGTAGAGGGCATTAGCTCCTGCCAACCAGATTTAGGTTACTCACGACTGTACATTTGCACACCCTTAGTTCAATTCAACAAATATTATTGTGTACCAACAATGTATACAGAGGAAAAAAGAGGAACTACTGTTATTCAGGCACTCTAAGACAGTGCTGAAGAGTGAAATAAACATACACACAAGCCATAACAAGAGCTACGGTAATTGCTTCTAAGAGACCTAGGAAAGTTTCTTGAAGGGGGGGGTTGAACTTAATAATAAAACATTGTAAGATAATCAACACATGCTTGACACAGACATCAAAATAATAAGCAGAGCCTTGAAATAATAAGATCTAGCATGTATATAGCACTTAGTATATACTGTTCTATGTACTTTATATAATTAAATTATTTAGTCTTTACAGCAACCTTATAAAATTGGTGGTAGTGTTAACCCCATTTAACAGATAAGAAACAGAAACACAGAAAGATTAAGTAACTTACCCAGGATCAATTGGCTAACAAATGGCAAAGTTGGGATTTGAACTCTAGCAATTTGGATTCAGTCTTAGAAAAAAAATATGAGATACACTTCTTTGCTCTTAGCCCTTGTTCTTTATGGCTTTATGAATGAGGGGTAGGACCCTATTCAAAATCACCAAGTGTTCTGGTTCTTTGCAATGAATGATCCATTTCTCAGAGTTTCCATAGAACCTACAGAAAAAAGTGGTAGTTGGGAGGTGTGTGTGTGTTTTATTTATTTATTTTTGTCTACCTATGAATCATTGTGTAACCTTGGAAAAGTCACCCTCCTTTATGCAGCTCAGTTTCTCAATAATCCAAAGTGATTTGGTGCATTCAATAACCCACTCTTTCACCCTTAGCACTCTGTGATTTTTACTTCACACGAAAAGAAACTGGTCCTCCTCTGCCTCCAACATCAGGGTGTTCTTACCTACCAAAATCACAGATTTAAAAGTGACTAAATATGTTGCTTATGGTTATTTGAAACCAATGCAGAGATATGTTTCCTTTTATCAGCACCTAGTATGTGCTCAATAAACTTCCTGGTGCATCAATTTGTAGAACAAGTATGCTGTCTGCATCTGTTACAGGCTATAACTCTGGCATTTCATCTGACTTCCATCTATATATCTGTCATCCATCCAAGTGAACTTACACACATATATACTGAAAAACATACAAGTTACCATACATATATAGAGAGAAGCATGCAGATAAGCTGTGAACATTTATTAAGCCCCATTATGTGGCAGTCAGCAGTCTACAAGTTATTCCAAATGTGTCACACAGCTAAAATGTAGAGTGGGATTGCCAATTAGCCACAAAGTAATGCCATTTCTTATGCCTCTGCTTTTTACTTCTGATGCTTAGAAAGACTACTGGGCATTGCTCCCAGCTATATTACCCTTATGATCTTACTGAAAATTTAGCTCAAAATCCTGGTTTCTTCTAAGTTGTCAGCAAGGACTACCAAGAGAAACCATTCATACAACAAGGGAGTGGTCTAGAGAACGGTTCGGATTTGTACGTGGTACATTGACCTTCCTTTTCACTTTTAGAATTACATTCAGGAGCTCAGAGTGAATGGGCCCCTCATATTATATTTGTGTGTTATTCACTTGCCCAAATCCAGGCAGCTGGGATAGCGCTGTCTAGGTCTGTTTGCACCAAAGCTGCACTTTCTGAAACAGAAGCCTGTGGAAAGAGCACAGGTATTTGAGACAAGTCTGGTTTCTTCTGACTCTGATGCCAAATAATGTCCAGCTATGGGCAAGTTCCTTAACATCTCTGAAGCTTGTTTTGTTTTTTTTTTCTTTTTTCAATTTTTGTCTTTATTTATTTTTTTAATGTTACATTCAAAAAATATGAGGTCCCCATATACCCCCACCCCCCTCACCCCACTCCTCCCCCCATAACAACAACCTCCTCAGTCATCATGAGACATTCATTACATTTGGTGAATACATCTCTGAGCACCTCTGCACCTCATTTCCAATGGTCCACACCATAGCCCACACTCTCCCACAGTCCACCCAGTGGGAGAACACACAATGTCCAGTAACTATTCCTGCAGCACCACCCAGGACAACTCCAACTCCCGAAAATGCCCCCACATCACATCTCCTCCTCCCACTCCCTACCCTCAGCAGCCACCATGGCTACTTTCTCCACACCAATGCCACATTTTCAATGATTACTAATCACAATAGTTCATGAATAGAATATCAGTAAGTCCACTCTAATCCATACTCTATTTCTCCATCCTGTGGGCCTTAGAATGGTTGTGTCCACTCCACATCTATATCAAGAGGGGGCTTAGATTCCACATGGATGCTGGATGCAATTCTCCTGCTTTCAGTTGTAGGCACTCTTGGCTCCCTGGTGTGGTGGTTTTTTTAATCTCTAAAAGGGAGAGATTAATACTTAACTCACAGATTTATGTAAGGATGAAAGAAGAAGAAATATTCCGCATCACATGGTACCCTGGGAGTAAATAGCACCTCCTTTGGACCCGTAGCCATGAGTTCAGGAAGGCACATCTTTCAATCCCTCCTCCAGTGTCCCTTCCACATTCGAAAACCAGATAAAGGATTTCTGAATTACTCATGAGCTGGAGCCCACCTCTGCCTTTCCTTGCCACTGAGGTAGATAAGCTGTATATGAGTCTGAGTAATTATTTCAATAATACATTCATGCATTTTACAAATCCCCACCTCAATCATCCAACCTTCAGGTGTAAATCACTTTCCCATTCCTTCCCTCATTTGTTCCTCCCAACAGCCCCATGAGAAGCACAAGTCAGTGTTGCTATCCTTCTTACAGTGAACAAGCAGAGGGTTAGAGGAGGTCAGTGAGTTGTCCAGGAGCCCATTTGAGATTCAGGTCTTAGGATCCTGAATTCTGCCTATAAACTTTCTATTATACCAAGTAGCCAAGGTACTTTATCACCTATGAAAAGACAGACGATAGATATTCTGGAAAAAATAAAACCAGTCGGTAAATCCTGATGGAGAACAGGTCTATTAATCCAGTCCTAACCATCTCCTGGTCTCAGGTCTTTGCTCATCATCCTTCTCTCCTGAGGCTTCTCAAAGTGTCTCTGTTCCCACACCTCCTCTCTGTGGTTCAGAGTATAGCTCAAACCCAGACTCCTCCATGAATTTCAGGAACTCCAATTTGGACATGTTCAGTTAGAGATGCCTAATGGACACTCAAAAGGACACGACTGAGCAGACAGATTTCTGAGTGTGGAGAATTCTAAGCTGGAGATAAAAATGTAGGAGATGTCAGGATCTAAGATTTTTTTAAAATTGTGAAACTGAATAGGATCACCAAGGAAGTGAGCATAGAATAAGAAGAGGTCCATTGCCTGAGCCTCAAGATACTCCACTGTTGAGAGGTTTGGGCATGAAGGAGAGAACAGCCCAGGTGAATGAGAAGTGGACAGGGAGATAAGGATACCTTGACTATCCTTTCTGTGAAATCCTACTGAACCATGCCTATCCGCTTCAGCTGTTTGTTATGTTTTGCTGATGGAGGAGGACTGGAGGCTCCTCTAGAGAATCATGTCACTTCTCTACTCTCCATGGGTCTTAGCAGTTAAGCCCTTCAGTTAAAACTTGATTAACTGGTTGTCTTACAGCTGAGTCACAAAATGATAGAGTTTAAGAAGGGACCCAAGAAATCATCTCACTCTGTGATTTCCCAAACGTATTCTTTGGAGCAAGTCAAAGCGTTATTTTCTTTCGTCGTGGGGAAACCCATAAAGCTGTGACCCTCCTTTCCTAGAAAGACTAATAAAAGCAACAGAGACCTGGCAGTCACAGAACAGACCTCATCCCTTCCTTCTAAGAAATATTTGTGATTTTCAAATTTCAAACATGTCATAAATTTCCAAGTGCTTGGACCTAGGCAAGAACATCCACCAGACAGAGAGGGCAGGGGAGAAACAATCTGCTCTGGGAGAACCCTGGCCTTGTTTCAGAAGAGGACACTAGCTGCCACATTTCCTTCCTCTTAAGACCATCTGAAGGCCTAGGATCCCAGGCAGGATCATAGAGATTATCTAGTCTAACCATCTCCTAGGAAGATGAACTTGGGCCTGGAAGTATTTGTTAAAAATCAGATGCCAAGCATGTTCAATCTATGACTAAAGACCAGGTCTCTTAACTTGAAACTTCCTGCTTAGATTCAGATTCAGCTAAACTCTGTTCGCATTTACTATGAGCCTAGAAAAATACCAGGCACTTTTGCATATTATTCTTAATTCTGATCGTGACCCTGTAAGGCTGTGACCATTACCCACTTTTTACAGAGGAGAGCATTGATGCTCAGAAGGAAAGCAACGTGTCCAGGGTCCTGTGGCTGGCATGTTGGAAGAGAAGGATTGGAGCCTGTGACTGTTGGACTCCAAATCCAGTGCTCATTCCTGCACACCTGCTGCCTTCCTCAGCAGGAGTCATCTTGTGTTGTCAAATACTCCTACAGTACAAGGACCCTGCCCTCCTATTTGTCCAGGATGGTGTGCTGATAAATAACATAACTGAGCCTTTCAACAAGGAAGGCTCTGCAGAGAATTGGTCAAGAGCATGGACCCTGAGCCAAACTGCCTGGTTTTGAGTCATTGCTCTGCCACTTATTAGCTTTGGACAAGCCATTTAACCTCTTTAAGTCTCAATTTCCTCATCCATAAATGGGAACAGTGATATACTTATTCCCCAGGGAGTTAGAATTAAGTGATATAATATGTGTAAATCACTTAGCAAAATGACTGGTACATATAGTGTATGTGCAATAAATGTTAAATGTAATAGTAAATAACTGTTTCTTTTTAAAATCCTGGGGCTATTTTGGAACACACTGTCCAATACCTCAAAATCCTTTTCTGAACTATGTCCAGGTGGGGAAGCCAATGCAAAATCCAGATCTGACACATCTTTGGAGCTTCAGCAGGATGCTTTGTATCAGGATTAGGTCAGAAAACAGAAGCACCATGAATGCAGTGAAATAAGGAATTTATTATAGGAACTAGACCATCGCAGCTGATGTAAGCTCAAAGGTACAGAGTGATGGCAAGTTCTAAAAAACACTGAGAAATTTCAATGCAATTGTGCTAATAGTAAATATGCCCATCAATGTATAGTAAAAATTGACTAGAAGGAAACTCACCAAAATGTTCTCAGTGAATACCTCTAAGTGATGAGATAGTGAGAAGATTTTTAATTTTCATTTGCTTACTTTCTAATTTTCTACACTGGACAGGTATTCACATCAGAAATGATTTAATTAATATTTATTGTTGATTTATTTCTTACTTTACCTGGCACTGTTTTTTTCTTTAAAAACCTTCATGATAATGTTTTGGAAGCACAAGTATAAAGTAAATTATGGAGAAGAGACAAAGTAGAAGAAGGAATTAGAATGGATGTAGAATAAGACTGCAGGATGAATATCACTTGATTTAAGGTAACAAATTTAATCCTCTGGGTTCTGAGCACCATGAACAGAATGATATTATCTTATCCAATTGAGTGCTTAAAAAAAGAAGAATGCACCATCCTGATGCTGTGGAAAGGGCACGGTACTGGAGTGTCAGGACATCTGGGCTGGAATCCAGACCTATCTCAGGAACTCACTGAGTCTCATACAGTCTGTGTCTCCCTTTTCAACTCACTGAGAGAACCCTTGGTAAAGGGGCTACCTGTGCTGTGCATTTCATTTTCCAGAGTAGAAGGTCACTGTAAAGAGGTAGGTGATAACAGAGTGGTCTCTAACTACCATGGGTAAGGAGAGGGGCTACTTCCCCTGCCCAAGGTCATCCTGGCAACCCCAGTGAGAGAGAGAGGCAAACCAAAGACGAGAAATCTGGGGATCTCTCGACATTCTTGATTAAGCATGTTCAGACCAGAATCTGGCGTTCTAGATAAAATCAGAGAATGTAGGCCTGGTAGTATCAAATTCCATGTAGTGGAACTTCCAGTTTGATAAATGGAGGCTCTGATGCCCACAAAGTCAAATCGCTTGTCTAAGGCCACACAGAGCCTGGAGAGAACTGGGGACTTCAAACTCAGAGCTGAGTACTCTTCCCAACACACCTTGATCTCTCTCAGGTCCCACCCATGGTTGGATTTTATGACGCTGATAATGTTCAGCGGAAGAGAAGAGAGGGAATAAAAGCTCTTTAATCGTAGCCTTATTTAGTAGGAATATTTCTCCCAGTAGGCAGGCAGACTAAATTGATCAGTTTCCTTCAAGACTCTGGGGTGCCCACAGCAGCTGACCCAGCTTCTGATCAACAATCACCACTTCTTTTCCCAGTATCCGGGGGTTAATTCAGGTGGGAATGAAACATTCCAGACTCTGCTAGGTGAAGCTCTGAGGAGGTTTGATGGCTGGATGTATGCTCTCTATCTTGTCCTCATCACTGATAAACAACGACGCACCCACCTAGAGATTTCCCTGAATCTCAACGGAAGCCTTGAAACTGGTCATTCCTTTCAGTAAAGTTTCCACATAGCTGAAAGTTAGCTCTCAGCTAAGACAAGTAAAGAGCCAAGAAAAAAACAGAACAAAAAAAGAGTGTGGTTTTGACATACAGTATTTATTCCTGGCATGAATTCAGTTTTCATGGGCCAGTGAATTTTGAAAGAAGTCTTTAAAAAAATAATCCTTTCCTTGATACTCAGACACAGGACAGAGAAAAGATGGAAATATAACTTTTTTAAAAGCCCTATTTTTCTTAGGCCGTTAGTAATTCCAAGGATACAACTTGAGAGTGTAAAGACCTAATCTTACAAGATTATGTTGTGGGAAGAGGCAGCAAGGTGTAGGGAAAAAAGTGGTGACTGGATTTTGATGCTTCTATCTATCAGGGGTGTGACCATGAGCAAGCCATTTCATTTGCTGACCCTGGCTTCCTCTATGAAAAACCCCACCATGTTGTTCAAAGGGTAACATAATTACAAAAACATTTAGGTATTATTATTTTCATTAAGTAGAGTTTTACTTCTATTTTTCTATAGCGTTAGGACTCTCTGTAAAATGAAATTGGTCTCCAGGTATCAAATCTTATATTTCTGAAAGGATTGGGGAAAGAATGTGGGAGGGTGCAAAAAAATGAAATTCATTATTCTTTTCCTGGAAAGCTTTGTTGTTTAATTTTATTCTTGGAGTAAAAACTCCCAGCCACATGGTAGAGAAAAGACCCAGACATCTCTTTGATGTCACCACTCACCCAATGGTCAGTATCACTTCCCTTTTTTTTCACCAATAGATTCAAGTACCCTATTTTGAGATCCTCCAGTGACAAGTACACCACTTAAATGCCCTGGTTGAACATGTACAATAACTTAGACAATCCAAAGAAAGAGGGGAAGGAAGAGGAGAGAGGAGAGAAAGAAAGAGATACATATGGCTGTATTCTTTGGAAGAAGAAAGATGAATGAGACTTCAGATTAGAACCAAATAGTTTTCTTCAAACAGAGAAGGTTGTGGCAAACCTTGACAGGAGGCAGACAAGAGCAGAAATAAGAGCCCTGCTCTCTGGCTAGTAGACTACTAGTCACCCCTTAGTAGTTCCTGAGAGAGAATACTGGAACAAGCCAGGCCTTCACACCCTCCTCTGCATGACAAGCATGAACCTGGCCTTTCAGGTACAGTCCTTCCAGGGATGGGCCTCTCTCCCCCTTTCTGGGTTCTGCCTGAAGCCAGGGTGAGTCTTGTAAAGATTCCAAACGCTTCCTGATCCACACAGACCCACATATCATGCCTACAAGCGTTGGACCACACTACTCCTTAATCTGGAGCAAACCAACAAAAACCTTGGATGAGTCGTGGGAATTGGAAAAATGAGGGGGGCATGGGTTCTTCTAAAGAGCCCACAAAGCTAGAGTTAGAGTAGGAAACCTCTTTAGTAGCTCCTAACTCATGCAATTCTTTAACTCCTGAGTCACTCTCCACACCCCACAGTTCAAACTGAACTATACAGAAACTCAACAGCCTTACCAGATATGCACCGATGCCACAAACGCTGCCTTTCATCCGAAGATGGCAGTTGTATGCAGTGTTCTCTCTGTTGGCTTTCAGATCAACTCATTTACCTCCATTCAAGTTGATTTTTAGCTGGATCAAGGGAAGACCAGTCTTGTATAGAACGAAACAAGCAATCCTTAGCCAGTATAGTGCCTTGGGCAGTGCATGCGTAATTATACTAATCGGTTGATTGATGCAGGTTCTGTTGGGAAATACTACATTTTAAGGAAGTGCAACCTTTTAACTTCTGAGTTGGAGAAGGCAGCTTGCCAAGAGGAGAAGGACTGGATTAAGATGTAGACAATTCATTGAGCCATGGGCACAGAGCTGGATACTGGGTCCTGGGATTCTCAAAGGATCCAGTGAGGAGTGGACATGCATGGAATTAAGTGCCACAGCCAATGTCAGTAAGCTGATCTTGTTCCCTGCTCTTTGACAAGGCCAGGTGTGGGCATGTCAGTTACTGTATCTGGACTTGTTTCCCCACATTGTTACCATCTCTTTCTATTTTTTTTACCATCTATATTTAATTGAATTGCACTACCCATAATCCCCTGGCTCAGCATCCTGGAATACTGGTGTGTTTAGTATTAAAAGACTCCGTTAGCCCATGGACAGGATTGGCTTCACTGCCTTCTCTAACAGATTGTGCAACTCTTTTTTTTTTTTTTAATCTAAAGATAAAACATATCACCCACATTCCCAGAGCTGGCCCATTAAGAGTGGGTAGAACCAAAGAACCATAAAATTGTTGGGTTTGGAAAGGTTTTACTTCATAACTGCTCTCCAACATAACTCCTATATCAAAGCATCCATCCAGTTTCTTCTTAGAGAGCTCCAAGGCAGATAACTCTCTACTTCCCAAAGCAACATAATCCATGGTTGGTCAGATAGAGGTCGAATGGTTTAAACTTGGATCAATTTATTGGCTCAATTCTGGGAAGGAATTCATCACAAGACAGCACTGACCAAAGACATTTTGGTTGTGGTTGGTGACCTCAGTGAATCCATTTAGGGCATATCACTATAGCCTATGCTCCAAATTCCAACCCAAATATATGTCCTTGGTGAACTAGGGTGAACACACAAAATTATATGCACATATCAGTACACATCTATTGCCAGGACTGAAGGAACGTCTTCAAATGACAGTGTTAGATGCTGATGATGAAGCCTTCCAGGGTCATAGGGAAAGGAACTTGATTTGACCTACTTTGACTTTAGCTTTTAAGGAATCCTGTGAAAATCAGCCAATATCACCTCTTTCCAAACATGAAATGGACAGTTAACATTTACATGGTTGTGCTGATGTGGAAAATAAACTACAGTTTGTTTGGGGTTTTTGGGGGTGGCAGGAAGGAATCCCTTGACTATAGAGCTTAGTTCCCTAATAAGCCAATTTGCAAAGTATCCCTCCCATGGTGTGTTCTTCATAATAAATATATTCTATGGAAACAAAGCAAACCAAGACCCTAGCATCTGGTGATAAGTTGCAATATTTTATATATATATAAGTAAAACAAATACACAAATAGAAAAAATAGGATTCTGAAAATATTTATTCATAAATCATAATTTTAAAAACTGTTTGTACTAAAACATTAAAACAGTTGAACAGTTAAATACTTAAAGTCAGAACTTGTGCACAGTATAGCTAGGACTAACATATAGATATAGATATAGATATAGATATAAATATAGATATAGATGTAGATGTAGATATAGATAGATATTTTAACTAAAAAATTGCTACATGTATTAATCAGCATTTGTCTCAATAAAGAAATATTTATTTTTCAGTTAGAGTTATATTTAGATACTAAAAAGCAGATCATGGATTCTAATAGGTTCAATGGTCTGGTAAAGTAGAAGAAATATAACTGTGATTTTAGCAGAATCCTTCTGTTGCTTTTCTTAGTCTTAGGTTAAAGTCTATAACCATGGTGCATCATGATCCACTTGGAATTCTGCTGCAGAGGGGAGTTCTGTGGCAGTTTAGAGATGCCAGCTTCTGAGGTGACAGGAGAATAAAGTTGGGATCCTGTTGTAAGATGCAAGATGCATGCTTTATGCTCCTACTTCACACTTGAGTGAAATGTAAGCTCCTCTCTTAGTCCTGAATTGCACTAAGGATTCTTCAATTCAAAATACAAACCATTAGAGTCAATGCTAGAAGCATAATAAAACTAACAAGCCTTTAGAGAGTGCTTCCTATGACCCAGGCACTGTTCTATGTATTTTACAGGTATTAACTCATTGGTCTTCACAGCAGCTCAGTGAAGAAGCAACTATTATTATCTCCCCTACCACAAATCCTTGAACGCAGTGGCTAGATGAGAGAAGGAAGCCTTTGTTCAAAGTGAGGCATTATAGCTGCAGAACCAGGATCTCCTAACAATATGCTGCACTGTCTCTGTAGTACCTTGGCCAGTGAATAGGTCAAAAGCCTCCACTCTATAGACATTGGCCAAAGTATTATACCAAGGGTGAAATCTCCTTCTGGGTGATGGAAAATGAGCACCATCTTCATGGTTTCTGCCATCTCAATGCCACTGTCTTCTTTACCAGGCAGAGCTTCCTATTTTGACGGATGAGTCATCCAGTCATTCTGTGAGATCTTTAGCTGAATTTCCTCTTTAAGGGGAGGCTTCTTTATTCCAAGTACCAGATTTGCCTTACTGGTTATTCCTTAAAGTTCTGTTGGTCATTCCCTGGGCTCACACGATCTTAATTCTGCCAACATCTGTTCCTTCTTACATTTGAAAAACACCAATCAATTATCATGTTAACAAATGTAAGTGCCCAAAGACCAGATTCATATCTAATGTATTCTTTATTTCCTATCCTGTCTGCCTAGTACATTGCAGCCTTTTAATAAATGTTAATGACTTTTAATAAATGAGTGAATGACTCCCTTTTGAGGACTCATCAGTCCTCGAGACATCTGCTTTAGTACTGATATTTTCAGCCATGAGTTTAGCAAATATTCATTGAGTGGCCACTACCAGAAAGGGAATGTGAGGTCCTGGACACAGAAGGTAAATATTCGTAATTGAAGACTCACACTTTCCTCACTGATCTATTTGTTCATTCACTCAATTACTAAGCATTTATTAAGCAGTTAACATATAGTAAGTGGAGGCATAGATGTTAAAAAACATTAGACTCAAAATCCCTGGTTTTGAACTTGTCCTCATCTCTTAATAGCTGTGAATTTAGGCAACTTTCTTAATCTTTCTGGGCCCCTGTTTCCTCATTTGCAAATGAGGAAAATAGCAGTACTGGCATCCTCAGTTAGCTATGAGGATTAAAGGACATAATACATATTAAGTGTTCAATAAATGTTAGCTATGAGCTATTATTATTTCCTCGGTAAGTGAAACATAGAGAAATCATGCATAGCCTGTGTTCTTCAGGAACTGAACCTAAAGAGAACATAAATTATTAGAATGTGAGGTACATACACAAATGCGAGGGATGCTCAGATTAAGATAGAGATGATGTAAAACTGGGCACATTATGAAAGAGTTCCTTCCTGAAGGAGACAATGTTTGAGCAGGTTTGGACATCTACACATGTAGAGGAAAGTCATTCCAGGGGGCAGAAATAATCTAAGAGATAAATGGAGATCTTAAAGAACAAGCCCATCTTCTGGGCTTCTGAGTCACTGGGCAATTACTGTGACAGGAGCTCAAGGGACCTAAAGAGGGTAGAATGAGACAATCCTGGAGGAGGTTGGAAATACCTTGTGGAGGACTATGGATGCCACTTGGGTAGTTTGTGTTCCATTCTGTAGACCTGGTGTGTAACCATGGATTTACATGCATCATTCATTAGTTTCATTGTATTTTCAACTGCATTTTGTTTCCAACTGTATATGTTTCAAGTGTAGACACGTATATTCTCATCCTTTAGACTTTAAATAATATAATCCCTCACGTTGGGAAACTAGATAGCCTCCCAATGTGTTTTAACTTCCATCATGTCACTTGCATGACTGGGTATAACCCTGTGCAGTAGGCCACTTGGGGGAGATAAGGCCCAGTTGACCAATGAAGATGCTCCTATGAAGAGGTGAGGTGACCTGGCCCTGTGGCAGTAGCTTCCTTGGAATGGGATGGGTTGGGAACACTCAACTTCATGGCTTCTCATTCCAAGACTTTTTCTGTTTTTTGAGGTGGGGAATTGCAAGGGTGTTGAAAGAGTGAAGCCGAGACCCTGTTGTTGGAGTGGTGAAGAAGAGAAATTTTAATGACAATGTCCTTCAGCTGGGGGTTGCTTCTGTTGCCACTGACAGCTCTCCTTTGCTGTGATTTGCAGCAGTAAGTGCTTTGCAAAATGAAATCAGCTATAGCTATTTCCCTGCTCTCCTGGCTTGGCTTACCTAGTACCTCTCCTCTGGCCTCAGCCCAGGCTTCTTAAAGAGCTTCAAAAGAAATTGTTATTGACTGAACTCAGGGATTATTTATAGTGGAAATCCAGTCTCTCTTTCCTCCTGACCTCCATGGAAGACTTGGGCTCTTAACCTGAACCTTAGGGAATCAGAGGCCCAGTTTGCTTTATTTAGCTTTTAGGACATTAGATTTTTTGCAATGAGCTCAAAGTTCCACTGAAGATAGAAATGTCCTATGTCCCAACATCTTGACCAATTTACATAACTCACCTTCTTCTCCAAACTCTATTCTCATATTCCCCCAAGTGGGATAGTCTCCCTTATTCCTTTCCTTAAATAGTGTATAAAAGGGCTGTTTGGATAAAACCCAACTTTTGAGCATAACCTGGAGGCAATTTACTTAAGTGCTACACACATACAAAATAATTTAAGTACTTTTATCTAACAATTTTTCCAAGAGTTTGTGAGGTCCAAGAGGGAGTATCTGCAACAATTTATTCTGTATTCTGCAAAGGCTGAACACATATCCTAGTACACAGTAAGTGCTTGATGGTAAATGAATCAGATAATAAGCAAAGATCTCTATGTAGGAAGAAGTGTAGACCTACGTTCTGTGGTCAATTATAGTAGTTTTCTTTAGCTTAAATTTTCTTATGTCTTTCAGCATATGCCTCATCACCTTTGAGAAACACATACAGGCGCACACACACAAACACAAATCCCTGCTCACTGGTCAGCTTTTAACATTTTGGCTATGTTCTATTTGTTGGATACCTTTATTACAAGTTGCTCAAGTCCTTTTTTTTTTTTGAGGAACTGAGGGTGGAGATTGAGCCTGGGACCTTGGATGTGTGGGAAGCCAGTGCTCAACCCCTAGATACATCAGCTCCCCTGAATTGCTTTTTTCAATTGTTTGCTTGTTTGTTTTTAGGAGGCACTGGGCACTGAACCCAGGACCTCCTGTGTGGAAAGCAGGCACTCAACTACTTAAACCACATCTGCTCCCTCAAGTCCTTTAAAAAATTTTATTTTGTCCAGAGTAGTATAAAATAATATCAAATACATGATGTATATTTGTTAAAACTTGTCTTTTTCACTTAGCAGTGAAACTTAGTGAACTTAGTCAGGTTATTTAGATGAGATGATGATAGTGATATTTATTTATCTAGGTGAAAAGAATGATATAATGATGCATATCTATTTATAAGCTATAACTCAACTTCCTTCCTTGGTAAGAGGTGAGGTTTAAAAATCCAATAAAATATTTCAATTATTCATGTGTTTATTATATACAGGGCTATCCAATTAATGAAAGCATTTGAGAAGGCTTACAATAAAATAATGGAAAAATATTGTGATGGTTTGAGGCCATGTGGACCCCAAAACAGTATGTTCTTAGAGTTAATCCATTCCTGTCGGTGTGGACTATTGTAAGTGAGACCTTATGATTTAGTTATTTCAGTTGAGGCACAGCCCCTAACCCTCTTACTAGAGTCCTTTATAAGAAATAAATTTCAGATGAAAGAGGGAGAAATCCAGGGAAGCAAGAAGTTGAAGCACAAAAACTCAGAGAAGGGAGAGACCAGCAGACACAGCCATATACCTTGCCATGTGGCAGAGGAGTCCAGGATCACCAGGAGACTGTCTTTGGGGAGAGAGCACTGTCTGATAAGGCCTTGATTTGGATATTTTTTCTCAACCTTGGAACTGTAAACTAGTAAGCTAATAAATCCCTATTGTAAATGCCAACCCATTTCTGGCATATTGCATTTTGGCAGTCTAGCAGACCAAAACAAATATCATCATTAACATTTGGATTAAGAAAAAGCAAGAGTCCTTTATTGAAGCCTACCAATTATGCTGATCTTTATAAACTACCTGGCACATTTACAAACATTATCTCTCTTCCAATCCTTAATTTTCACAACTCTGTTAGGGAGGTCTTTTCTTTCTGAGGTTTACTGAGGGCGTGGGGGGGGGGGGGTGTGGGTTAAGTACTTGCCCTAATTCTCACTGTATGTGATTATAGAATTTTAAAATTTTCAGGAATCCAGGATTACAATGCCATCTCCCCCAGAAGAAGTGCTAGGGGTCCGTTACCCCTTGGTATTAATTTAAATTAATTATTTTTCTCAAAGACAAGGCTATGGGGAAGGGGCAATAAGGCAATGAACAACTCTGGCACTGTATAGATCTGCTTTAAATCCTAGTTCCTAGCTGTGTGACCAAGGGCAGTAAAACCATTCTCTGGGCCTCAGTTTACTATATTTAGGGTAGGAATGATGACACCTTAACTATTTTTTTATTTCAGGATGTAATGGGCATTGAACCTGGGACCTTGTACATGTGAAGCTGGTGCCCAATCACTGAGCTCCACCCGCTCCACAACCTTACCTAGAGCCTTGTTCTCGGCACAGAACCATGGAGCACAGGACACATGATACCTGACTATATGCAAGTCTGGCCTTGGCTTTAATGGCCCTAAATACTGGAGAGTCTTGGCTATGGGAGGTATGACTCAGAGAGGACCAGGGCTGAAAGATAAGGGAGGGCAAGGGGTGGCCAAAGTGAGGAAAAGTTCCATTAACTCAGAGAAGGGACTTGTGAAAAGAACAAGAGCTGTGGCTGCCCTGCTCTTCAGACCTGGGGACTAGCCTAAGGGGTAAGGAAAGAGAATGGAATAGGAAGCAGGAGATCTGAGTTCTAGATTTATCATGGCTGATTCAATTGTATGATCTTGGTCAGATCCCTTCTCCTTTCTGGGCCTCAGTTACCATCTGAAAAAAAAAAAATTGATGTTGTATAATCTGGTCTCTAAGGTTCGTTCAGGGCTTAGAGTTCTGTTCCAAGTTCCAAGGAACCAGGGTTTGACTTGAGTAGGAAGGGAACATGAAAGAGTTGAACCCTGAAGTCGTGGGTGCATCTATTTTGGTTTTTTAAATGTTAATTTATTTGAAATATGGAGCACTTTACATTTTATGTCTAAACAAGTTTTTTCCTCAGTGCTATTCAAACTCATAGGAAACAAATGCCATTCTTCACACTGATTCCATTCTACATCCTATGTATACCAACAAACTGAAAAAGAAGTCATTTAAATCAGGCTAGTGTTGCATGCATGTGCAACTCCTAGCCATCATGTGATACAATAAGGAAACATCCTGGATCAAAAGACTTCTAACTGTGCAGTCATTTTAATGATCAAACTAGATTAGTTAGTTGTGAAAAGTTCCCAGTGATAGACAGTGGGGTGCCTATCAAAGCAGACAGAGAATAGAGAAAAGGAGAAGGAGAAACAAAAGGGACAAGGGAGATAAAAGAAGGAGGTGGGAGGGACAGAAGAAGACACTGACTTTTGAATGGCACTTAAGTATACAACTCATTTACACAAAATAATCTCTCATCTTGATTCTCATGATCACCCGGCGATTATTCCACTTTTGCAGAAGAGCAAACTAAAGCCCAGGGAACTGAAAGAGTGCCAAAGGCCATGGTGAACTGACCTCATTCCAGGAGACTTTCTTTTAACAAATTCCTTTCTGTGTTTTATTAGAAGTGTGTGTGCCAATGTGTGGTATCTTCCCCACTATTCTATGAGCACTTTGAGGACAAGACCTGGGTTACATTCAAATCTATTCTCCCACAGATCTGAGAATCAATACCTGGCACATAATAGCTACACAGTAGATGTGTTGTTAGACAAATGGACAAATCCTGAAGTATAACTCCTAAAATCACATGTTATAAAACTGGACTTCCTTCTTCCCTGGTTTCATCTTCTTGGTGTTAAGCAGGACTCAGATAAGACTCATTACGCAGACATGACCTCTCATCCTTTCGGGAATCAGTCTAATGGCTTTTAAAAAGTATTTATTGAGCAATTTGCATGGAGTCTTATACACTTCCAGAAATTCTGACACTGATAAGAAGTGATAAAACAGGAATTGTTTGTGACTCATATTTTGTAGAAGAGAAGACTAGAGTCTGGAGAAGTTAAATGACTTGCTCCAGCTCTCCCAATGTGTCAGGTTTTAAGCCAAGATTAGAAATTTTCTACAAAATCTCTGGGCCCTGTCCCTGGAGAACTTTCACTATACATCTCTCTGACACCTCCTGACAACTCAGTCAGCTAAACTGGAGTGGGAATATTGCACACTTGAGCCCAAGTCATCTGATAATAGCAACACTGATAGAATCAAGATGTTATCATGGCCTTACAATCTAAAGGAATATTGTAATGAAAGCCATGGATGACATAGTCACACAGCATCTCTCAGTAAAATTGTGTGTGTTCCTAGGAGGAAAGGCAAATGTTGGTCCCTTGTACTCTCCAACTTGTAGGGATGGCCTCATGAGGGGCAAGGGGATAGGACCTCTGGGCCCTCAAGTCTCCTAGACTGTTTCCAGTTGACCACTCTATCAGCCTTTCAGCAGTTCCTTGAAATTTGCCATGCTTGGTCATTATCTCAAAGGGACTGGTCATTTTTGTTGTCATTTTTCTTACATCTTAGAAAAAATAAATTTTGCCTTATTTGAATTATTCTATCAGAGAGACTACACATTGCTCAATAAAATAAAATAAAATACAGATGTTCAGCATATGAAAAAGTAGTGTATTCTGAATATTCTGTCAATTAATATTTATTAAATGCCTACTATATGCCACACACAGTTCTGAGCATTATATATAAGAGTTAATACAATAGATAATATTTCTGACCTCAAAGAGCTTACATTCTAATGGGAGGAAACAGAAAAGAAATACACAAGGGAAGCAGACTAGGCCCAGTGGTTAGGGCGTCCATCTACCACATGGGAGGTCCGCGGTTCAAACCCCGGGCCTCCCTGACCCGTGTGGAGCTGGCCCATGAGCAATGCTGATGCGCGCAAGGAATGCCCTGCCATGCAGGGGTGTCCCCCTGCGTAGGGGAGCCTCATGCGCAAGGAGTGTGCCCCATAAGGAGAGCCGCCAGTGCGAAAGAAAGTGCGGCCTGCCTAGGAATGGCTCCGCACACACGGAGAGCTGATACAACAAGATAACGCAACAACAACAACAAAAAGAAATACAAATTCCTGTGCCACTGACAACAACAGAAGTAGACAAGGAAGAACACGTAGCAGATAGACACGGAGAACAGACAACTGGAGCGGGGCGGGAAGGGGAGAGAAATAAAATAAATACATAAATCTTTAAAAAAGAAAAAAGAAAAGGAATACACAAATAGGAAATATAACAGTGCTACTAAGTGCTATGAATAATAACAATTAGGGAAAGGGAGGTGAAGAGTGATGGGGACAGATAGTGTGCAGAGAGATAAATTACTAATCTTTCCAAGAGTCTAGACTTATGATGATGATAAAGGTTTGGACTGTAATAGTCAATACTGTTGACCCAAGATAAAGAGAAATCTCTGGGTTTAATTTAGGGATAACATATCTTTAAAGGTTTGAACTATAAAGAAGAGTTCAGGAAAAATTTAAACTAATTTTACTTACGTGACTGCTTCTGTCTCTCTAGAGTAATGAAAAGAGATGTTACCTTTGATAATATATAGGCAACTTTTCCTTTTGACTATGGAAAATAAAGTAACAGTCTATTTCACTTCTCTTAGTTCTTAAATGCCTTGAATCATTAAATGGATTGTGAGTTAAATAATTTAGCTAACTAAGTGTTAAAAGAAGAAAAGAAAAAAATCCCCAAGATGTGATAGAAATTAATGGTAAAATAGAATATAATGTAATCAGAAGAATTGAAATTTTCTAGGAAACATAAATATTGTTACCCTTATGTATGAAAGAGGCATGGGTAGCTGACTTGAAAGTGCTTCCATTTTGTAGATGAAGAAACTGAGACCCAGAAGGGAAATTAAGAACTGTCCAGGTAACACAAACCTGCTCAGTTTGGACCAGAACGTTGCCTCCTCCATAAAAAGTTTTCCTCATAAGTATACTTTTTCCCTAATACTTTAGAGGGGTTCAAGTACATTATCTGCAACTGCTTGTACTATACCCCAGTCTCCTCGTGTGTCTTTGGCCCCTAAGAACTCCCTCTCATCTGTGCTATCCTTACCTCATCATCTTCATTCCTTTAGCATCAATCTGTCGCACACCAGATCCTCTCATAGCCCCATGGAAATTGTGGTTCTTCTGGTCCTACTGCATTTCCTGTGAGAATCTTTCTGTCTGGCTTTTGTCCCTCCCTCTCCAGAGAGGAGGAAGGAAGGTGAAGCTAAGCAAACAATGTCTGGATTTTCTGATGGGTTGGAGGAACCCCCAAACTTTAGTGATTTTTCTTTCATGAAAAGGATTTGCATTTTAAAGCTTTGGACTCTGGACTCCAAAATGCGACTTTGTTCCCATTGCATTATATTTACATAATCATTTATTCAGTAAGCAGTTTTATTGAGATATATTCATATGCCATAAGATCTATCTGAAGTGTGCAATCAATAGCTTTTAGTATAACCACAATGCTGTACATTCATCATCACAATTTCAGAACTATTTCATTACTCCAAAAAGAAAAACTCCATACCCTTTAGCATGCCTTCCACAGCCCTACATAACCGGTAATCTAATTTCATCTTTATAAATTGGTATATATTTATATTTTATATACATAGAATCACACAATATGTTACACAATATATTTAGTTCATAATAGTGCAATCATACAGTATTTGTCCTTTTGTGTCTGGCTTGCTTCACTCAACATAATGTCCTCCAGGTTCATTCATGTTGTCATATGCTTTACGAGTTCATTTCTTCATACAGCTGCATAATATTCCATCGTATGTTTACACCACAGTTTGCTTATCCATTCGTCAGCTGATGGATACCTGGGTTATATCCAACTTTAGGCAATCATGACTAACACCACTATGAATATCAGTGTGCAGATGTCTGTTCATGTCATTGCCCTCAGTTCTTCTGGGAATATACCCGAAAGTGGTATTGACAGGTCACATAGCAAATCTATATTCAACTTCTTTAGGAACCACCAAACAGTTCATCACAGTGGCTATACAATTCTACATTCCCACCAACAGTGAATAAGTATTCTTATCTCTCCACATCCTCTCCAACACTTGCAATTCTTTGTCTTTTTAATAGTGGCCATTCTGATATGTGTGAAATGATATCTCAATGTAGTTTTGATTTGTATTTCCCTAATCATTAGTGATGTGGAACACTTTTCCATGTGATTTTTGCCATTTGTATTTCTTCTTGGGAAAAATGTCTAGTCAAGTCTTTTGCCCACTTTTTAATTGGGTAGTTTGACTTTTTATTGTTAAGTTGTACCATCTCTTTGTATATCATGGATATTAAACCCTTATCAGATATTTGATTCCCAAATATTTTCTCCTATTGTGTCAGCTGCCTTTTCACCCTTTTGACAAAGTCCTGTGAGGTGCAAAAGTGTTTAATTTTGAGGGCCCCATTTATCTATTTTTGTTGTTGTTGTTGTTTGTGCTTTGGGTGTAATATCCAAGAAATCACCATCTACCACAAGGTATTTCAGATGTTTCCCTACATTTTCTTCTAGTAGTTTTATGGACTTTTATGACTTTAATATTTAGATCTTTGGCCATTGGGGTTGATTCTTGCATAAGGAGTAAGATAAGAGTCCTCTTTCATTCTTTTGGCTATAGAAATCCAGTTCTCCCAGCACCATTTTTCAAAAAGGCTGTTTTGTCCTGTTAACATGGATTTGATTGGTTTGTCAAAAACCAGTAATCTGTAGAGGTGAGGGTTTATTTCTGGACTTTCAATTCTATTCCACTGATCAATGTGTCTATCTTTTTATTCCAGTACCATGGTATTTTGACCACTGTTGCTTTGTAATATGTTTCAAGGTCAGGCAGAAAAATTCCTCCCATGCCGCTCTTCTGTTTTATAATGCTTTTAGCTATTCTGGTGTGATTGCCCTTCCAAATGAATTTGGTAATTATCTTTTCTTTTTCTGTAAAGTGTACTGTTGGAATTTTGCCTGGTATTGCGTTGGATCTCTAAATCACTCTGGTTAGGATTGACATCTTCATGATATTTAGTCTTCCAATCCATGAACAGTGAATGTCTTTCCATTTGTTTCAGTCTTCATTTATTTCAGCATTGTTCTGTCGTTTTCTACATACAGGTCCTATATGTCTTCGGTTAAATTGATGTCTAGGTATTTGAATATTTTTGCTGCTATTGTAAATGGATTTTTTTTTCTGATTTCCTTTTCAGATTGTTGAATACTAGTGTATGAAAACATTACAGATTTTTGCATGTTGATCTTGTAACCTGCCGCTTTGCTGAATTCATTTATTAGCTCAAGTAGATTTGTTGTAGACGTTTCAGAATTTTCTAAATATAGAATCATGCCATCTGCAAATAGAGTTTTACTTCCTCTTTTCCTATTTGGATGCCTTCTTTTCCTTGTCTAATTGCTCTACCTAGAACTTCTAGAACAATGTTAAATATCAGTGGTGATAGTAGGCATCCTCATCTTGTTCCTGATCTTAGAGGGGAAGCTTTCAACCTTTTCCCATTGAGTATGATGTTGGCTGTGGGTTTTTCATATAATCCTTTTATCATATTGAGGAATTTTCCTTCTGTTCCTATCTTTCAAAGTGTTTTTAATCAAGAAAAGATGCTGGATTTTGTCGAATGCCTTTTCTGCACAGATTGAGCTGTTCATGTGGTTTTTTTCCTTCAATTTGTTAATGTGTTGTATTACATTTATTGATTTTCTTATGTTGAACCAGCCTTGCATACAAAGAATAAATCCCACTTGATGTATAAATCTTTTGATATGCTGTTGGATTCAATTTGTAGGTATGTTGTTGAGAAATTTTACATCTATGTTCATTAGAGAGAATGATCTGTAATTTTTTCTTATAGTGTCTTTATCTTGCTTTGATATTAGGGTAATGTTGGCTTTATATAATGTGTTATGTGATTTTCCCTCCTCTTCAGTTTTTTGGAAGAGTTTAAATAGGATTGGTGTTAATTCTTTCTGAAATGCTTGGTAGAATTCACCTGTGAAGCCATCAGGTCCTGGACTTTTCTTTGCTGGGAGATTTTTGATGATGGATTTAATTTCTTTAAATGTGATTGGTTTGTTAAGTTCTTGTATTTCTTGTAGCATTAGTGTAGGTTATTTGTGCATTTCTAGGAATTTGTCCATTTCGTGTAGGTTGTCTAGTTTCTTGGCATACAGTTTCTCATAAAACCTTTTATAATCCCTTTTATTTCTGTGGGATCAGTCTTAACTTCCTCCCTTTCATTTCTGATTATATTTATTTGCATCTTCTCTCTTTTTCTCTTTGTTAGTCTAGCTAGGGGATTGTCAATTTTATTGATCTTTTCAGAGAGCCAGCTTTTGGTTTTGTTGATTTTCTCTTTTTTGTTGATGTTGTTCTCAATTTCATTTATTTCTGCTCTAAGTTTTATTATTTCTTTCCTTCTTCTTCTTGCTTTGGGATTAATTTGCTGTTCTTTTTCTAGTTTTTCCAGTTGTTCAATTATATCTTTGATTTTGCACTTTCTTCTTTTTTAATACAGGCATTTAGGACTATAAATTTCCATCTGAAGACTGCCCTCACTGTGTCCCATAAGGTTTGCTAAGTTGTGTTCTTATTTTCATTTGTCTCAATATATTTACTGATTTCCCTTGCAATTTCCTCTTTGACCCACTGATTATTTAGCAGTATCTGGTTTAGCCTCCATATACTTGAGAATTTGTATCTTTCCTGTCTAATTAATTTCCAGTTCTATTCCATTTGCATTATAATTACTCATGCATTAATTTTTCTGAGGAAGGAACACAGGATGAATTTGAATGTCAAAAAACAAAAAATTCATAGGCTTGGTTATGTTTATGATAACAGCTTGGAAAGTAAGGATTAGCTAACTTGGATAAGTACTAGAGAAGTAGCCAACCCTTCCTCCCCCATGTCTCTAGGACTTGGTGATCTTGTCACTTTCATCAAGGTGTTTTCACTTCAAGACCTCCATTTTCTCATTTGTAAAATAAAAGAAAGTGTGAGATAGGGGCTCTGCTGGCAGATTCTTCTGGGGGATCTCAAAGACTTATTTATAAGTCTTGATTCACATGCCAGACTTTCTCTTCACATCCTCAGGCCCTTTATACCTCACTCCACCATACCAACATAGTCTCAAATTCTGAGATTCCCATTCAGAACAATAATATTTCCTGAAATATTATTTCCCTTGTGTCCAGTGCTGTATTGGGCACTATGAAGAAATAAAATTAGTGAAAAGTATGCATTATACGTTTTCTAAAAGGAATGCTGTTTTAGTGTTCTTATGCACCTTTAGTAATTCAAAATAACCCCCCAAAGCCCTGCTTAGGAAGCACTTAGAGGAATGCTTTAATTAATCCACTAAAATGCTTTGAAATGAACAAATCAAGGGTTTCTTTGTAAATGGGGAGATCAGAGGCTCTGCAAACAACTGATTCTCTTACATATTTGAAACATTTTTGTCATAGTTTCACAATATTAATTTGTTCTATTTAGAAGAAAGAAAAACAGCCTAGACAGTTTCTGAAGGATGACATTTTCAGAATGATCGCAATAGAAAATCTGAACAAAAAGTAGAATCTCTGCTTGAAATACCTTGCTTCTTATTCCGCTTCTTAAAATTCTGACCATGTTTGAAGGTCCACTTCAAACATTATTTTATTTATAATAATAATGATTCCTTCCTTCAAATCCATGTGGTAGACCACCTAGACTTCCTTTGAGTGCGCATCACCTCTTACCTTGCATCTCAACAAATTGCATACAAACTAACTTTTGCAGTGGGCTGGGCTCCCTGAGAGCAGATGTGTCTAATTCACTGATCCTACTGTTTCTTTAAAGTCACAGGTTTCTGCATGATGTTAGAGCAATGGTGGCATTGCCACTCTGTGATGAATGACTGTTCAGGGAGCAGACAGTTTGGCTTGTTCTTACTGGGCCCCAAAATAATAATGGCTGAAACAAGTTGGAAATTTCTTTCTTGCTCACACAAAAAAAACATAAGGAGCTATGGGGTTAGTAAGGTGGCCCTAAAGATAGGCTGCTCCTATATTGCTCTGTCATCTCTAGAGTGTTGCCCTAATCTATATACTATAAAAAAGACTCTCAACTCTGGCTACATTCCAGCTGCTTGGAAGGAAGAAAACCAGAAAACACAATTGGGAAGTTATGCACATTGCTCTCATTCACAGAGCATGCCTAGAATTTAGTCCCGTGGTCACATCTAGCTAGTGATGTGCTGGAGCCCACTCTTACTGGTCTGTGAGAGCCAATTGTGTGTGTTTCCTTCTAACTCCATGTTCGGTGAGTCATGCTGGTAGCTTGAAATTGACCATGAGAAGATTAACACCATGGAAATTGGAAAATGCTACAAATCAGGACTTCTTTTTCTTGCCAGAGAGCTGATTTTTAAACATTTATCAGCAAACCACTGAACTTAGTTGCAAGAAGAGTGAAAAAGGTAGTCTTTTTTTTTTTTCTGGACATGCAGGCATCCAGACTGTGAATGCAAAGGGAGGTATTTCTATAGAAGAAGCTAAGAATTAATGTTTATGAACAATTCGAAGTCTCTGTGAAAATAACTTCATCTGGAAAAAGAAAAAAGGAAAATTGGAAAACCCATGTTTTTAACTATGAGAGAATAGATCTATCTCTAAGTATAAATGTATTTATACATGGAGGATTTTGCTGCCATCTTCCATTTGTGAAGGGCAGTGCTAGAGAGGAGAAGTGAAACTTATTCTGTGTGAGCTCAAGATACAGACCTCACATGGAGTAGAGATGACATATGCCAATTTCTGATCCATTGCAACTATGGGCACTGTCACAAAAATGAAAGATAGGTTCTCATTGTTACAAGTGTCCAAGCAGGAGCTGGATAACCACCGTAAAGGGTTTCCATAGAAGAGATTTCTTTCTGACTTGGAGGTTACCCTAGCCATCTCCAAGTCTCTGTTTATACTTCACATCTCAAGGACACTTTTTCTGGCAACACTCTCCCCACAGATATAATGACTTCTGGTATTTTCCTTCGCCCTGTTTACAAGTTTGTCGTTACTAGTGTAATAAATCAATGAATGTCAATCTCCTCAGCTAGAATGGAAGCGAAGCAACTGTATTTTTTTCACGCACCATTGTGTCTCCAGCATCTAACCAAGTGTTTGACCGCAGCGGGCACTTATTAAACATGCACTGAATGGATGATGGATGCTGTGAGATAGCGCATGTGAAAGTGCCTTGTAAGCTGCCCATGACAATTATTCCTTTAAAATAAGATGTTTAAATATAAAACAGAACAGAAAGCAGGTGAAGGAAGTGGCAGTAAATACTACCGGATATGTAGAGGGAACTGAATTTGATTCTAAGCTTCTTGGAAACTAAATACAAAAAGAGAACACACGAGGTTACTGAATTTTCTTTTTCTAATGGGTCAAAGCTTGTGAAGTTGTTTGCAGAAGCCAAGTTTTCCTGGTGATTTATTAAAATTAGGCTATTCTTTCCTCTCTGTTAATGTTTAAACTTGATCAAATATTCCTAGCTTTAAAAAGAAAAGAAAAGAAAAGAAAGCAAGAGAAATGTCACTTTACCCATCTCCAGCAACTGTCCTACCTAGCCAAATTCCTTCAAAGGTGGTTCTGCATTTCCTCTCTACACTGCCTCACCTTCTGTTCCAGTTGCAGCTCTCTACAATCTTGCTTCTGCCCTCACCTTCCACTGGACCTTGTGTCATGAAGGGCAATAGTAAATTTTCCCTGGCTCTATCCATACTTTAGTCCTCACTGATCTAGACATGTCTTGATTGTTTGAAACTGCTGCCCTTGGTCAGGTCATATCCCTTGGTTCTGTGACATCAGATTATGCTCATTTTTTTCCTGTTTTTTTGGGATGCTTTTCCTCTGTCTCTTTTTAAGGAGTTCTTGAGCTCTGTGCCTCTATTAAGTATTGGCATTCCCTGGTATTCATGCTCTTTAAACTTTCCTTTGACTCTTTTCTTACTCTACCTTCTCTCCCTAGGAAATTTTTTTCTACTCTTATGACTTCAGTTACTCACTGGATTCTAAAGACTCTCAATTTTAGATCTGTAGACTGGAGTCTCCACCTGAGTTTCAAAGCCACACATTTAGCTTCCTCCTGGGTACATCCATTTGGATGTCCCATATGCACTTCAAATCCAGCTTGCCCCAAATTGAGCCAATATTTTTCCTCCCCTTAACTTTTTATTCTTCCTGCATTCCATAGCTCAATGCAAGGCACTACTTTCCACCCAGTGTCTCAAGAGAGAAACCTGTAGTTATCTTTATCGCTTCCTTCTCTCTGACTCCCCATCCTCCAACAATCAGCCAAGAAGTCCTATCAACTGTACTTCTTAAATCGGTCCTCTGCTCCCTCTCACCATGCCCTTTCCTTGACACAGGCCCCTGGGTTTCTGCCATAGCTCTTAATCAGGCTCCCAGCCCGGGGCTTGATTTCCTTCTAATTGATTTTCCACAAAGCAGCCAAAGTGGTCTTTGGGAACCAAAGCTCCGAACTTGGGCTTGCCCTGCTTAAAACCTATCAGTGGCTTTCCATGGCCTTTAGCATAAAGTCCTAACTCCATAATGAGACTTAGCTGTCTCTGCCCGGTCTGAATCTGGCTCATCTTCTTTCCTTACCTCCTTCTTACTCCTAAATCCTATTCTTTAACTCCACACTCCAGGCCCTTAACTCCTTCTGCTCTTCTGGCACCTGGCTCTCTCTTGCCTTTGGATCACTGCACACACTATACCCCTTCTCTACTCATCCTCATGCTCCACATTTCTCCTGTATAACATCAATCATCCTTCCAGTCTTTTTCATTCGTCCATTGAGCAATTATTTGCTGAGCACCTACCATGAGCCATGCACCATACAGACATTTATAACACAACAGTGAACATGACATACATGGTCTTTGTTCCCGTGGAGTCCTGGTTGGAGACGCCTTATCTGGCTTTCTAAGACTGTGTCCGGCCTCCCATGGAACACTGTCCTTACCTCTCATGGCACTGTCTCCACTGTATTTTAATGACCTTTGTTTGTCTAAACTGGGGTCAACAAATTACTTGTAAAGGGACAGATAGTAAATGTTTTTGGCTTTGCAGGCCATACAATATCTGTCACAACTACTCAGCTGTGCAATTGTAAAGGGAAACAGCCATAGGCAATATGTAAGTGAATGGGAATGGCTGTGTTCCAATAAAACTGTATAGTACAAAAACATATGGTGGGTTGGATTTGGCCACAGATTTTTTTTCTAAGTGTTATGTTGTGATTTTATGACTGAATATTCTTTTTCTGAAATCTTTATCTCACAGCAGAGGTATTTACAATGATTTTTGTATGACAAATTTGAAAAATGTTGAAAATAGCCTGAAAAGGGAAAGGCAGTAAGATACTTTACTCTTTTTTAATTAAAAAAAAAACACAAAACTTTTGTATAATCATTTAATCATCACTGTAGTGATTATTTTTAAAGTTTTAACGTAGTCAACTGATTCTTAAGATAAAGTCTGTTTTTCTTTCCTATTTCAGTTATCTGGAATTACTAGTATGCACAGGATGCTCTTCCACCAGATTGCTGAGCCCTAGTCTAAACAGGTAAACTTGGATGTTTTCTTTCACCTTTGTAGCCACAGTGTTGGGCACAATGCTTGACATCGTAACTTCTTAGCAAAAGTTTATGGAATGAATAAGTGAATGGTAAATGAGGAAATTAAGAGGGACTTGTTACTCTCTTCCCCTGTGGCCATATCTTCTTGGTCACAATGTGCTCCACATTCATCCTGTGTTGTTGATGTTTCCCCACCCCCATCCCACCAATCTCTGGATTCAGTTTTAGCTGCTGTGTTCATCTAAACAGTTGTGTTTAGTAAATACTTTGCTGGGGGCTTTGGAAGTTTTGATCGGATTTTAAATCCTCTGCCGTTACTCCCAAATATCCCCAAATAAACAGTGTTTTGGTTCTTTTATAGATACATACTAGTTAAATTTTGGAATATCATGATACACTTCATATAATTCATTACAGATATTAGTCATTTTTTTGTGCATGTGTAGATGTATTCATTCTTTTTTTCTGTAAATACTTATTTATACCTGCCTTAAAACCTTTCTGGAATATGTAGGATATTTAAAGAGAAAACTCAAAACAAAGCACAAGCCACTTACTATGCAAAGGACAGTAGGAGAAGTTTCAATGTGATGGGAGGTGGGAACAAAGATAACTCAGATAAGGTGTTGTCATTAAGGGGCTTATATTGCAGAAAGGAGATAAGAATGTGAATAAATAATGACAATGCAAAGTAGAAAGTATAAAATCCTTCAAGGAAGAAATCAAAGTGCTCTGGGACTTTCATAGGAAATAGAGTTTATCTTTAGCCATAGAGATCAAAGAAAGCTCTGAGGGAGAAGTATATGACCTGGACATTGAAATGTGGGTATTGGGATACTGACAGGGAACTAAAGGACTTTTGAGACAAAGGAAAGTATGGGCACACCCACAAGTTTCTAGAAAGCAAGCTTTAATGAAGCTATGTCCAGGGACTGGCTGATAAAAGTGAAGCCAAATCCCTTCAAGAAGGTGCCAAGTCCATTCTGGTCTGGAATGCATTGATAATTGGGACATTATGCTCAGAGACCACAAATTGACATTCTGTCGTCATCCCTCTTGGAATAGAAACTCTGATCAAAGTAATTAGCACCAATTTGGAGCATGTGTGCAAAAATAAATCACAAGTGTCCAAAAACAGATACATTAGGTTCAATGGTTCTGAAGCAAATGTTATTAGCTCCACCTACATAAACAAAATCAGAAGCAACTAGCATTTAAAAATAGAAGGGACCGGGAGAGCTCACAGTTCCCTCTGGAAAATTATTGTTTGTATAAATGTCCACAATGATGACTTTCTACTCACCCTTCCTGATTCCCAGTCATGTTATTTCAAGGATTCAAAGATCAATTCTCTCTCTTGAGGATTAGACAGGAGAAATGAGATTCTGTGCATGCAAAGAGTCCTGCTTGAAACCTAGAGTATCCTTTATCAAACAAGCAGGTGTCTTTAGTCCATCTCCTCTGCCCTGCCTCTTTATGGTGTCTTACCCCATCCTTTTCATTAGCCCATCAGCAGAAACTGCCCCCAGAAACTCACTTGTAAGAAGTTGTGTTGGCCTTTACCAATGGGACAGCTGACTATGGGAGAAAGCCCCTATTGCTCATACCAAAGGAAGGAGGCAGTTCTCATGAGCTCACCTGTGCACACTTTGAAGTGACCCTTGATATTTTCTCTGGGACACTTTATGCCTTGGTCAAGGACGGAGACTCACTGCTGGCATTAGGTGTCAGAATGGGCGGGGGTGGGGGGGGGGTGGGTGAAGTGGCCATAGAGCTCCTGAAGACCTGAGGTGCAGACATGGGAATGTTGGCTGTAATAAAAAGAGCACTGGTAAGTGGCTTCTCAGGCCTCTGAGTCCTGGCTGTGCCATTAACATGCTCTGTAAACTTGGCCAAGCTACTCACTCTTTTTGGGCCTCAATTTCCCCATCTTAAAACTTGGGAACTCTACTGGGTCACCTTCCTATTGTAGGATTCTGTGCAGTTTTGTTTTTCTTTTTTAAAGACATAACTAAAGTCTTGGGTCTATCTCTTTCCAACCACTTGCTTGGAAGGAGATATAGTAAATGGCATGTTGGAGGGTGTGGTGGAGGACTCAAATATTTTTCTATTCCTCATGCATAAAATGTGTGAAAATGAACCCCACATTTCTTCTCTCAAAAGAGTGTGGCTTTCAGAGAACACGATTGACCATGGAGGACACATAAATTTCATTAGCAGAGGTATGAGCCCATCAGATTGCTATTAACCTAAGGTTCAGGCATCACGTTTAAGAGCTGATGGGATCTTAGAATGTAAGTGAGGCCTAGAGGGAAAGGTATTTGCTCCCAGTGGCATTTGAAAGGCAGAACTATGATTCAAACTTTTTAGTTCAAAATCCTTTTTCTATTATGTCTTTCCTTCTCAGGCTTCAGGATATCTAACCTTGAATCAGGGTTTAAGTCTTAAATATCACTGGAGCTTTGTTGGGATAAGGAGTGGATTAAATCTTTGACCATTAGTTTTTGTTAGGGCTACATTTATTTTTCATATTTAAAATTTTTTTTTCTCTTGAAATTAATAATACCTCTCACTCCCTTGCAAACACACACACATTTGTGTGTGTGTAGAGCTTGATGCTCACCTCAAATACCTCCTTCTCTGTATATTTTCCCAGCTGCAACAGCTACTCTGAATCCCAGGACACCTCATGCATATTCTCCTGAGCAATTATCTCCAGCTTTTCTAATTTCCCCGTGTACAGGTTCATCTCCTCTGTTAAGTCATGAATTCCTTGAAAACTAGGAACATCTTTGTACCCTGTTTCCAAACTCAGAAATGCTACTCAGTTAATATTTATTGAATAAGTGGATGGAAGAAAGAGGCACTTTAGCTGTCTCCAGATTGTGCCCTAGAAGCCTCTCAGAGTGGTGGTAAGCTTAGTGGCAGGTTCCATTTTATTCTTTATGCAGAATCAAAAAGTGTCAGAGAATGGGAAGATCTGTCTTGGTGAACTGGATCTCTTGTCTTATGTTTTATAGTTGTGAAGTCATAAAGTTTGTCCATGACTACTCATCAGTGGCCTGCGTACACATGGAGGCACTCACTGCCCCGGATCAGGAAATGAAAGTAAGAAGCAAACTAAATGCCTAAACTTTGGGTTGCCCATCTCAGCATGAGGGCAGTCCCAGAGTCACCCCCTGTCCTCCCTGGCTTTGGTCTGGGGGCTGGATCTATTGTCTGTACTCATCGCTGGTCACCTTGGCTGTTGGGAGGAGAGACCTTGGCCAAGTGTCAGACACCATGGGTGGTATCTGAAACGATTTCAGAAAAAGTGGGAGACTGTGTGGCCTCTTTGCTCAAAAGCTTGGGGGAACAGAAGGAGGGAGGATTATACAAAGAACCATCTGACTTCCATCCAACAGTGTGGCAAAGAAGCAAAAGGGAGGGTTCTCAAATGTTGATGAAAGACTGGCTGGCATGGGGACAGGGAGTGAGAGGAACTCTTGTGGACAGGAGAGAACAAGAGTCTGGAGTCAGGGTGTGGGACTAAGAGAGATGGAGATAACATTAAGAAAAAATAAACATGGGAGGGGACAGAGGAAAGGAAGGAAGGAGGAAGCAGAAAGAAGCGAGGGACTAAGGGAGGGAGGGAGGAAGGAAGGAAGGCAGGAAGGCAGGAAGGCAAGAAGGAAGGAAGGAAGGGTTAAAGTAAGAAAAAGAGAGAGATATAGATATCCAGGGAGAAAATCAGAACTAGGATGGGAATGAGAGAAGTTGGAGAGAGAAAAGAGTAGTGGAGAAGCAATGAAGGAGAGTGGGCATATGCACAAGGTGTGGGGTGCCCTAAGGCCTGTCCGACCTGCTTGGATCAGGACCTTTCTCTTGTGAACCTGGCAGGGGCAAGATCTGTGCACTAAGGAAAATGTGCTGACTCCTGCGCAGAGACTGTCAGAGGCTAGAAACCGATCAATTAACCTGGGTGGGGCTCTCCTGTGCCAGCCTGGCACTGCCAGTTCTCAGCGCCCGGGCAGCCAGGCCAAGGACTCTCACATGGTCATTAAGATCTTAAAGGGCCCTCAGCAGCAGGGAAGAACTGGTCTTTTATTCTGAGAAAAATCCTCTTCCTGGGCCAACGTCACCTCCAATCATCGGTCCACCACCTCCCTGCTAGGCCCAGCTCTGGACCAGTTAGCTTGCATCCTTTGGCCTGGGGAACCACACCATTTGCAATCTGGATGGGCTTCAAGGACTATCTGGGGCTAGCACCGCCTGGTACAACCAATTGGTGGAATGTTCCTGGGGATATATTTGTGAGTGAGGCAGGAGGAACTGGAATGGAATGGCCCATAAATCATTGACCACCGGATGCACATTAAAGGGAGACAGATTTCAATGCCAGGATGGATTTTGAAATCAACACGAGACAAAAGCTGGACTCATTCATTCCTTCATTCTGTTTCCAACAATGTTTGAGCATCTATAATGCATGGGGCACTATACAGAGATAAGGAAGCACATTTGGTGCTCTCAGAAGGGGAGAAATGGCTGCTCAGCTTCCTCTATCCAACCTCACAGAAAGTGCGCACTTATTTCCTGGGGAACACAGGAGGGAAAGTGACTAGTTCATTAGCAAGGCAAGCAAGATTTCCAGGCAGGGGACATCTGAGCACCAGACAGAGAAATGGAAGGGACCCTAGGCTGAGACAGGCACCTGCAGAAGGCCACAGGTAGACAAGCCACAGTTCCATCTGGAGGATGAGTGGGAGTGGGCAGGGCAGGGCCGAACTGGCAGGAGGTGAAGATGGGATGAAAGCGGGGCCTGAGGAGGACTGTGCATATAAAGGCTTAGAGGACCTATACTTTTAGTTAGAAGGAATCTGAGAAATGATCTAAATCAAATTTGCCACTGTATTTAAAAAATTTTTTTTCACATGTGTATGTACATGTGTGAAATAGGCTTTACTGAAAAATGTCTGGGGGATAGGTACAGAGGAAGGGGACTGACCTTATAGCAACTCAATTTTGAAATAAATGTGCTATTCCTCTTCTCCTTATGAGTCCTCTGAGGGTGGCCTCACGGGCTGTTTTACCTCTTACAGGAACCCGCAGGCCTTCTCCGTGGTTTTTCTCTCTCTTCCCTCCCTTCTCACCTCATCCATCCCTCCCACATTGCCACCAAGCACAGGAAATTCTCTCTCTGTCTTCAGAGGATACAGTGTCCTCAGCTCATACCTTCAAACTCAATTTACATCCTCTTTTATCTGAGCCCATCTAGATGATCATAAAACAAAAGAGCCTGCCTCCTGATTATCAAGATCCATCTTCCTTAGAAGGCTGGAATTAACTTGTATTTGAAAAGCTCAAAAAGCACACACACACACACACAAAACAGAAATGAAAATAAAACCTTTACCCAGCCTTACCCAGTTCCTTACAAAAAAAAAAAAGGACATAAAGAAGTGAAAATCCTCCCTCACTGGTAGCATTTATCACTCAAGTTGTTTTCCTAAGTTAAATAAAATATCTAGGTATACTTATATTTGCACTCTTAAACACATAAAATATATTTATAGAAAAGACATTCTCACACACATATTGATCTGTAACTAATTTTTTATTTTAAAAAACATTGTGAAAATGTTTCCAACTCTGTACCTTATGTGTAGTCCTATATTCCATAGGCTATTTATGCTATAATTTTCCAACTATTTTTCTGTCGACAGACATTGGTGTTTCTACTTGTTTGCTTTTACAAATGATGTTGCCATAAACATCCCTGTGGAATCCCCATATACTCTTGCTATTATTTTTGTAGGATAGATTCCTAGAGGTTATCTTGTTAGAGCAAAGAATATGTATATTTCAAATTTTACTAGGAATTGCATCATTTATAAAAAACATGTCAGATTACATCCCAACTGACATAAATGAGGAAGCCTTTCCCATACTCACCTCCAGCACAGAACCCCCTCATTTGATAGATGAAGAAATGGCATACAGAGAATTAATTATCTAATAACACATAACTGAGGTAATAATGCTGGGATTAAGATTCCAGATCTTCTCTTTTCCAGCCCTGGTCCATTGTTATCACTATATAAGAAGATAATGCATGCAAGGGAAGCAGATGTGACTGGAGCCTACCATATGGGAGGACCAGGGTTTGATCCCTGGTGAAAAAGAAGACAAAGCGGGCCTGTGCAGTGAGCCAGTGCCTGTGTGGCAAGTCTTGTGCCTGCGTGAGTGCCCGCATGGTGAGCCAAGTGCCTGCTCAAATACCTGCATGGTGAGCCAGTGCCCATGCAAGTGAGTCATGCAGCAAGATGATGATGCACGAAAGGAGAGACAAAGGGGAGAGTCAAGGTGAAGCACAGCAGAGACCAGGAACTGAGGTGGCACAATTGACAGGGAACCTCTCCCCACATCAGAGATCCCCAGGATTGAATTCTGGTGAATCCTAGAGAAGAAAGATGAGAAAAGAAGACAAAAAGAGAAATAGATACAGAAGATCACACAGCAAATGGACATAGACAGCAAAAATAGCAGGGTGGGGGGGAGGGGGAGGGGAAGGGGAAGGGGAAAAAGTGACTGAAGTAAAATAATTGACTAAATATGTGAGAATTAAAAAAAAAAGATAATGCATGCAAAATATTATGCTGTACCTGGTACAAAATTTTAAGTGCTTAATAAATGTTAATTGTTGTTATGATCTGCAGCTTTTAAAGTGGTTTAGTGTGGAAGATGAATTGGAGTGGAGAGAGAGACCAGAGGCACGGAGGCTCCAGGCACCTCCTCCCGGGCTGGGCATGAGGCCCCTTCTCTCTTTTCTCCTACTGCTCTCTGCCTGTCTCTTCACAACATGAAACTTAATTTGTTGCTTCACTCTCCACCATAATATGCAAGGTCCTCAAGAAAAGGAGCTCTTATTTCTTTCTCTCCCTGATGCTTAGAAGTGGTTGGCACAACATAGGTATTTAGTTTTATTTATTTTTTTATTGTGCTGAAGCCAGATAGAAGGCTATTTTATTATTTCAGGTAAGAGGTGATGAGGCCAGAGATCGTGAGAATGGAGTCAAAGTGAAGGATTTAGGTAACATGGGAAAGACGGGCTTTTGTACATGTTTCTGTATGTTAAGGCACGGAAGAGGGAGAGATGAAAGGAGACTTCCAGGCTTCCAGTTAACCTGGAGGATTAGGAAGTAAGAAGGAGTGTTCTCTAACACCAGAGACTGATGAGCTGTAGGCTAAGATGCTATAGTCACCCCCAGGTACCTAAAAGCTAGTTGAAGTGATAAACTGCAGAACTTGAGATTCTCTTACTCTCTTAGTTGTATAATGACTAAAAATTATCAAGGAGAGACAGTTATTGCTTCATAAATTATTGTGTGACTTTTTTTAAAAAATGTAATTCTCTTCTCTTCAATTAGGTTGCCAACTCTTTAAAGAAGGACTATACTTAACGTCTTTTGCCATCTCTTCCATCACGACAACTAGCACATTGAAGAGTACACAGCAGGCACTCAATTGGTACACAGCATGGAAAGGTAATGGGAATGGTTTTTGGTGTGATTTAAGGAAACCAGTCTCTGCTTTAAAGCTGTGCCTTTTGATGTTAGTTGACTAAACCACCATGTGGATACTTATTGAAACGTCAGTTTCACCCTTTCAAAGTGATGAAAGCACCCTCAAAATTACCCTCAGAACAATGCGTGCCTCTCGGCTGTCCAAGCTCACCAGGGCACGTCCCTTGCTCTTCAGTGGGTGGGTCAGAGGCGAATGTCTAGGGAAATGGGATTATAGAAGGTAACAGTCACTGGAAGAATTTGGCCCCAAAGACAAGGACTTCTCAATATGCATGACTTTCAGAATTCTTATTTTATTCAGTGAAATGGAAATGAAATGCTCAATGTAGATTTTAATTTTTAAAAAATTGCAAGTGGTATATGATATTCATGCATACCATTTCCTCCTAAAGTTCTTTTTAAGAATTGAAGAAAATAAACATATAACATGCTGGAAAGAAGATTAGCCTAGGAGTCCAGAGACTTAGCTGCATGCCCTAAATTTATCACTCTAGCTGTGTGACCAAAAGCAGTCAGTTCCCCTGTCTTACCTCATTTCATTCAGATATAGAATGAGGAGGTTGATGATTTTTATGCTCTCCTTCAACTCTAATAAAAAAGGAGTCCATAATTTCCTGATTAGGGCTAAAGATCCATCATCCATCTAGTCTTTCCATAAATATCCACTGAATTACTGCTTGGGTATGTCTATGTGACTAGAGCCCGTCTTCCACTTGGGGCAGATAGGTTGATGGCATCATCATCCTTCCAAGCATCTGGATGCAATACCATGGGTCAATTCCAACCTTGCCTTCTCTCTCACCCTCATCATGGTCAACTGGTAGCCCATGTCTATTCATTCTCTCTGTCTGTCTCTGGTTCATCCCATCCCTTCCATGTCCTCTCTGTTGTTCTTCTGCCAGCCTCAACTGCTTTCCCTTGAGTTGTTGCAGAGAGCCCCTAACAGATCTCCCAGCCTCAACATTCTTCCTTTCCAGTCCCTCTACATACTTCCCCCAGTTATGTCAATCTTTCATTTTTATCAACATTTGTGAAGGTTTATTAAATACTGAGCATGGTGCACAGGCCCTTCAGGAACTCACAGTACAGAGAAGAACACAGACACATCAAACGGTGAGTACAGTATGGTGGGGGGTTGCAGGGATGGAGGAAGGCTTGGGGTGTTAGGTACTATCAGAAAGACTTCCTCCTTAATTGTTCCTTCCTCCATATACCTCCACAGCACTTCTTTTCATACTCCTAGCAGCCCACTTGCCACACCCTTTTTTTTTTCTTTTTCTGTGCATCACTTTGCTCACTGTGCAAGTCTGGGACACCTTTTTTCATTTTCTTTACCAGGAGGTCTCCAGGATCGATCCTGGGTCCTCCATGTGGTAAATGGGAGCTCAATTGCTTGGGCTACAGCCGCTTCCCCCCATGTCCTTTTACAGTTCATTCACCCTGTCTCTCTCCTTGACTAGACTGTGAGCAGCCTAATGGCAGGGATCTGATATAATCAAGCCATACTCCCACCATCAGAAACCTTGAGAAGGAAGTACAACCTTTGAATTGAGCATATAAAGCCCTTCAGAGTTTGGGCCTACCAGTCTTTCCATTAACTCTGCTAATCAACCCATATTCAGATCCCAAACTCTCCTCCTCTCATCCTACTTTACCTCTAGACTCTTACCCTGGAGTCACACAACAACCCAACTGTACCCAGTACTCTCAGATTCCCAGCTTCTGTGGGAATGCCCAGTACACTTCTTTTCCATCCTCCCCTGCCTTCAGAAACTTGCTCAGATAGTCCTATCCTTTCTTCAAGGTCAGATTTAAATTCTATCCTTTCTAATAATTAACGGCATCATTTGCAGATCCACCCATTATCAACTAATTTTTTTCTAGTCCCAAATACCTTTTGTAGTAAATGTTGTAACATGCATTGTGGTCTTTCTGCAGAAATTTTGTGAGTAGTGGCCCTTTGCCACATGCTGCACAGGCTTTGTGATGTTTCATCCTCATGAAGGACAGAAAAAACTGGGCCCAGAGGGAGGCCAAGTCACTGCTGAAGACACCAGCAGGGAAGTGGTGCAATTTGGATTGGAACACAGTTGCTTCTGACAAGAGTCTGGGCCCTGAACAACCAGGCTGCCCTGCTTACTTACAAGGAGCCACAGTGCATGCTCAATGGTTTCTAGCCGTTTGAACAGGAGGTTGAAGACAGATTTAAAAACATTTCCTGATTACCTAGGGAGATTTATTTCTAAAGGGTTTTTTGGAAGGAGTTGGCATCTGACTTTGCCCTTGAAGACTTGAATTTGACAAAGAAAAAAGGTAAGGGTATGTTACTAAGGGAACAGAAATTGAGCTAAGTTCCAGAAGGGAGTGAATAAAGGGTGTTTGAGGGAAGAAAATGGGAGTTCTTTACTGATTCTTTTCACAGCCCGAGTCGAAGCAATTGAGGAAAGGAAATGTCCCCATCTTACTCAGGGCTGTATCTCTATAGCCCACAACGGAGTTTAATGCAGAGTCCAATACATGCTGACTGCATATTTTGTACTAAAATACTATCTAAGCATTTGTTCTGTGCATGTAATTTTAAACTCACTCTTGGCCTAGAATGCTGAACACCCAAAAATGCTTTTGTGAAGATTTTTGAAAAGCTCAAACCCCAAACTCTCAGGCCCTAAAAGTGAAACCTCCAGTCCCTAGAAAGTTTCACTGACCAACCCAGTTTCACTGAGTGGCTGAGTAAAAAACAAACAGTAAACCAACAGAACAAGCTATGAAACATCAAATACGAAAAAAAAAAATCTTTCAGTTCCAAGAACCTTAGGTATTTTCAGTAATGTGCCTCCTGCAAAGGAACTTGAGGGCTTATATGATGTCAGTTTCATTTTCACTAGTGAGTTTTTACCTTCTCTCTCCTTAAGGAGAGAGTAAAAGCCCCTCCGCCCAGCAGCTGTGCCATGGGTGTGAGTTTGAACACATAAAGGAACTGAGGCAGACATGAGAGACCTCACTTGGCGTTAGGATGTTTCTCAACTCCTCTTTTTGTATTAGAATAAGTTGTAAGCAGGTCTGTGTCAGTGAACATATTCAGATCATGACATTTGTTGAATCAGTGAATCAGAAAATGGCTCAAAGCAGACCTAGTGAGCCGGGAGTTTAGTATGATGGATAAAAGAGAAAATGGATTCAACTTAGAGCAGGAGGACGGACCAATTTGTTATCTGCCACATTTTAGCTGTATGACCTTGAGTGGTCCCCTAATTTCTCTAGGCCTCAGTTTCCCTTTCCAACTCAGACATAGTGGTATCTCCTCATTATGATAGGAGGGAGAAAAAAAATGCATGAAAAAAATCTATAGTTGTTTATCAGAAGGAGACATTAATGAAAAGCTTCCTATGTGCATGGGAATCTTTTCTTTAACAAAGGGTTTCCCAACCTTGGCACAGTTAACATATTGAATCAGATAATTCTTGATTGTGCGCTGCTGTCCTGTGAATTATAAGATGTTTCACAACATCCCTGGCCTCTAACCATTAGATACTAGTCATATTCACTCCCCTCTGTGGTGACAACTCAAAATGTCTTTGCCAAATGTTCCCCAGGGACAAAATTGACCCTGGTTGAGAACTGTGGTACCTTAGTGGCATTCCCAACCTAAATTGACAGGTTGTTTCGACTAATGTAGTTGAGGGTGGAATGGGAGGGTATGGAAACCAGGTACAGAGACTCCCTCTATTTCTAGTGTCTGAGGAGGGACACCTCAGTTCAGGAATGTTAGAAGAGCATGGGATCTGCAGGCAGGAAACCTACATCTGAATCCTTATATTATCACTGACTGGCTATGTTACCATGATCATACCACTTAACTTCTCTGAGTCTCAGGGTCCCTGGGAACCCAAAAAATGTAATACCTCCCTCTCTCCAGCACTACCACAAGTGTTGTTAGGGGATCTTAAAGTAATGTATGTGAAAGACACCATAAGCTATAAAGGAATAGAACAACCATGTTTTACTCAAAATTTTCTGAGAGCAAAGAAAAGCAACTTTCATTCCTGAATAATTTTTCAGCAAGAGCATTAATGGTGAGGCCTTGCTCCGATCAAGAAGTTACAGTAAGACACTTCAAGGCTCCCTGCTTCCACAGAAGATTTGAATATCAGCAAGAACTGGCAGAAACATCTTTCTCAAAGCTCCAGGAGACATTTTAAAAACTACAGTAATAGGGTGAGTACCAATTAAGAAAAAGACTACTAATCCATGCTGAGTAGCAGTGTTCCAAAATGTACTTATCAAATGCAGTGAATGTACCACACTAATGAAAGAAGTTGTTGACATGGGAGGGGTGGGGGATGTGGGGAATGGGGCATATGAGAACCTCTTATATTTTTTAATGTAACATTTTGTGTGATCTATGTATCTTAAAAAAAAAAAAGATAATAAATAGTTTATTTCATCTAAAAAAAAAAATCAATAGGTTCTCATGGTACCCTGATTAACCAGTCACTCTACCCCTTGCCTGCTTGATATAGAGCTGGACCACAATCCCAGTGTGGATTCCAGATCCTGACACTGGAAGGAGTAGAGTAATCCTCCTGCACATACTGGGAGCTTGTATGTCTGGCCAAATCCATCTGGTGGTAACCTGAGGGACTTGCTGTACCAGAACTTTCCTTGTGCATAGGAGGCTCACAGAGTTCTCCCACAGAATGTTGTGGGAGGGTAGTCAAGTTCTGCTGCCTACTGACTATAGAACATACAGTGCAGTGCCTGGAACCATGAGGAAATTGGTTTCTAGGGAAGAGGGGACATTCAGAATCAGATAAACAGGAGAATTCCTAGGATTCAAGATAAGAGGCATGCTCAGGAAGAATCAGGGAGAAACCTTATGCTTTGACCTTGAGTTATTCTCGAAACTCATTGTATGGATGAGACCTCAAGGAGAGCAATTGCACAGGTCAATCTGCAAGCCTGAGAAAGGTGTTTTCTTTCTTTCTTTCTCTCTCTCTCTCTCTCTCCCCCCTCTCTCTTTCTTTCTTTCTTTCTTTCTTTTTCTTTTTCTGTTAGCTCTTAGCATTCAAGGAAATCTCTGCTCAAACACTAGCTGAATACAAGCTTAAGGAACAGATAGATGAGTCTAAATTATAGTGCTAACACATTAAAATATAAAATGTCCAGGTTTCAACAAAGATTACAAAACCTACAGAGACACAGGAAGTGATGTGGCCCAGGCAAACAAGAAGATTAAAGCACTAGAATCTGCCAATGAGGAGGACCAGACCTGAGACATACCAGATAAAAACCTGAAAAAAACAATCCTAAATATGATCAAAGGGCTGAGGGAAAACATGAATAAAGAATTAAAAGAAATCAGGAAAATGACAGATGAACACAAAGAGACTATCAATATCAGTATCAATGAAAAGGAACCAAACAAAGCTAAAGGCCACAGAAATTAGACACTCCCTAAAGAGTTCAACAGCAATTTGGAGCTGGCAGATGAAAGAATCAGTGAACTTGAGGATAAGACAATTATTCAGTGTGGGGGCAGAAAGAAGAAAGGATGAAGAAAAGTAAAGAGAACCGGAGGAACATGTGGGACACCATCAAGTATACCAAATGTATGCATTATGGGAGTCCTAGGAGAAGAAAGGGAGAAAGGTGTAGAGGACTATTCACAGAGATAATGGCTCAAAACTCTCCAAATTTAACAAAAGAAATGAATATATACATCCAGATGCTTAATAAGCTCCAAACAGGATAAGCCAAATAGACCCACACTGAGCCATGTTATAATCAAACTGTCAAAGTCCAAAGAAAAAGAGAGAATTCTGAAAGCTACATGGAAAAGTGTCATGTCCAAAGGAGCCTCAATAAGTTTAAGTGCTGATTTCTCATTGGTAACCATGAAGGCAAGAAAGCAGTGGGATGACATTTAAATTGTCAAAAGCAAAAATTGCCAACCAAGAATTCTATATTCAGTCTTTCAAAATCTGAAGGAGAGGTTAAGAGATTTCAAGATAAACAAATCTTAGGGAGTTCATCACCACTATACTGGCCATGTAGGAGACGCTAAAGAGAGTTCTGCAAGTTGAAGGGAAAGAACAACAGATGATAGATCAAAACTACATCAAGAAATAAAGATCTCCTTTAAGGATAACAACAAGGGTAAATATAAATGCCAGTACTAATGTATTTTTGATTTGTAACTCTACTTTTTACTTCCTACAGGATCTAAATTGCAAATGTTTAAATTATAATGATAAATCAGTGGTTTTTTGCCTCATAATGTAATAAACATGTAATTTGTGACAAGAACTATATAAAAGTGGGGGACTAGAGAGGTATAGGAATGTAGTTTGTGAGTGTTAGTGAAGTTAAATTGGTACCAAAGCAAATGAGATTGTTACTACATTTAAGCCCTGTGGTAACTAGAAAGAAAATGTTGGAGAATATGCAAGCTTATAAAGACAGAAATTAGAGTGCAGTTTGCCAAGGGTGGACATTGAGGGACAAGAGAGTTAATATTATACATAATGGATGTAGGGTTTCTGATTGGGAACATGGGAAAGTTTTAGTAATGAAACGTGGTGAGGGTATTGCAATGTTGTGAATGTGATTAATCCCTTTGGATGGTATTCTTGGGAGTAGTTGAGATAGGAAAGTTTATGTTATACCTATGATTCCACAATTTAAAAAAATGAAACAGGAACTAAAGAGACAATGATAATTAAATGCAATACATAATCCTGGATAGGATCTAACAAAGGAGGAGAAAAGGCTCAAAGGAATATTATTGAGATATAAAAGAAAATTGAAATACGGACTGTGAGTTTTATATTAATGTTAAATTTCTTGAACTGATAACTGCACTAAAGGTGGTTATATAAGTAAATATCTTATGTATATGGTAAATTAAGTGTTCAAGGATCATGATATGCACAATCTATATTCAAGTGTTTACAAAATGGACTGATAGACCAAAAGAATGATACAGCAAATGTGGAAAATGTTAAAATTGGTGGATCTGGGTATCTGGGATGGACGTAGGGGTATATTGATGTTCTCTGCATGGGTTTGTGATATTTTTGAAACTGTTCTTTAAGTTTGAAAATGTTTCCAAACAAAAGTTAAAAAACAAATTGCTAATGGTGATATCATAGGGATATCACTGCAATAAAGAAAACAAAAAATGGGAAACATTCTCAGAGGATCCTGCCATGGTGCTCCAAGACTTGATTGGGTCATGCATTGGCCAGAATTTCTCCAGTTAAAAATGAAAGACATAATTGAGAGAATTCACACATTGGATATATAGAGTAGAGTTAGATCACCCTAGGTTTCCCTCTATTCTAAGAGTTCTTGATTTGATTAGCCTTTATGTCATACTATAGCTGAAATAATGAATATGAAGGTTTGAAAATTATTTCTGAAACTATTTACTTTTGTCTAAAATTTTAAGACTTTGTTTACAACTTTGAATTTTATGGCTAATTTCATTCTTGTAATAGAGTTGTTGACCAAGGAAGAAATTACAAGGCAATCAATTGTTCTGAACTGTTTCATTAAGGAAGAGGTCTCAAACTCAAAGACCTGCCAGGGGTCTGTTAGGTACTTTAAATTCTTGATGTGGGCAGGTGATTCTTTGTTCCATTTTTGAAACATGTCACCCTCTAGAATAACCTTTTATTTTTCCAATTCTGATAAAAGACATGATGTATTACCTGTGTTAATGTTAATTGGTATCAAATAAATCCCAATGTGATAGTAAAAAACAAAAACAAAAAACAACAGCCCCCTTACAGAAGGCATTAGAGACGGGATTAAGGAAAGGTGGCAATGTCCTGTTTGGCTGTTTACACGTCTGGAAGTCACTTGGCCCAATGCTGGCTTTTCAACTTGAAAGATGCTTGAACGGCTCATGTCTTCAGCAACTGAGAGAGCTAAGAGCAGCTTCTGAAATGCTGGCTGGTGGTTCCTTAGAGAGAGGGTCAAGGATCTCTGGTCACAGTTAGGCCTAGGGCGGTGCCCCATCCACAGACCCCCCTCCTGATGCCTCGGGCCAGACACACTCTCTAGTTGAGGGAGTACTTACACCTAGAATAACATCTTAGCAAACAGATCAGGCACAAGATCAACAGGAAGATTAATTAGAAACAACCCAGAATTTTAGATCAGAAACTTCTAGGGTCCAAGGGCTCAGGTGAGAAGAATTATATAATATAACTCACACTTGCAAATGCTGTGGTTTACAGATCACTTGGCCATCCTTTGAAGACAGTATGCACAGTGGTTACAGATCCCTTGGCCATCCTTTGAAGACAGTATGCACAGTGGTTACAGATCCCTTGGCCATCCTTTGAAGACAGTATGCACAGTGGTTACAGATCCCTTGGCCATCCTTTGAAGACAATATGCACAGTGGTTACAGATCCCTTGGCCATCCTTTGAGGACAGTATGCACAGTGGTCAAGGGTACTGCCTTGGGAGCCCCAGTGTGAATTGCAAACCTGTTCCTTGCTAACTCTATGACTGGGCGCCCAGTGAGTGCTGTATAAATGTTAGTTGTTACTGTTCGAAGCACCATTTGAGCTGCACAGTAATCACTGAGGTTAATTGCCCTTCACATTACAGATGCGGAATCTAAAGTTCAGAGAGGTGAATCCCTGTGCAGCACACCTTTGGCCTACTCTTTCTCTTAGATCACTCTTCCTTCTCTCTCTGCTATCAAAATGCCATCTTGGAGAACAGATGTAGCTCAAGTGGTTAAGCACCTGCTTCCCATGTACTAGGTCATAGGTTCAATCCCCAGCACCTCCTAAAAACAAAAACAAACAAAAACAAAACAAAACAAAATACAAACAAACAAGTGAAGAAACCAATATTCATTGGAGAGCGAATGTAGGTCAGTGGTTGAGCACCTGCTTCCTATGTACAAGGTCCAGGCTTCAATCCCCAGTGACTCCTAAAAAAATAAAAATGCCATCTGTCCATTAAGGTCTGTTCAAATGCTACTTCCTCTAAGAATTCTACCTCCAGAATGGAATTAATCACAGCTTCCCCCAAGCTCCATAGCATTCTGTTTGGATCTCTCTTATACTAAGACATGTACTTGGACCAGAGTAGGCAAGATAGGGACACAACACATTCAGAGTGTGATAAAGGGCAAAGAGAGGTGCATAAGTGAAGAACTCAGAGAATCCAAAAGTGGAAAATTTCCTCCCTGAAGCATTCCATTTCTCCCATCTGACATCTGTAATATGTCATGGTACCCTTTAAAGCCCTCCCCACTTCCTGGCTCCAGTCAAATCTTGCTGCACATATGCTATTTCTCTTCCTACACTGAGAATCTTGGGGGGTAGAATGGTTTGAATTCACCTCTGAATCCCCCACAGCACATGGCTTGATGAAGGGCCAAGCGTGTCAGTTGTTTAAAAAGTAAGTATGGAACTGAACTTGAGAAAAGCTTGCTGACAGTGGGTGACGGTCATCAATGACGATGGAGATGAAAATGATAACAAGGAGGTTATCTGAACCGAAACCTGGCTGTCACGAATGATGATGTACTCACAGTGTTTCAATATGACTGAGTGAACAACAAGAGATCCACAAATCAGACCTAGAAACGTAGCCCACTCACTGGCAAACTAAAAAGAAAATGGAAAATGAAAAGACATATGGTGATGACAATCTTATCAGCTTCAGCTTCAACTAAAGAATAAGGTGGCAGTAGTATATACGGAAATACTGTCTTTCCTTGATGGTTTAAAAATGGAAGTTTTAAAAATCATTGATAGAAGTCAATGATTTACTCACTGTGGAAGAGGTAGAAAATACACCGATCGATAAAGGAAACAATCTCATCACAGGCTGTTGAGTACTCTTATGTTTCATTGTAGTTCCTTTGTTTTCCTTGTCTGGTTTTATGTTGCTGAAAGCCTGTGTTGTGCCATTCTCTCTACATTACAAAATATGTTTTATTTATTTTTGAATAGCTAACATGTATATAAAGTACATCATTTTAAAGTCACAAAAGGGTAGGTAGTGAAAAGTCAGTCTCTCTGCCACCCCTGTCTCCTACTACCTGGCTTTCTGCCTAGTCTCTCATATATCTTTCCAGAGAAGTACTATTCCTGTCCTTGGATATGTTTTGTTTTGTTTTGTTTTGAGTGGCTTAATAGCCCTTACTCCTTCGTAATTCTCAGGAACCAAAAACTGACCATCATGTCCCTAATGCAAAGTGTCTATGTTGATAAAAGATACAATTACACTACCTCTATGCCAATTACTCAACCAAAATTATACAGTGCAAATCTTCCTAAACAGCGCTCTCAACTGCAAGGGTAGTTGGATGTATTCAACCAAGCTATAATCCCTTAACGGGACCTCTATCCCAAAAATGTTTCTTGAGACCATCCTGGAACATAAAAGTGGTTCAAAAGGCTCAGAAACATTAAAGACCAGAGTGTCTGGAGTGTAGTAACTGAGACTTTAACCTTAGGCCCAAGTCCTTAGAGGCAGTGCCCTATTTCTCCCAAGGTCAGACCTTGCAAGGATTTCTTCACCTTGTTCTGTCCTAGGGTGGTGGTGACAGCGAAGGAGGTGTGGGAAAGGTGGGTGGGGGAATTCCAGTTCAAATGAAGTCGTTTAAAAGAAGTCATTTCCATAAAACCCAGCTCAAAATAGAGACAGTCATTCTATACTTGCTCAAATTTTGTCCCCTTCTGTCCATCCCCCTCACCTCCTGCCACTCCCTACCACACATCCCCAAGGGCAGAAGGGGAACCTAGGGCTTGACTTAGCTCCTGGCCTGTGCAGGCTGCTCTGGGGGACCACATGGTCACAGCTCCTCCCACTCTGAATACCACTTCACTGAGGATCTTCTTCCCAACATGCAGTTTTCAGAATCTTTCAGGAACCTGCTTCAGTTTGAAAGTTTATTTACCAGTGAAATGAATTTCTCTTTTTGCTCTCCCTCCCCTCCTCCCAGTACCCATGTGATAAAGTTACAGAAGGCATCTCAGATTCACAACAGCCCCTACCAGCCCCCCACTGAATAACACATCGTCTGGCAACAGGAGGCGTTTGATTACATTTAGATGGAACGCCTGCATCAACTCCAGTTGTCCCTGAATTGGAACTGATGGGCCTCACGTGCTGCAGCCAACAGTTTGCTTTCACCCACTCCCCTTTCTGAAATGAACCTTTCTCTGGGAAAACAAGAAACCTACGTGCCATCCTGGGTGAGAGACGAACAGGAGCCGTGTCCCGACATTGCATCCCAGGCACGGCAGGCAAGAGCACACTCTGGAGTTTCCAACAGCAAGCCACACTTCATGCATCTCCAGAGGGAGCCTCTGAACCAAATACCCTCCCCAAAGTATGTAGCCATGGTGTTCATTTCAACTTTGAATTCTTGCTATGTGCATCATAAAGCATCATGCTTCTGTCTCCTTGGTAAACTTTGCCAACTCCCTGTCTCCCTTCTGAGTTATTTTCTCGTTTAGTCACTGTGCTAGGCAGAATAATGGGCCCCAAAGATGTCCACAGAGGGGCCATGAGCTAAGGAATGCAGACAGTCAATTCCCCTCTAGAGCCTCCAGAAAGGGAAGCACTGTCAACGTCTTGCTTTTAGGCCAGTGAGATCCATTTTGGACTTGTGATCTCCAGAACTATAAGATAATGAATATGTGTTGTTCCCACAGCAATAGGAAACCAATACAGTCACATGCTTTGTGCCAGTCCTGTACCAGGAGCTGACACAGCATTCCCACAGCATGAGACTTATACCTTGTATCAGTCTCAGGGTCCAACCAGGGAACCTGAAGCCGGTCGCAGTGTTTAAAAAGAGGGAATTTTTTAATACTTTTTTAAAAAAATTTATTTTTAAAAATACTTTAGATTACATAAATGTTACATTAAAAATATAGGGGATTCCATATGCCCCATTCCCTACCCCTTCCACACTTTCCCACACCAATAACATCCTTCATTAGTGTGGCACATTTGCTATAATTGATGAACATACGTTGGAGCATCACTGCCAAGCATGGATTATAGTTTACATTATACTTTACTCTGTCACGCACAATTTTGTAAGCTATGACAAAGTGCATAATGGCCTGTATCCATCATCACAATGTCACAACAATTCCAATGTCCCCAAAATGCCCCCATATTACATATGTTTTTCCCTCTCCCTCCCCTCAGAACCTCCAGTGACCATTGCCTCTATATCAATGATGAAAGTTCTTCCGTTGCAAGATTAGCAATAAGTCTATAGTAGAATAACAGGAAGTCTATTCTAGTCCATCGCTCATTTCCCAATCCTGAGGATTCTAGGATGGTGATGCCCACTCTGCCTCTAATTGAGAGGGGGCTTAGATCCCATGGGGCAGATGGATGGGACTATCTTGCTTGCAGTTCCAGAATCCCTCTGTTCCTAGGGATGGGTGTTGTCATCATCATCTCCTTGTTAGTTGTCCTAGTTGAGTCCAGTAACTGTATAGAGAGTAGGTGTTGCAACTCTGTTGAGATTTAGAGCCCAATTGGGACATGGATAACCCAAAGATTTAAGCCTCTTGTGAATACACCTACTAAGTCTACTACTAACTAGAGGTTCAAATAAAAGAGGCAGAAATGCTGTATGTAGAGAAACCACAAATGAGTTCAACTCTGTCAAACTGGGGAACATAAATTCCAAAGTATGACCCACTAGCTGGTGCCAAACTCCTGATCTGTCTGCCCTTCATGTCTCTAGAGCCCTCAGGAGCCCTGCTCTTTGAGGCACTGTTTACTGTAGTAGTCAATGAGATCCTGCTGAGATGTGCATGAGCATAACCTCTGGAATGATCTCCCAACTCAATTTGAAATCTCTTAGTCATAAAAACTGTTTTGTGTTTACCTTTTCCCCCTTTTGGTCAAGGTATTTTTCCAGGTGCATTGCTATTTGGCACTTGGTAATAATCCTTCTCTGCCAGGGAAGCTCAGGCCGGGGAGTCATGTCCCATGGCTGGGGTTGGAGGGAAGGTAATGCATTTATGTGTTTATATTTTTAGGCTTAGAGACAGACCACATTTGAGCAATAAGAAGGCTTTCAGGAGATAACTCTTAGGCAACACATAATACTTGGCTAAGTTTCAGTTTCAAAAGTAAAAATTCTTAAGTACAGTTATCAATATCAAGGTCCTGTAACAACGGTCCATCCTCCTTCACTAGGCACTGCCTCTGAACTCAGGGGATTCTTGCTGTCCATTAGAGAATGTGTCAGAGCTCCCAGGATGGGAATTGGATATATTCATTCAGTCATTGTGGAGATCTCTACCCACTGTGACAATGCCCCATGAACACTTGAACACATTCATATGCCTTAGAAGTATGCCCCAGATGAACTTCCTCCTGTACATCCCCCCATCACTGACACCCTGCATCCATGATCCTTCACTGCCACAGTTGTGACCCTTCTGGAATCCAAAACTTCTTCAAAAGTGAAACCAACAAAATAACCAAATAATTTTAGTAATAAGAGAATTAAATAATAATGATAGTTTAAAAAATAACAAAAATATGTAACAATTGAAAAAATATGAAATAAAAAAATGTTTTGACCTTATGTCTTTCATCACTGTAAGATCTATTGTCTTGTATGTACAGTGACATTTTCTTCCATATATTGCCCCAGTGTCTTCTTTTTTTTTTTTCATTTTATCTTCTAAGAAGCTTTAGGTTACAGAAAAGTCAGTACAAAATATAGGGAATTTCCATATTCTCAAAACCCCACCTCTTTTCCCCTCTCCCCTATTAATAACATTTACAAGTGGATGGTACATTTGTTACAATTGATATGCAAATATTGAAGCATGAACCATGGTCAATTATTTAAATTTTGACAAAATTTTAAATGGTCTGTATCCATTATTGCAAGATCATGCAGAACAATTTTAATGCCCTAAAAATGCCCTATGTTCCATCTATTCTATTCCTCCCTCTACCTTCCCTTGGGCCCTATGGTAACCACTAAGTTTCACTTTTTGAAGAATAAGATTCACAGTTACTTGCAATAATATTGAGGGCTTGACATATTGGTCTGTTTTCTTTTATAGGCACTGCCTATGTTCTCAAGAGACTCTTGCCCCTCTATTTGAGAACATAGCAGGACTCCCCAGGATAGGAGTTTAATATTTTCTTGTTGATTGCGTGGGTCTCCACCTACTGATATAATACACTATGACAAAATGAACACTGACATGTTCAAAAGAAGCATGCCCCATGTGTGCCCTATCCTGTATGCCCCCTTACATCTAATACCTTACACCAGTAATCCTCCCCTGCAAAATTTGCCAAAAGAGCATTCCTAATGTTGTAGTTTTAACTGACTTTCAAATCCCAAGAGTTCACCTGCTCCTTCCCCCAATCCTCCCCTCAGTTCTATGGATAATCCAACCCAACCCCTCCACCCTACCTCCTTCACAGACCAGCACCATCCAAACCAGTAGTATCACTGCACAACTACACCCTTCCACCTTATCGTAGATTTTACTCATACGGGCATTGGCTTACAACCCTCTACTCTCTTTCTGTCTCCTGTAAACCTATCTTTCCAGACTCAAGTTCTGTAAGTCTGCCAATTTGCTTAATTCATATCAGTGAGGTCATGTAATATTTGTCCTATAGCGCCTGGCTTGCTTCATTCCTAAGGTCTTCAAAGTTTATCCATGTTGTGTCCTATGTTAATACTGCATTTTTTCTTACAGCTGAGCAATATTCCATTCCAGGTATATACCACAGTTTGCTTATCCATTCATCTGTTTTGGCAATAGTGAATAATGTTGCTATGAACATTGGTGTGCATATGTTTGTTTGTGTCTCTGCTTTCAATTCTTCTGGGTACATACCCAGCAGTGTGATTGGTGAATCATATGTCAGTTCTATACTTAGGTTCCTGAGGAACCACCAAACTGTCCTCCACAATGACTTCACTTGTCTACACTCCTACCAGCAGTGGATAAGCAATCCCTTTCCTCCACATCCTCTGCAACACTTGTAGTGCCCTGTTTTTTAATAACCACCAGTCTAATGTGTGTAAGATGCTATCTCATTGTAGTTTTGATTTGTATTTCCCTAATAGCTACTGATGTTGAGCAGCTTTTCACATGCTTTTTAGTCATTTGTATTTCTTCTTTGGAGAAGTGTCTATTCAAATCACTTGCACATTTTTAAAATGAGTTGTTTGTCTTTTTGTTTTTGAGATGTAGGATTTCTTTGTATATGCTGGATATTAGGCCCCTATCAGGTAGATGATTACCAAATATTTTCTCCCACTGAGTTGACTGCCTTTTCACGTTCTTGACAAACTTCTTTGAGGTGCAAAATGTTTTAATTTTGAGAAGGTCCCATTTACCTATTTTTTCTTTTGTTGCTCATGCTTTGGGTATAAAGTTCATGAAATCATTTCCTACTACAAGACTTTGTAGATGCCTTTGTACACTATCTTCCAAGATCTTTATGGTCTTGGCTCTTATATTTAGATCTTTGATCCATCTTGAGTTAATTTTTGTATAAGGTGTGAGATTATGTTCCTCTCTCATTCTTTTGGATATGGCTATTCAGTTCTCTAAGCACCATTTGTTGAAGAAGCCATTCTCTCCCTGTTGAGAGGGCTTGGTGGCCTTGTCAAGTATTAGTTGACCATCTGTGCAAGGATCTATATCAGAACTCCCAGTTCTGTTCCCTTGGTCAGTAAGACTATCCTTGTGCCAATGCCATGCAGTTTTGACCACCGTAGCTTTGCAGTATATTTTAAAATCAGGTAGTGTGATTCCTCTGGTTTCATTTTTCTTTTTCATTATTTCTTTGGCTATTCAGGGCCCCTTGTCCTTCAAAATAAATTTCACAATTAGATTTTCCAATTCAGTAAAAAATGCTGTGATAATTTTTATTGGGATAGTGTTAAATCTGTAAATAAATTTGGGCAGGATAGACATCTTAATGATGTTTAGTTTTCCTATCCATGAAGAGGGAATATTCTTCCATTTATTTAGGTCTTCTTTGATTTCCTTTAAGTGTTGTGTAGTTTTCTGTGTACAAGTCTTTTACATCTTTGGACAAATTTATTTCTAGGTATTTGATTCTTTTAGTTACTATTGCAAATGGAATGTTTTTCTTGATTTCTTCATCAGATTGCTCATTAATGGTGTACAGAAATGCAACTGATTTTTGCACACTAATCTTATAACTTGCCACTTTAGTGATCTCATTTATAAGCACTAGAAGCTTTGTTATAGATTTCTCAGGGCTTTCTATGTACAGGGTCATGTCATCTGCAGATAGTGAAATTTTGACTTCTTCCTTTCCAATTTTGATGCCTTTTATATCTTTTTCTTGTCTAAATGCTCAAGCAAGTACTTCTAACACAATGTTAAATAAGAACAGTGAAAGTGGGCATCCTTGTCTTGTTCCAGATCTTAGAGAGAAAGCTTTTAGGATTTCATCATTGAATAAGATGATAGCTATGGGTTTTTCATATATACATTTTATCAGGTTTAAGAAGTTTCCTTCTATTCTATCTTTTGAAGTGTTTTTATCAGGAAAGTTGTTGTATTTTGTTGAATGCTTTTTCTGCATCTATAGAGATGATTATGAGATTTTTTCTTTTGATCTGTTAATGTAGTATATTGCATTGATTTATTTTCTTATGTTGAACCATCCTTGCATACCATGGTTCATTAGAGAGATTGGTCTATAGTTTTCCTTTCTCGTGGCATCTTTGTGTAGCTTTGGTATTAGGGTGATGTTGGCATCATAGAATGAGTTAGGCAATGTTCCCTCCACTTCTATATTTTTGAAGCTGTTAAGCAGAATTGGTGTTAGTTCATTCCAGAATGTTTGGTGGAATTCACCTGTAAAGCCATCTGGTTCTGGGCTCTTCTTAGCTGGGAGGTTTTTGATGACTAATTCAATCTTGTTACTTGTGATTGGTCTATTGAGTTCATCAGTTTCTTCTTTCCTCAATGTAGACTACTTGTGTATTTCTAGGAATTTGTCCATTTCCTCTAAGTTATCCTTTTTGTTGGCAAGTAATTTATTCAAAGTATCCTCTTATGATACTCTTTATTTCTGTGAGCTCAGTGGTGATATCCCCCTTCCTCATTTCTTACTATATTATTTGCATCTTTTCTCTTTTTTCCTTTGTTAGAGTACTTAAGGTTTGACAATTTTATTAATCTTCGCAAAGAACAAGCTTATGGTTTTATTTTTTTCTAGTGCTTTCTTATTTTCAATTTCATTTATCCCAGCTCTAATCTTTGTTAGAACCTTATTTCTACTTGTTTTGGAATCAATTTGTTGTTCTTTTTCTAATTCCTCCAGGTGTGCAGTTAGATCTTTAATTTTAGCCCTTTCTTCTTTTTAATATAGGCATTTAGCTATGAATTTCCCTCTCAGCACTACTTTTGCTGCATTCCATAGGTTTTGATATGTTCTGTTGTCATTTTCATTTGTTTCAAGGTAGTTACTGATATCTTTTGCAATTTCCTCAATGAACCACTGATTGTTTAAGAGTGTTTAACTTCCATGTCTTTGTGCCTAATCTGGTTCTCTGTCCCTTACTGATTTCCAATTTCATTCCACAGTGGCCAGAGAAATTACTTTGTATAATTTCAATCTTTCTGAATTCACTTAGAGTTGGTTAAACAGAGGGAATTTCATGCAAGTCATTGGTTACACAAGTGATTTAAGAGGTTGAGAATCAGCACAGGCATTTGCAATAGCAGAGATTGCTATTAGGGTGCTATTACCTCTAGATTAGAGGAATAAAGAGAGGAAGTTGTGTCACTGGAGTCCGAGGCCAGGGTCACCTGGTGGAAGTTGGAACCACATGGTGGACCTGACCAACAGGTGCTGGAGCCATGGAAGAAAGAGAGCTGCTGCTGGAGAAGCTTCCTGAGGCAGAAAGGGAGAGAGACAGAGATACCCTGACTTTTCCCTTTCTCCTGCTCTCTAATCTCCTTCCTGCCTTGCCTTCCTTTGACTGTACCTGGCTAGAAGCCAGCTGATGTGGGAGTCTCAGATACACAGGGATCAGCCCTCCTGCAACACAGAGCAGGGTTGGGGAAGGGCAGTGAATGTATCAATGGATCCGAGAATCAATAGTCAGAAGACTGGCACACACCTCTTTTCTCTGTAAGGATCACTATGAATCTTGAAACATAATTTACAGCTTAAGATCTAAATTCTTTACTCTGGCTTCTAATAGTCTATATTATCTGGCTCTTACCTCTTCTGACCTCATCCAGAAATGTTCTCCCCTTCTCCCTTCATTGATAGCACCCCCACCATAGTGACCTTTGCTCTGTTCTCAACATGCCCGGTAATGGCCATCTCAGGGTCTTTGTATATGCTGAAGCTGCTTCTGGACTCCTCTTCCCTAATCGATATATTTTCATCACCCAGGACTCAATTCAAAAACAGGTCATTCTTTCCCAAAGTCACCAACATATTCTTCTATTTTATTTTCTTTAGAGCGCCTGTTATTATCTGTAATTATCTTAGTTATGTGTGCACTTATTTATCAGAATCTTCCCACTACTGTAAGCTACTTGAGGATAGGGATCCTGTCTCATTACTTTGCTATGGCCTTATATCAGAGATGGCTGGATGTTTATTGAACTCAGTTTTTCTCTCTGGAAACAGCAAGTCTCATTTCAGATTCCTCTGTAGGTAGGTGTGCCTGAATTCTAGCTAATAGAACATGAATGGAAATATATGGTGCCACTTCCAGGCCTGGTGCATGAAAGCCTCCTTGCAATTCCCGCATGTTTTTCTTCTTCTGCCCCAGGGGATGGTAGAGGCACAAGATAAAAGGAACCCAGATTCTTGAATGACTAAGTGGAGGAGAGTTGCCCCAACAACTTACGTACCCACCCAGGACAGTTAAGTGAACAAAAAATAAATGTGTTGAGTCATTACTTCAGCCTACCTTAACTAAAACACTTGCTGATGCCAAAAGACAGTACCTGGCCCACAATAGGCCCTCAATAAATATTTGTTGAATGACCGAACAGTAGGTGCTCAATAATTATTTTTTCACTGAGGAAATGTCTTTTTCTTACCTCCACTCTCATCTCCTAATCTCCCATAGGACAGGGAATTGTCCTGTTAATCTCTGTACTTTCAATGCATTCCATTGTACCTAAAACCTAGCTGATGTTCAAAGATGTGTGTTGCACCAAGTTTCTAGGCAGTATAAGGGGGACAATGACTGGCAAATCATGGTCCACACCCTCCCTAGAGTGTGAAGTCTGGGGAGGGATTCTACTTTGCTGTAACTACCAATGTTTATGCAAATCTTCAGAGTTTACAAAGGGCTCTTCCCTTGATCCTATGAGAACTCAGGAAAGGTAATTACTGTATGACACCCATTTTTCAGATGATGAAACTGAATTCACAGAGGTTGAGGATCTTGTTCAAGGTCTTATATTTCTACTTGATAAAGTTGGATTTAATTCATCTGCTCAAAGAGATTTATTAACTACTTACTAGTGCTGCTAGTCGTTGGCTCAAGCTTCTGCACATAGTAGGGGCTCAGAAAAAGTTCTGAAGAAATTGGAATTATTTCCTGGAAGATAAAAGGAAAGCCCTCAATCTTCAGCCAAGGACTGAGAGAATTGCCTGTGTCACGCAGCTTAAGTGTTTAGTTGGAATGCTGCTGCTGCTGCTGTTGTCTGCCTACCTTAGTGCAAATTTCTGCGTGGTCTGTCTGACTTGCCTGGAGTCAACAACATTGCAATAACCACATCAGCAGCCCTCCCACTTGCCCAGGCTAACGCACTGGCATTCTACATCTGCTCTTTTCCATACATTCTTTTCTCCTTCTCGTGCCAAGATTTCAGTAGATGGTTCAGAGTGGGTTCCAGACCATTTCGCTCAGTCAGAGATTTAGGTGAAAGTTTCCTCCAACCCTTCCCAGGCCTCAGATAACCCGTCAGAGTGTGACCAGACTAGGCAAAGGAAGGGGAAGAAATGTTCGTGGAGATTTTCAGGTTCCGGAATGGAGCAAGCGTTTCTACAGCTACTGCATTTACTCTCACTCTAATTTGGCTGTACAGTGTGTCAGTAAGGCACTGGTTGGAAAACTCAGGCCAAAAAGTTGAGAAGGATGCAACTTGTCTAAACAGAAACAGCAAAGCCCCAAAGGGCTCCCTGCAAGCTGCATACTTGCCAATGCAAGGAGGGCAAGTGCTGGTGTGGAAGGTGCAGAAGGATGAAGAGAAAGAGGAAAATTAGATGACCAGGTCTCTGCAAGGGCTCAGCTTTTCCCAGCCTGGTGATGCGCATCTTCATGCTTGGGTGCCTCTTTCTGTAAATAAATCCATACTGCTCTTATAGTGCAGGATGTCCCACATACCATACATATGAGGTGGGGTGAAATACAAATATGCCTTTTCATAATAGCTTTACACCTGGAGCAGCAGAGGACCGGTTTATTACCTTGGTAAACAAAAGTTAGAATTCAAGCAGAGTACAAACTTTGCCCAAGGCACTTCTGACAGTGCACCTTGTGTTTGTGAAGTGAACTCAAGATACATATACACACACACAATGTGAAGCAATTCAAGGCTGGGTTTTTTCTTTTCTTTTTTTCTCTTTTCTGATTTCCAAGGTTTAAAAGTTCATGTGTGTAGTTGTAAGGGGGAGAGGGAGAGAGAGAGATGCCCTGACAATTTCAAGCAATTTGAAATCATGCTGTTTGGTGTGGAAAATATGGGAGACAATTTATATTGTTTTCCAGAAAGAATGGACTTGCTGCTTTCAGAGTGACAGTGTTTGTGGGTGGGAGGCAGGGTAAACCAGTTTGGGTAATACACAAAGGAAGCAGGATTCACACTGAACTTAAAAATTTAGAAAAATAAATAAATATTTATTCAATGCCTATTCTGTGCCAAGCACAGAACCATTAACTTTCATAAACATTATTTCATTCAATCTTTACAGCCCCATGGAGTAAGAATTATTGATTAAAATGCCCATTTTACAGGAAATTGAGGCTGTGTTTGCTGAGTAATTCAAGCCCCAGTTTTCTAATTTCAAATTCAGGGCTTTCTGTACTGCTCTCCAATTTCTAACCAGGGTCATAGGGTCATAGGTTAGTTGTTCTCCTGTCAATTCGCTTCCACTTCATGGAGTCCCATTTTCATGCCTTCTTATCTGTCTGGTCTCCATTCTTTGGTGCATTTCTGCCCAGAAGATTCCCTACTCTTTACCAGCCACCTGGCCATCTGGGTCACCCTCTCACCAAGCAGAGCCTCCACACCTCCAAGTAAAAAGGAGCCAAAACATGAGGTTTAGATTTCCCTTGCAAAACACACCTACGCCCCAAAGCAAAGGCAGCCGCGGCAAAGCGGGAACATATTTTGTGCTTGATTGGCTCCACAAATGTCTCTGCGTTCTCCCATCCCCAGTTCAAATAAGTCAGATAAGCGTCAGCAAAAGCATCGGAACTTTTTGGATGGCTTTCCAAACAAGTCTTTGAACCTGAAGAACTTTGCCCATCTCTGTTTGCATGTTTGCGTCACAAACGTTCAGATGGGGCTTGCCCATTGTGCAGCTCATCTCCATGAAATTGTAACCCTTTCATCTACAGATTAATTCCCAAACATTCTAAAATGAGAGCTAATCCATAGGGTTTATTGAAAGAAAGAAAAAAATCTGTATGAATGTGTTAGCTTGTGCCTGTCTCCACAGAGAAGGATTCCTTGAGGGAACATATTAAACTGAGGCTAGTGAGAGGTGATGTCATCAGGTATTGTCAACTCAGCAGTTTCAGGGCAGCAGGGCTGTGGCTTCATTGGCATAGCAGGATTTCAAATCGAGTCCAGCCCCCCTCTACTGACTCCCCTTCCAACCCCAGCTCCTACCATTAATGAATGCATCAGTAATTGCAATTCCTTGAGGAATGGTTTTGCCTTTATTTATTGCAAGTTTTAAAAAATACATATTAGAGCATAAATACTATTGCAATGGAACAGATTTCTGTTGCAAATGGATTGAACACAGTTCCTGTGTGGGTGCCCCTGAGAGAAAAGGAATGGCGATCTCTGGGCTGTGAGACAAATCTTGGTCAATGATGCCTGCTTTGGAGACTCTGCTCTGAAAACCCCTGAGAGCTAATGTTGAAATGTTAGCCCCTAAATGAACTTTAAAGAACATCTAACCCAACCCCTTTCTTTTATAAAGAGGAAGCCAAGGTTTAGATTGGAACAGGCAAGGCCAAAGCTTACACAGCAAGCCAGGGATTGGCCTCCTTGATGCCCTAAATGGGCTTATAGCTCTCTCCTATACTGCTTTCATACCAGGAGAAAGATAAATTAAAAGATAAGAAACTGACCTGAATCCTGACTGGATCCACTTATCCTGGCTTTTTATCACCGCTTGTCAATACATGTCCATAGATTGAGCCTATGGAAAGATGCTTTTCCTGAGATAGAAGAGAGATGAGCAACCTAGGATACTTCTGAAACAGTGATTGGACATGTTATGCAAGGTTAGGTGATCTTAGTGTATCTCTACATGTTTATGATTCTAGACCAGATAAGCAATGCTTCAACAAAATCAAATCTATATTCCTTTCTTACTTTCAATTTCATTCTCATGAAATTCTTGGTCTTCTTGCTGGTGACTCAGTTTCTGTGGGACCCTGCCATTGGACTGTATAGTCTGTCAGCCCATGATTGTGTCCAAAATTAAAATAAGTCAGAGAACAATAGAATATTAGGCCTATCTCCAAGGAAGCTTAGATATACTCTGCACTGTATTTCTAAGTTTACAGACAAGTAGAACGGAACTGAGAGAGGTCAAACAACTTATCCAGTGTCACTCAGCACACTCGTGGGCTGGAAACTGCCCACTCTCAAGCCTTGTGGAAGCAGGTTCTTTCCAGGGACAGTTACAAGGCAGCTCCTTTGTAAAGCTCAGGTGTCTTTTATGAATAATAAATGGATTGTGCCCAAGTCCAGGGAGCTGAACGCTTATTGTAGCCTGAGCCTGACTAATGCACAGGCATCTCCATGAGGTATGAGTCATGAATTATCCTTGCCATCTTTGTTTCATGAAAAGACTGGTACACAGAAGTCAGAGGAATTTTCCACAGTTGCATGATGATTCAGGCAAGGTTCTTAGGCAATATTCTCGTACTGACTGAGAATAAGAAGACAAAATCCAACCCTCACACTACCTCTAAAGAAGGGGAAGAGCTTGAGCAAGTCACTTCCTTCTCAGAGTCTCAGTTTCCCCAACCACGCAAGGGATTTGCTGGATGACCTCTCAAAACCTTTTTGGTCCTGATGGCCTGTGGATCTAGAATGCAAGACTCTGAACTATTTCATGCCTAAAACATGATTGTATGAAGCCAGAAGTTGACTGCCATAGTGATATACCTCCAGGATTCACAAACTGTAAGGAATAAACAGGTTCTGCCTCCAAAACTGTAAACAGGTTTGTTTGTTTGTTTTTAAAGCAATTTGTATACAAAACAATAAGAAGTTCTGTTTTAATTTTTCCCACAGAATTTTTTTTCTCAAGCTCTTGGTGCCTGCTATCATTTATTTGCCTACCACCAAATAAACTAATAACAGTCACAAGAAACTCAGAAATAGGGTGTCTTTATTATGTTTAGTTTTTGAAGTATAATAAGGAAAAGAAATATTTATTGAACACTTACCACATACCATGCAGTTTAAATATACCATCTCATTTAGACTGGTCAACAATTAGTGTGTTATCATGCTCCCATTATAGAAGAAAAAACTGAGGCTCAGAGATTAAATAATTTGCCCTAGGACACACACAATTAATTGCTAAGCAGAAGAACCCAGGTTTGAAACCAGGTTTCCTGATACCAAAGCCCACATTTTCCAACTTCCAAGCTGCATACACAAAATACAGCCATATTGCTTGTTAGCAAAATTGTTTTCCTGTTGTAGGGAGAAAATAAATAAACCTACATTTTATTTGGTTTTTCAAAGGATACCCTGGCTTCTCTGGGCTCCAATACCTGGACATCTTTGAAATAGATCAAAGAATAGGAGACATTAATCTGACTTACTCCAACAACTTAAGTGACAGAGGACATCTATGTCTAGAAGTATTCCGATAGAAGTATTTATTAATATGCCAATGAAATCAAAGCCCACATGGCTGTTTCTTTGTTTGGAACTCGTGTCACTTCAAACAAGAACTAGGCATTTGTTCTGACCCCCTTTCTAGTTATTACTTTCTGTAATCCTCCTAGGGCAGGAGTTCTTAATGAGGAGTCCATGAGCTTGAATTGAAATTAAAAAAAACATTATTCTTGTGTGGACGTGTTGGTGCAAGTATGACACGTTGATTAAATAATACACAGTGTAGTGTGGACTTAGTAAGAGGTCTGTGGTTTTCACCTGACTGGAAAAGGGGCCCATGGAACAAAAAAGGTCAAGAACCCCTGTCCTAGGTATATAAGGCAAGTTTAGAGTAGGCTTGAACGATCTGTTTCTGGCTCAGAGTATCCCCTGAGAAGGTGAGGCTGTACAATACCCCTCAAAGTGGCCAGACACCAACCCCCAAGCCTATGGAGCAACCTGGGACCAATTCCACAAGTTCATTCATCCAACATATATTGACAGCCTAGGACAGTGTCAGGCATGGTGCAAGGTTAGTGATACTAAGACAAATAACAGGTGGCCTTGGGCCTTGGACATCTAATCCAGGCCATACACAGATCCCAGGAGCAACCGCGGGAGGCTGCATTGGTACCTGGTTCCACGGCCTAGGGATAAAAGTCAAGTTATGTGGCAAAGGTCCCTGTGTTTTCTGTTTTGGTTTTCATCAGAATGAAAATTACTCATTTTGTCACCCTACAATTGCCAACAAAACAGAGAATGTTAAAGCTTGAAATGACCTTAGAGATTTAGCTATCACTTCCAGTTCAAATCCCTTCTTGTAGAGATGAGATTCAGAGAGGGGAAAGGATGTCCAAGTTCACCAGGGGAGCATGGTGCAAGCAGGGACTAAAACACAGTTCTCCTGGCTTTGGCTCAATGCTCCTTTCACTACCCTTATCTAATTTCCCTGGTGGTGGGAAAGACATTAGCCTAAAAGAAGACAGTCTTTGTTTAATGAAAAATTATGACCCGATAGAGCTGCTCTACCGTAGATCATGGTTATGTTGGGCTGATACTATAGCTTAGTAACAAAAGTACTGTATGCTGCAGCCACTGTGGATGGCACAAATACACCAAGCCTTTTCATACTCTGCAAATTTTATTCCTTGGGTCTAGAATATCCTTCCTCTCTCTCCCTGTGGCAAACGCTCACTCTTTTAGGACACATTTCTTCACCTCCTGTGTGGCGCTGTGGTGGATTTGTACTTAGTCAATTTAGGAAAGCTGGCACTATATATCCAAGACTCCCCTTCTCTGCATAGTTCCAAATTAGCATTGGCCCCAAGAGAAATTTTGCCCAGTATTTGGAAGATAGAAGTGAAATTACTATTGCTTAGAGCTTAGAAGGTTGGTGCAGGGAGCCACATGCTCTGGTATCATATGCATGTCACCCTGACCTGCTGGTTTACATTGTGGGGATGGAGCAGCAACTGAGTGCTCAGCTCCTCCATTTCTGACCCAGTCTCTTTCAGGTCCTCTGTATTCTGGACCAGCATGTATCATTCCACAGTGAACAGCACTGGATTGTTCAGCATATCACCAATATGCCAGTCATCAATGCTGGCATCTGTGAGAGGCAGAAATGGGTTGTGTTTGTCCTTACAGATTCCAGTCCATCCTTGTTTCCTCCCATTTCATGCCCATCTTCATTTCCCAACGGCCTGTCTTGATTATTAACCAGCTCACACAGTTGTTAAGATTAAGTCCCTATAATAAATGTCTGATTCAATATCATGTATAGTGGTTCCACTTCTTTGATCAAACCTGTCTAGTCAGGAGTCTACAGTGAATCTCCTAGAATTAACCATTTCCCTGCTGTGTACCTCTGTTCAAGCACTTAAATACACTGTACTGTTACTTAAGGATTGACGAGTCTCTCTCCCTGACTAGTGGTGATAACTGGCATGTACCGCATGCTTACTTTGTGCCAGGCACTAATCTGAGCACTCATTTAAACCTTATAAGAACTAATGAGGTATATGTTACTGTTAATAGTCCCATTTTACTGACAAGGCAAATGAGGACCAGAAAAGTTAAGTGATTTGTCCCTTCTTTCACAACTAGGAAGGGAGAAATCCAAGATTCAAAACCAGACATCCTGGTTCCAAAGTCAGCACTCTTTCCCTCTCTGAGGTGTGTTCTTCAAGGAGCAAGTTTCATCCATTATCTGGCACTAGAATGAAAGGATGAATGAATCTACTTAATCTGAGGAAAAAATGACTTTTCTACAGAATTGATGGAGGGTTGATTAAATGGAATCTGGGTGACTGAGGATCTTACTGTACCTTGAACGCCATTCTTCTCAGCCTGGAAGCTGAGATTATAGATGATCCATAGCCAAGAGTTCTACTTGCACACCAAGCATGTATTACCTAAAAGCCATCTGCAAGCTCTCTGGGAGTAGTAAACACCCACAATGTGGCAAATCACTGGATGAGCCTGCTTTTCTCCTCAGACCAGAAAGATGCCCCACCCTGGCCTCCCTTGGTGGAAGGCTGAGCCTGGCTGAAGCACAGAATTTCCACACAGGTGCCAAGTATGCAATTAGTGTTTGATCCTTTGCTTTAAATATGTAGCAATGAAATATGACTTCACACTATGCCTTTGTATGTATTACACATGGACTGTTACTCATCTAATTTTTAAAGTGGCTGTAAATTTCTACATATCAAACCAGAATAAAAAATTCAAGTTTGGATTTCAAATTAGAGTATCTTAGTAGAGCTTTGTCTGGCATTCAGCATGAAACTGGGCTTTCCGTATTCCCTAACCTCTAAGGGATACAGGGAGATTTAAGGCTTCCATCTGTTGTGTGACACACCACATAAATACCAAAAAGAAAAAATATAAGGAAGGGAGGGAAGAAGAAAGGAGGAAAGGAAAGAAAGTTAGGAAGGAAGGAAGCAAGCAAGCAAGTAAAAAAATATGGGAAAGAAATGAAGATAAGTAGAAAACAAATGGTGAGAAATAAAGATCAATTGCTACAACAGCAATGTCAAAGGCTCAACTAAATTTTTCTTGTAGGATGGCAAGTAAAAGTCTAGAAGCTTTGTGCAACTTGAAGCATCCTATAATTATCACAAGAGGAGAAAACCCACATTACATTCAATGCATCATAAATCAATATTATATACATGTTCAATGTATGTAATCAATATTTTTTATATGTTCAGTATAAGTTGAACCATGAAAAGGGTTTGTAAGAGCAGCTATTCTAATTTGTGGCTTTTATTCATGGCCAGATATGGAAAGGGGCTCAGAATTATCTAGTCTAACCTTTCATTGCACAGTTGAGGAAACTGAGGCTCTGAAAAGATTGATCTGTCTAAGTCGACCTCCAAGCCTAGACAGATACTAGCAGACTTGAGAGAAAGCAGGAAGCAGTAAGGTCCAGCTAAGAACCAGGGCTCCTAGCCCCAGGAGCACACCCACTGTGCTCAGTGGAGGGTTCTCACTCATGGTTTCACCTGCTGCCTGGAGCCCCCACAGCACTGTCTTTAGCTGGGATGCTAAAGCAAGGGATTTGGCAGCTACCAACCTGAAGTTCTGGTAGCAGTAAAATCCTGTCACTCCACACGCAGTGTATTCTAGTTCCGGGATTTCAGTCCAAACTCTAAAACTCCTTTCAGTCTTCCCACACCTTCTGAGAAACTGTCTTTGAAAATACCCTCTGACACATTCCCCCGTCTCCTCAAGAGGAGCCTCGAAAGAGCTCCTTTTCTTGGGGAGGCAAGGGGTCCATACATTGGAGGTAGAACTGCTGCTGAGATTTATTTTTCTCTTGTGAATCACCTCCTCATCCAGGAAATTTTCCCTTACAGTAAAATACCACCAGTTCAGAGGGCTGCTGGAGACGTTTGACTTTAATTCATTCATTTTGTGGGTAAATTTGAGGACCTAAGGAAAGGAGTGTCCTCCCTCAGGATAGCCAGTGGATGAAGCAGGCTGAGGCTTCAGGACAGCTTCTGGTGGGTGCCCAGGCAGTGCTCCTCCCTCCTCCTGCTAGGCACACACGGACCTGTGTGTGTGTGTGTATTTGCATATGTGTGTTGGTGTCAGGAATCAGGATTGTATTTAGGCATTTTCCTATATATATTGGGGGAGGGGGAGTAGGAAGTAGAAGAGATGAGAGATGTTGATATGTTTGACAGGTAGAGTCAAAAGGACTTGGATATGGGGATGAAACTTTTGTCTTCAAATCAAGAAAAAATAGAGTTCACCACACAATTTTTGCCTACTACTTATTTCGAACAATCATTAACTGAAAAGTAATATATGCTTATTATTAAAAATTGGAATAAAAAAATAAATGGCAAAGAATTAAAATCACCCATAGTTCCACAACCTAGAAATAACCTTTGTCGTTTTTTTGGTTTATCCTCTTCAATGCATAGGTGTCTTTTTTTAAAAAAGCAATTATATAGCATACTCTACTGAGTAATCTAATATTTTTATATTCTAATGAAAATTTGTTTCAAAATGCTAAATCACCCTTCCTCTATGGGATTTTATTTTTAATTTTGGATAAGAGAATATAATTATAATTGTACTTTTAACCACAGTCCATAGTTTACATTAGGGTTTACTGTTTGTTTTATAGTCTTATATTTTATATTCTTTTTAGAATTTTTTATTTTAGTAACATGTATACAACCTAAAATTTCCCATTTTAACTACATTAAAATATATTATTTGGTTGTGTTAATTACATTCATAATATTGTTCTACCATCATCACTATCCATTACCAAAACGTTTTTATCACCTCCAACAGAAATTCTGTATCAATTAAGCATTTACTCCTCATTCTCTACCCCCACTCCAGTCCCTGGTAACTTATATTCTAGTTTCTGACTCTATGAATTTGCTTATTCTAATATTTCATATCAGTGAGATCATATAATAGTTGTCCTTTTGTGTCTGTTTGTAATAACTGTCTATTCCATTCTACAGGCATATTTGTTCAACCCATTGCTGACAGATACTTTGGTAACTCCTCTTTTTCCTGTCACAAATACTAGTGAGATAAATATTTTAGGATCTCAAGTTATTCCTGGATGAGATTCTCAAAATTGAATCAATGGAGCAAAAAGAATAACACTTTTAAAATTTGATATATATGTTTCTTTTTTTTAGCAGTATATTTTTATTTTAAAAAAAACTTTTTTAAAGAAGCCGCCTTTTCCTCACATGCTCATAGCTAATGCTAAGCAGAAGTGTGTCATAGAAACTAATAAAATGTCCATATCTATTTGATTTTTAAACTATTTTCATGCCATTAACATTTAATAAACAGACCATCCTGAATTATCTAAACTAAATCCCAAAAGTGTGGTTTTCTAGTTTGTTACTTATCTCTATCCATTTTAAAGGTAAGGTTCAAGTTACATTTTTACTGTAACTCTATCCCTTTCATGTTTTTTTTTCCTCTGAGTATTAACTTCCCCACATCATTTTACATATTTAAGTCACTTCTTCTGTGACATTTTTTATTTTTTTAATTGTCTTTTTTTAAAAAGATACATAGATCACAAAAAATGTTGCATTATAAAATATAAGAGGTTCCTATATACCTCACACCCCACCTCACCCCACTCCTCCCACATCAACAACCTCTTTCATCATTGTGGCACATTCATTGCATTTGGTGAATACATTTTGGAGCACTGCCGCACCGCATGGATTATACTTTGCATTGTAGTTTACACTCTCCCCTAGTCCATTCAGTGGGTTATGACAGGATATATAATGTCCAGCTTCTGACTCTGCAATATCATTGAGGACAACTCCAAGTCCCGTAAATGTCCCCACATCACATCTCTTCTTCCCTCTCCCTGCCCTCAGCAACTACAGTGGCCACTGTCTCCACACCAATGATACAATTTCTTCCATTGCTAGAGTCACAATATTTCTATGGTAGAATATCAGTAAGTCCACTCTAATCCATATTTTATTTCTCCATCCTGTGGACCCTGGGATGGTGATGTCCACTCCACCTCTAAATCGAAAGGGGGCTTAGATCCCACATGGCTGATGGATGTGATTCTTCTGCTTGCAGTTGTAAGCACTCTTGTTTCCCTGGTGTGGTGGTAGACTATCTTCATCTTCCTGTTAGCTCCCTGGGTAAGCCCAAGGAACTGGAGAGTAGCTGTTGCAACTCTGCTGAAGTTCAGGGCCCAGCTAGCACATGGCCAGTCCAGAGATTCAAGTCTTCTGAGTATACACAAACTGCAGCACCAACCACAGGTTCAGTAAAAGTGACTAAAGAGATGTGTAGAAAGGTCACATCTGAGTCCAACTCCATCATACTCAGGAGCACAAATTCCAAAGTAGGGCCCACTGACAAGGCACTGAATTCCAGAGCCATCTGCCATGACCATAGAATCTGTGTGTCTCTGTAGCCCTCAGGAGCACCAGTACCTGGGGTTGTATCTACTTTGGCTGTCTCTGGGATCCTGCTGAGACATGCATAAGTGTGACCCCTCTGTTGACTTCCCAACTCATTTTAAGTCTCTTAGCCATATAAACTCATTTGTCTTTACCATTTCCCCCTTTTATTCAAGATCTTTTTATATTTGCAAAACTAGCTGGTGCTTGGTAGTAATTTCTCAGTGCCAGGGAGGTTCATCCCCAGGAATCATGTCCCATGTTGGGGGGAAGGTAATGCATTTACATGCTAAGTTTGGCTTAGAGAGTGGCCACATTTGAGCAACACTGAGGTTCTCAGGAGGTAACTCTTAGGCACCCTGATATATATATTCTAAGTCAAGCTTCAGAAAGTAAATACTCATTTACTGTGCTGTTCTTGGGATAGCAAGCAGACCAATGTTTTCTGAAGCATGACTTAGAAATAGATATATTTGGTCTTCTATTTAACTTTTAATTATAATTTTCTGGAATTTCAAGGAGATTTAGATATTATTTTACTTACTGGTGTTCAGGCATTCATGATTTTTCACTTGGCTTTCACACAAATTATAAAATTAAGCAAACTACAAAATAGGGCACTTACTAGTTTTATTTTGCAGTGGTAGAATTTTGTTCTTTCTTAATATGAGTTTTGTGATAAGTATATACACGTAACTATTTCATATAAACATTTCTTTAAAGTGACATCCTGTACACACTTGACATTTTACAACTACATGATATCTTTAAAGCAATGTGATGATCAGTGGCGTGAATATCCATCATTGGTAGGCAGGGTCTCTATATCTGAGTGTTTGGCTTGTTTTCAATTTGATGGAATGAATAGGATAAAGGTTGTGGATAATTTCATAGTTCCTGCTGTAAGTAAGTATGTCCCATTGAGCTATGGCCCTTACATCATTGGAGGCAAAAATATCCTCCATTATTGCATTTGGAAAAAGACCTTTGCAAACTTCAAAATTTTTATATGAATTAACATTTTAGTTTTTGTCAAGCCAACCCTCAAATCCCCATTTTGCAGGTTACTGTGATGGTCCAAACGGATATGAAAAACTAAAGGAGGTGTTGAAACTATACTTACATATATATATATACATTTTAAATTTACTTGTGCAACTAATCTATGCCATGTGTAGAAAGCTAGAGAATAAAAATGAAAAAGAAGAAAAATAACTTGTAATCACATCATGCAAAGTTAATGCTCTTAATGTAGCAGTTTTAATATCTTTTCAGTCTTTTCTCTATGGAAATAGATACACAGTGTTCATATTGCTTTCATAACCCACTATGATATATTGTGAACATATTGTCCTGCTAAAATGCCCATAAGTACAGGCTTTTGAGTAGCTTCTGGCCATATGCCAGGTATAGAGAGATGTAGCTCCTAGCAGAGAAGGAACCCATTCTCCAGGAGCTTGCAGGCCAAACTGGGGAGAACAGGGAAGAACACAGGCTTCCTGAACTCCATCTGATATCCTTTCTCCTTTATTCTTATTATGAGATAAATCTTTAGTACTAGATATTTTTACCTTTTTTTTTTTACATTTTTACCTGTATTTTAAGCTGTTTTTTTTTTACAATTTCAAATCAATTTTGTTTAGGTCCCAGCATCCTACTTATTTACTTTTGATATATAAGCAATCTCAAGTCTTTGTCATACTGCTGTCATTATGAAGGGAGCCCCTACTTGGAAGGATAGACAGCAGTTCCCAGAATTTGTGGGAGCAAATCTCTCCAGTGAAATGTCTTCCAGCCTTGGGGAGTAGAGGTCTCCCTTGTACTGTGCACCCCCACAGCAGGAGGAGGTCCAGCCCCTCTCCCAGACTTACAGAGGACTTTTTGCTCCTTATCACTGGCATAGACTCCTGTGAAACAGGTAGGGCAGGAATTAGCCTTCCCCACTCTACCAAAGTGAAAGCTGTGGCTCAGAGAAGGGAAGCCATGCACTGAGGCCAGCCTAGTGGAGATGCAGCTAAGCCAGGATGAAGCCTGGGCCTCGTGATGTGAGTGAAGCACCCTGTCTACTCATCCTTACCACCTCTGAAGTCATGGCCAACTCAACTGAAGAACCTGGAATGGACAAAGATGGACAACACTGTCTGCTCTTCTCACACACACATGCACACACCCAAAACACATGCAAGAGCACACACACACAAACAGGCAATACCAACCAAAATGCTCACAGGCATTTTCTAAGTGATCCCAGCACTGCTTATACACTGGAATAATATAATACTATATATGCACTGTGCTTTACAATTTGCAGCATTGTCTCATCTGACCCTGAAAACAGCTCTGAATGAAGGCTGTATTTTTTACTACATTTAACAGATGAAGATGCTGAGGTTCAGAATGGCTCACTGACTAAGCCTAGTTTAGGAAGTGAATAGCACAACTTGTATCTAAACTCCTGTTCTTCCAACTCCAAAACCAATGTCCTCTATCCTCCCAACCATCTACCTCAATATTTATGTGATTCTCAATTCTCATGGTGGTCCATTAGGTGGGTTTTGTGAGACTCATTTTCCTCATTTAACAGTTGAGGAAACAGGCACTGAGAGGTGAAGAGCAAGGTTCCCTGGGGATCTTCTGGCTCCTTCTTCCTCACTTGGTCTCTGCTGTGGAATAACTCCCCAGAGGGTAGGGGCTTGTAAATAGAGCAATAACTAAGATACAAAGCAGATTGTGGGCACCCTAAGAAAGGAGTGCATACATGCTTTGGGTACCCCTGCTGAGAAACATACTGGGGCACCTCAGCCTCCCCTGCCCAGCACACCAGTGTAAAATGTGCTTTGAGGTCCTTCCCCTTGGGCTAGGCCAGGATGCTACTTTCAATGGACCAAGCATAGAGTTCTACTTTAGGATGTCTCACTGTAGTTCAACAGTGCAGTTTATTTGAAGGAAAACATGAACAGAGCAAGATGGAGAGGAAGTTGGTGAGGGAGGACAGAAATAAACACATGCATTGACATTGTTTACTGCCAGCTTTTGAAAAAGTTTATAGAGCATTTAAATTGACCCTTACCTTATGTGTAGTACAGAATTATATATTATACCCTTCATTTAACAGAGACACAAAGCTGGAGATAAAAGTCAGGGAGACCAGTTAGAAGACAAGTACAGTAACCCCACTGATACACAATGGGGACTTAAAAAGTGGCATTAGGATCTGCAAGTAGACTGAAGAAGCACTCCAGAAGAAGAATCTACCAGCCTTAGGAATTGGATGGTGGAGAGAAATAAAGTGAGGGCAAGGGGCTTAGGATGAATTTTGGGTTACCAACTGAGGTATCTGGGTGGGTGAGCATGTCGTGGATGAAGCTAAGGACCGCAGAAGAAGGAGAAAGCTTGGGGAAAATAAGATGAACTTAATCTTTTATATGCTAACGGTATATGTCTGGAGAAAACGCTCATGATGGTGACAAGAAGTCAAGATATTTTTATAAGAGAATTCCTTTGGCAGTACCCTAAGAAATCAATCACTGCTGCAACTACCACTGGCCACTGGAGACTCAAATCAGGAAGGGTTTGGGAATGGAAAGTGGGCAGAGAGTGGACTGTGTTTATGGAATTCTTTGTGAATAAAAAAGGATCCTAAGTAAGAGCAAATTCATGACTTGGGGATCATGAATTTGATGCTGCTGAATATTAACTAGTGATTTTGAGCAAAACGCTTAACTCTCCTGATCTTCTTTCCTTCTCTATCAAATGGCTGTCTTTTAAAAAATTGGTATAAATTATAAGAAGGTCTTCATGGCTAAAGTTATCAGTTTTATACACCATACAATAAACAATTAATTTTGTAACAGAAATTAAATTTGAGAAGCTAAAACTTTAAGGAGAAAGTACTGATAGACTGCAAAACCCAATGAATTTTTCAGACTAAATTATAAGAAACTCTTCAGTGCTCCAGCATCCTGTAGAGATGTCTTTAGGGAAAGGAAGAAACAAGAATGGAAGTCAGAGAAGTACCACCAGCCTCTTAACCCCAACTCCCTAATCACAAGCAGCGCTGGTGCTTGCATTTGATACAGATCTCTATACCCTTGATGGTGCAGTGTTTGCTACTGTAGGAAATCTATATGCCATTCTGGATATCTCTGGATCTCTTATAGAGTTTATTCTTGTCAGTGGCACAGGGAATCTGTGCCTCTTTTTGTTGTGCCATCTTGTTGCACCAGCTCTCCATGCGTACAGCGCCACTCCTGGGCAGGTTGCACTTTTGTTACATGGGACGGTTTTCCTTACAGAGCACACTCCCTGTGTGCCAATGTGGCAGACACCTCTGCGTGCCATGGCACTCCTTGCACACATCAGCACTGTGTGTGGGCCAGCTCACCACACAGGTCAGGAAGCCATGGGTTTGAACCCTGGACCTCCCATATGGTAAGCAGACACTCTACCAGTTGAGCCAAATCCACTTCCCTCTTACAAGGTTTAGTTTGTCACCTTCTTGGGCACCAGCTGCTTAGTATCACTCAATAAGTAATTGCTTCACCATCAACTCCTGAGATTACAAAAGGGATACAGGTCATGGACTTTGAATCAGTGAAAAAAAAAAAAACCTGTTTATTGACTTCCTTTTACTAGCCAGGCAGTCTGCTGATGTGGATATAATGCTGAACCTAACAGGCAAGGTCTCTGCCCCCTTGGAGCTTTTACTCTCCCAAATTTCAGAGCTGGAAGAGAATTTAGAGACTGTCCAGGTGGATAAAATGGGAGAGGAAATATAAAGTGATAAATAGCACAGGATTTGGAGTGATGACTCAGACTCAGTCACACACAACTTCTAAGACTTTGGACAAATTTATGTCATTGCAAAATTAAAATGATGACGAAATAATAGTTATTTTTTTCACAATCTGCTGAGAAGAAAAAAATTGAGAGTGTGTATTATAATTGGCAAAACACTGGACATCTGGATGTTGTTATCAGTGGCATTTTATTTAAACAAATAAGAAAAAACAATGGGAGGAAAGATTGAAGGAAAGAAGGAAAGAAGAAATATACTCAGTGCTTTTGTTCAGATCATGAAATCCTGCTAAATGCCAGTGATATTCATTTGTGCAATATGGCTTTTGGGGTTGACTTGTGTCTCCCAAAATGATTTGTCGAAGTCCTACCCCTCAGTACCTTTGAATTGGTTATAGGGTCTTTACAGATGTAATGAAGTTAGGATGAGATCAAAATGGATTGAATTAGGTCTTAATTCAATGACTGGTGTCCTTATAAAAAGGCCCTGTGAACACAGAGACACACAAAGAGGAAAATGCCATGTGAGGACAGAGGCGAGATTGGAATGATGCAGCTGCAAGCCAAGGAATGCCAAGGATTACCAGCAACCATCAAAATAAAAAAAATAAAATAAAAAGCACACAAAAAAAAAAGCTAGGGGAGAGGCAAGGCTCTCTCAGAGCCTCCAAAAGGAAGAACCTTGCTGATTCCTTGATTTCAGACTTCTAGACTGCAGAACTGTGAGAGAATAAATCCTTTTGTTTTATATTACCCAGTTTGTGGCACCTTGCTTTGGCAGCCCTAGGAAAAGAACATATTGGCCAATATCATTTTGTGAAGCAACAGGATGTATTTTCTCCTGACACGTACATTACCAAAAATCCACAAAAACTTAAAACTCATATGCACTGGCGCTTATTGCTTTCATTCTTGTTTTTATCAACAGAGTACGTGAGACGGTTCCCTGTAGTCTGTGAGTTTTGTCTAGCCTTGGCAATCCAGTCTCCAGATGAGTGGAGAATTCTGATGTGAAAAGCCTGGAATGATCAAAGAGTGAAAGGTGTGCAGAGATGATTAAGGGTTAAAGAACAAACAGTTACATTTTCATTTTTATTCACTCAAAATCTGAAGTCACATGGCAGTAAATTCCTTGTGTGGACAAAGAACAATGGTTGTTTCATGCAAAAAAAGCAAAAAGCTCATAAGTGCACACACATAAATATATTTACAATAATTTTCTTCCATGTACCAGAAAAAATGGAATGCACGCCTTTGCTATAAATAACTGCCTTATTTGGAATATCTTAAATGAGAACATGAACTTTAGCAAATCTAGAGCCATATTACTAAAGCATATTTTCATACTTGTGTTTACATCTTTGGTCTTTCAGATGAGAAAAAATTTATAGATACGTTGTTAAAAGAAAAGTGCAGGAAGCGGGTTTGGCTCAATGGATAGAGCATCTGCCTACCACATTGGAGGTCCAGGTTCAAACCCAGGGCCTCCTGACTCATGTGGAGCTGGCCCATGTGCAGTGCTGATGCATGCAAGAAGTGCCTTACCATGCAGGGGTGTCCCCTGAATAGGGGAGCCCCACGTGCAAGGAGTGCGCCCCATAAGGAGAGCCACCCTGTGTGAAGAAAGTGCAGCCTGCCCAGGTGTGGTGCCGCACAAATGGAAAGCTGACACAACAAAAAGAGACACAGATTCCCAGTGCCACTGATGAGAATCCAAGTGGACACAGAAGAACACAGAGCAAATGGACACAGACAGCAGGCAAAGGGATGGGGGGAGAGAAAGGAAGGAACAAAGGAAGGAAGGAAGGAAGGAAGGAAGGAAGGAAGGAAGGAAGGAAGGAAGGAAGGAAGGAAGGAAGGAAGGAAGGAAGAAAGGAAGGAGGAAGGAAGGAAGGAAGGAAGGAAGGAAGGAAGGAAGGAGGAAGGAAGGAAGGAAGGAAGGAAGGAAGGAAGGAAGGAAGGAAGGAAGGAAGGAAGGAAGGAAGGAAGGAAGGAAGAGAAAAGCACAAATAGCATTTACTGAGTACCTACTATGTCCACTCTGGTACATTTTCCACACACATTATCTTTATTATCATGCTCTCTCCCATCTAGGCCTTAGGACAAGTGAATCCCTAAGCGTAGCACCCATTTTTTGGATCCCTTCTATCTCCTCAACAGCACTTGCCCTTCTCACCTGTACTCTTCACCTGAATAACTCGTCTTCAAGATTCAGCCTAGACCCAAGTCGGTTAGGTCTTCCTGTTCTATGTCCCCACAGCATCTAGTACTTATCCTATCATCTTAAGAGTTGGAGAATCTTGAATTCCTGCTGCCAGTCTCTTCTATCCCCACTCTGTCAATCTATAAGAAATTCAACTCCGATTTTCTGAGCACTTTGCATTTCACACATGCTGCAAGCTGTGGGGAGTTTGGAGATAGGCAGACACATTCTGGCCTTCATACTCTTACAGATTTTTCAAGGGTGCTGAGAGGATGCAAAATTGCCACAGATCAGAGGAAGCAGTTAAGTGGAATAGAAAGGCCCTGGCTTGGGAATCAGGAGGCCTGCCTCCGCCTTCTTCTACCCATGACCTTTGTGTAGCCACTTAACTTCCCTCTTTGAGTTTTAGTTCCCACAGCTGTAAAATCTGACAAATAGACTTCAATCAGTGCATTCAGCAGGCCAAATCTGACCCTCGGATTTGTTTGCTTTTCTTCCACCTATACTTTTTTAAAAAATTTAAATGCCTTTGGTGTTTTGTTTCATTTTGTTTTTTAACCACATTCCCCACTACTCTATTTTCTTCCACCTCCTTGCTTTGCCCATTTACATTATCAGTTGTTCTTTAGGCAGGTAAGTCTGTCATTCCTGGATGAGAACATGACAGTTGTCTCCCTGAGCACTCCCATTTCATGATTATTCCCTGAAAGTTTTTAGGAACTAAAAGGCAAAAGTCACCATTGTACAAGAGCATCTATTTCAAGGAGCTGGTGAACCAGACTGTATTCTCAAGCCAGTGGTGTGGTGGTGTTTAATAATTAGCTTTCTAGGGGAGAGGGGAAGTCCTGCTTTGTAGCATTTTTCAGTTTCCTACCACGACCAATTTCTACCTCCTAACATGACCTCCTTGAGTGTGTGATGGGTGCCCTTACACCTGGTGATCTGGTAGCAGTGACCCCAGCACACTGGCACTGCAGGCCTTCTCAGTGCTCCAAATTTGAGGCACAGAGCGCTTTATTTGCCCTGATAGCCTTGTGCTTGACCTCTTTAAACCAGCCTGAGCTGCAGCTTAGGAAACCAAGGTCCTAATCTTACCTCGTCTTCTGACTCACTGAGTTAGTTGGATTAAGCCTCTGGGCCTCAAGGATCATCATTTGCAAAATGAAAAGATTTGAAGGAATTAAGAGGCTTTCAGTGTTGGTTGGTCTCAGCAGTTACCTGCGGTGGGGAGGGAGAGCCAAGTAAGTCAGGTGCACTGACCTCTCTGCCACTGGAGATGCTTAGGCTCCATATAGTTTATATATTGAGGATTTAGATCAGGTTTATTTTTAAAAGATGGGAGGAGTTTCCACTGATTATAAAAATGAGGGACAGGGGCTACTGCTGAGGTACCTTCAGCTGAAATGTTTTGTGCTGCTCTGTGGTTCTGGGCCAGAGCTCTCAGTCTAAAAAAAACATAGAAGTGAGTGACTAGAGAATAAGAGCTGGCAGGATGACTGGTCCCAAAAATCAAGGCAGCAGATTTCCTTTCCTGACCTGGAAGAGGACAGGCTAAAACCATTGGATTGGCTCTGAGGATGCTGCACATTTCCTGAGCATATTTCTTCTAGCAGACTCCTGTTTTAGTTTCCTAACTGCTAAAATAAATATCATGCATTGGGTTGATTTAGGAATAGGAATTTATTGGCTCGCAGTTTCAGAAGCCAGAAGACTCGTTTCCATCTGGGGTCAGTATCTTCTGATTGGCTGGCAAACTTTGGAGTTCCTTGGCTTTTCTGTCACATGGCAATGCACATGGTGGTGTTTTCTCTTTTCTCCTCTAGGCTCTGTGAACTCCCACCTTCTTATTTGTTCCATGACTTCTTTCTTCATCTGACTTTCACTCTGTTTACAAAGGACTCCCATAATCCAGATTAAAGCCCACCCTGATTCAGTTGTCCCACACTTTAACTGAAGTAACACCTTGAAGAGATCTTATTTCCAATGAGTGCATACCCACCAGAGTGGGAACCAAGATCAAGAACACATCCAAACTGGGACACACAATTCATTTCACCATGGCCCACACTTTGAACCCCAAAATGGTGTATTCTTCCCACATGCCAAATATATTTATTCCATCACAACACCCCAAAAGCCTTAAGCCATTTTAGTAACAGTGCTAAGTACAAAGTCTCATCAAGTCACTTAAAGGCACGGTCCATCCTAGGATAAAATTCCTCTGTCACAATAAAACAAAACAAGCAAACAAAAAATTCCTCTGTCAGATGGACCTATGAAACCCAGAAAGCAAGTTGTCTGCTTCCAATATACAATGGAGGGACAGGCATAGGTTAAACATTCTCATTCCTGAAGGGAGAAATTAAAAGGAAAATAGGGGTCACAGGCCCCAAACAAGTCCAAAACCCAACAGGGAAAACTCCAATTGACTTCAAGTTTTGAGAATTATCTATTGATTGATATTTTGTCATCTGGGCCTGATGGAGTGACAGTTCCACCCCTTTCAAGAGCAGCAGTTCATGCTCTTCCGGAATACTGAAGTATAGACCTTACCCTCTCCCAGATCAGGACAGCAGCCAGGCTCTCCGTGAACTCTGGGACACAGGTTCCACCCTCTCTGAGCATTAGGATGGCAGTACTTTCCCTAAACAACAGGGCACAAGGCCTACCCCTCTAAGTACAGGAGTGGATCTGCCCTTTCCACACATGCAGGAATCTCTTGGCCCAA